>NW_006203445.1:557441-575597 GCF_000334495.1 Tupaia belangeri chinensis
GGGAAAGAGAAATCATCCCCCTAAGGGGGTATGACCACATTGTGAGCCCTTCTCCAGTCTCCTTTTTGGATTTTGAGCATACTCGCGCACACACACACCTTGGTATAACTTCAAGCTACTGAGTCTGGGACTGGAATGGCACTGGGATCCAACCACCTTAATCTCCACACCACCTGTTGGCCCCAGGTCAAGGTTATCTTAAAGAATGGCATAGTCTAACAGAATAGATTCCAGATAAGCTGGGAATGAGTGACATCACATCCTCTCCTTACCACACAACTGCATCTGCACATTTGTGAAGATAACACACAGGCATAAACACAATGCTTCACCTGGTATCTCCTCATCCCCAACTATGTGGCTAGGGGGCCCTGCATTCCCTGGCACAGCAGGGTTGTCCCGCTGGCTTGGGTGATCAACACGAATAGAGAGGACTCGCAGCAGGGGCAGGGCTCGCACGATGGCGCGTGTCAGCTCCAGGATGGGCAGTGGTGAGAACAGGTCACTGAGATGCAGGGCACGGAGGCGGCATCCAGCCTGGCCTGACAGGGCCCGCAGGCTATCCAATAGGCGAAAGATGTTAGAGCCCAGTCCTATGGTAGAAAAGAGAGATTAAGTCAGTCATGTGGGAATGTCAATGGGTGAGAGTGACAACTCCAAACATTATTACTGAATCTCGAGCTTTGGATCAGATGATTATTTAGAAACATGTTTTAGACTATTCACCCAGTATTGCTTTTTCTTCAGGTTACCAGTAAACTACTGACTACTACAGGGGTCATGCCCTTAGGAAGCAGTGGTTTGGGGCAATAATAGTATGCAAGATAGGATGCAGCAGGGCATTGTGCGGCTACCAGATGAATGACAGGCCCAGAAAGCAGCAGAGGCCTCAAGTTCTGGGTGCTGAGTAGCTTCCTGAAGAAGCTGGGCCTTAAAAAATATTCTGAATAGATGACAGTTACAGGTCACAAGAGAGTTGCAGAGGCTTGACTGCTTAGATGTGGGCTTAGGAAAGAGAGCCATAGATGGCAGGGCAGTGGAGTCTTTGTAGAAGGTCCTGAAAGCTGTGTTGTAGAGATGGTTTCATCTGCAGATCTTGGGGAACACCTGAAAATAGAGACACTGATCCCATAGAGAATGTGACAACCACATCCCATTGAAGAGTAGTAGGATCAAGAAAGGAAATGGCAGAAGCTTAATACCACAGACATAGTTCCTTAGAACCTATTCCCTCAACTCCCTTTGGACTGCAGGCTCCTAGACTTATTCAACTAAACTATCTAGCATCTACTAAAATTTTGCTTCACACTAGTAAGCACCACATGCTTCTCTTGCCCTATACAGCCTCGTGAGAACCTGATGGGAACTGGAAAAGTAGAGTAGTACGTAAGTACAAGGGATACCTAACGCTTAATCCAGTTTACATCAGTAAAATCTTTGTAATTGAGTCCTAAAGAACACAAAGGGCATTCTTAAAGAGAGGGAGTAGTGTATCAGAACAAACTTGGCACCTAGGGGCTTGAATGAGAAGAGTGACCAATTGTAAGTGGAATATAGTCAGCATTGCTAATGTGTAAAGTATAGGGGGCAGGAGTATTAAAGATATGACTAGAAGATGAGAACATGAACGAGGTAAAGTTAAGTACAGTGGAGTCAGGTGGTGGCACAGTAGTAAAGTGTGATGCTCTGTGGGGCAGTCCATGTAGGACTGTGCAAGTCTGGAACCCTCCCTGAGTAATCTGAGCACAAGCTTGCCCAGGAGCCAGGGCTGGCTGAAGGCTAGGGGCAGAGAATGTCATCAAGACCCTATTGGGGGGAACCAGCAGTTAGCGTAATGGCTATGTCGCTGCACTCCCACGTAGTCGACCGCGGTTTGCGTCTTGGACCCGGTGGCTTAAATCTCACACCGAGCGCGTGTGCGTGCGTGCCCAAGATCCCGAGAGGAGAATGGAGGAGAAGGGATTGCGGCGTGACCATCTCCCCTGGGGGGTGATTTCTCGCTTTCTGTCTCTATGTCTCTGTCTGATAGCGAAAAAAAAAAAAAAAAAAAAAAAACCAACCACCAAAAAAAAAAAAAAAAAAAAAAAAAAAAAAAAAAAAAGACCCTATTGGGGATCAACTCCATGAAAAACAGCAAGCTCTGTTCAGAAAGCCAGGCCCCACATGACAACTGCTTCAAGTCCCCAGCCCAGTCAGCCTGAAACATACAAAGCACAGGATCTCACAGGGTTGAGGTGTAGAGGAAGGGGACTGGTACATGGCTGGACTACCATGGAGGGAGTGTGGTTGCTCACGGAAGAAATGAAGTGTGACAGGGAGCACTGAAGGGCTTTTAGATGAATGGGTCAGGTCTACATTTCTGAAAGAATGTAAGAACTACAGTGCAGATATGGATGATATGGTATGGAGCCAAAAAACAATCCAGGAAAAGAGTAAGGGCAATCTGAATTAGGATGTAGAGATGAACAGATCTGTGGTATGCTGGAGGACTTCAAGAAGTTCATGGAAAATAGGATTAAATTTCAGGTTTATATTGTTGCAAAAATGCTGACATCCATGTGTAATATCTTTATAAAGCATTTTGGGGGCCTGATGGTGCAACAGTAATACTTGCTTTGCAAGGCTGACCCATATGCTTACATTCCAGGTTTATGTCCAGAGACCTCCCTGAGTACGCTGGGCACATATATGCCCATAAACGGGCTGGCTGGGAATAGATTGTGGCACTAAGACCCTTTTGGATGCACTGTCTCTCACTCATGGAAGAAATAAACTTAAACAAACAAACAAGAAAAAACAGCCATGCATTTTCCAGGAAGTTTTTGAAGACCTCTTGAATGTTATAAGAGAATCCATGGTTCTTTGGGCACAGGAATCAACTGACGTCACTGTAGAACAGAAACATCAGTATAGAGTGAAGAGGGTGCATTCAGGTTTACAGGTTATTAAGTGAATGATGTCTAGCAGTTAGATAAACTGGTCTGGAAATTCCCAAGAAAGATCTGGGCAGTCACTGAATGGGTAGCCTTCAGCATAATTGACCTCTGAAGCCATAGAGGATGGATTACATTATCAGGAAGAGTGTAAGGTGGGAGAGCAAGGAATTCACAATAGTAAGAGGTAAGTAATGTCCAGAGAGGGAGAAGAAAAAAGAGTTTTGAGGGAGAAGTATTTCACAAAGAACTGTAAATGGCATTCAGAGTTAATGTAAGATGAGGACTGAACAGTATACTCTGGATTTAGTAACAGGAGGACCTAGTTCCTTTTCAATGCAGTGACAAGGGTGTAAATGAGAAGCAAATAGCACAGATGATTAAGTTTGTGAAGAGCGGGAGAGTAAGATGGTCAATATGGGAGAGGGTGGTGGTAGTGGTGGTGATGTAATCTTTAAATGCTGGTGAGAGAGTAGGGAGGCAGCATAAATAGTGTTTTTTCTTTGCATGGATTCTCAAGTCAGGTTGTCTGGGTTTGAATCCTGACTCTACAATTTTACAGTTAGGGTACCCTTGGTAAGTTACTTGAACTCATAGGGTCTGATACATTGTTGGTATATCAAGAATACATAAAATATGCCAGATAAACCAAGCAGTATATAAAAATTAGTACTTGCATTTTAGTACTAATGCATTGAGAAACAAGCTTCCCTAAGGTGGGAGGTATGGATCCAGAGCACAGGTGGAAGGATTAGCTTTAGATAGGATGGTGATCCCTTCCACTGTGGTAGAGAAAAGGATAAGTGCAGGTGTTAAGAGTGTTAACAGATTGGTTAACAATAAGTATTTATGTGTGATGACTTCTGTTTTCCCTGTTAAGTAGGCGAGGGCATCTGAGAAAGGTTTTTGAAATGGTAGAGTAAGAATGGGGAACGGATACGACACACACAGTAAGAGTTCTTATAAAGTTGATGACCACGAATGAATAGCAGCACTAACCTGCACAACTGTGTGATTTTTCCCCCCTAGCAGTGTCCAGCAATGTAGGCAGATTGATGGATTTAGTAGAGTTGAAGTTTTGCTAGCTGGGCCCAAGCAGGTGAGAAATACTGCCTGTAGGTTGCTGGTCTGGTTAAAATTGTGTCCCACCCCTCCTTGTGTGGACAGCTGCTCTGATGACTAGTGTGACCCAACCCGTTCTGACTGCATAAACTATGCTCCCACCTGCCCTTGAATGGTCTCCCATATCAAAAAGTGCATATTCAAGCTGCAACTGACTTGTATCATTGTCCCTCAGAAACCTGTCTCCAACAATTAATTGGGCCTAGAGACCTTTCTTCCTTTCTCCTGCACCTCAGAGACTACTTCTTTTGTGTGTGCCAATACACGGCCACATCTCCAGCTGCCTGGTCATATCCTCAAATCTCTCCCTGCCAACATCCCTCCCCGCCCCCCCTCCAGAATTAGGCACACAGCTGGTGCTCTGGGGAGATAAAAGCCCAGCCCCTGCCCCTCTAGGGTGCTCACCATTGTAGGAGAGTGTGAGGCTCTCCAGAGACACCCAGGAGCTCAGCAGGTGGCATAGTGTCAGAGCTGCCTCCGTGGAGAGTGGAACTGTGAACAACTCCAAAGTGGAGATGCTACGGAATCGCTGGGAGGCCTCTAGTGCTGGAAGCCCCAGGCAGCTGGGATCTGATCCATCCAAAGCTCCACAAGCCACTTCCCCTATTTCCATCTCCTCACCATCCTCTTTCTCACCAGCCATAATAAACAAGAATACATAAAATATGCCAGACAAACCAAGCAGTATATAAAAATTAGTACTTGCATTTTAGTACTAATGCATTGAGAAACAAGCTTCCCTAAGGTGGGAGGTATGGATCCAGAGCACAGGTGGAAGGATTAGCTTTAGATAGGATGGTGATCCCTTCCACTGTGGTAGAGAAAAGGATAAGTGCAGGTGTTAAGAGTGTTAACAGATTGGTTAACAATAAGTATTTATGTGTGATGACTTCTGTTTTCCCTGTTAAGTAGGCGAGGGCATCTGAGAAAGGTTTTTGAAATGGTAGAGTAAGAATGGGGAACGGATACGACACACACAGTAAGAGTTCTTATAAAGTTGATGACCATGAATGAATAGCAGCACTAACCTGCACAACTGTGTGATTTTTCCCCCCTAGCAGTGTCCAGCAATGTAGGCAGATTGATGGATTTAGTAGAGTTGAAGTTTTGCTAGCTGGGCCCAAGCAGGTGAGAAATACTGCCTGTAGGTTGCTGGTCTGGTTAAAATTGTGTCCCACCCCTCCTTGTGTGGACAGCTGCTCTGATGACTAGTGTGACCCAACCCGTTCTGACTGCATAAACTATGCTCCCACCTGCCCTTGAATGGTCTCCCATATCAAAAAGTGCATATTCAAGCTGCAACTGACTTGTATCATTGTCCCTCAGAAACCTGTCTCCAACAATTAATTGGGCCTAGAGACCTTTCTTCCTTTCTCCTGCACCTCAGAGACTACTTCTTTTGTGTGTGCCAATACACGGCCACATCTCCAGCTGCCTGGTCATATCCTCAAATCTCTCCCTGCCAACATCCCTCCCCGCCCCCCCTCCAGAATTAGGCACACAGCTGGTGCTCTGGGGAGATAAAAGCCCAGCCCCTGCCCCTCTAGGGTGCTCACCATTGTAGGAGAGTGTGAGGCTCTCCAGAGACACCCAGGAGCTCAGCAGGTGGCATAGTGTCAGAGCTGCCTCCGTGGAGAGTGGAACTGTGAACAACTCCAAAGTGGAGATGCTACGGAATCGCTGGGAGGCCTCTAGTGCTGGAAGCCCCAGGCAGCTGGGATCTGATCCATCCAAAGCTCCACAAGCCACTTCCCCTATTTCCATCTCCTCACCATCCTCTTTCTCACCAGCCACAATAAAAACAAAGTCATATAGGTCTTCAGACTCTGCACCAGACCCCTGACGAGTGCGAGCACCCTTCTTCCCAGCAGCTCGCTTGAAACGCTTTAGGGGCTTAGGCTGTGGGGCTGAGTTTGCTGGAGCCCGTTTGGATGAGGATGTGGACGAGGAGGCAGAGGAGGTGGCAGCTGGAGCTGAGGGTGGCCTCTTGGTGCCAGGAGCCTCATGAGAGGTGGCTGGAGGGTGCGGCTCCTTCTTAGGGTCTGTCCCGCCTACTGTCAGGCTCTCCTGGGTACTTCGGCGTGTAACCCGAGTGGCAGGTGCAGCTCCCGGCACCTGCTTGGCTTCATTCTTTCGCCGGCTAGCCATGAGGGCTGCGGCACATCGCTCAGCAGCATCCCGGCGAGGCCGGCGCGAACCCAACAAGAGGGACCCTTCATCTCGGGATGGGGCCCGGCCTCGAGAAACCTCTCCACAGAGGCGACAGGGTGGCCCACCAGGGCCTGGCTGCCAGAAGCCAGCACTCATGGTGAGGATAAGGATGAACAAGGCTGACTCGGGCACAGGCCAGGAGTACAGCGACACTTGACTGACAGCCCCATGGTGAATGAGCTGATGCAACAGCTGTCGAAGTGACTGCTGGGCAGCCACATCAGAGAATAGCAGGTGGCGGAATTTAAGGGTGTGCAAAGAACTGGCCAGGGTCTCCAGCACCCTGCGGTTGGGCTCAGCCACCAGCTCGGTTGCACCCTGTAGCATGTTGCAGATGGTGAGCTGGCGGACATGGCGGGAGCTGTGCAGGAGAGGTGAGAAGCGCTGGTCACAAAGTCGTCTGTCGGAAGACACATCAATGGTCCCACGTAGAACATGGGAAAAAAAGGCTTCCATAAACTTGGCTCGCCAACAGGTCACACTCTGAAAGCAGATAACATGCCAGACAGCCATGATACTAAGGAGTGCTAACCAAGAAACTTATCCCTATTACCCCCAACCCTTGCAAAAGCGAATTATTTCCTGAGCCAGGCAACAATCTGTTTAAAGTTTATTTTTTCCATGAGCAAAAGAGAGAACACTCTTCAACAGGGTCTTGACACTGTGATCCATGCCCAGCCTGCTCCAGATCATGGCATATGTGCCTGGCATACTGAGGGAGGTCTCCAGACACAAACCTGGAACCTTCCCAAGTGGGTCAGTATTTACTCCTATGCCACCATCCAGCCCCTGTAAATAATTTACTTAATCTTCATATTTTGGGTGGGGATATGTATTATTAGGCCCATATTATAGGTAAGAAAATAGGCACTGGGACCAGAGGGTGGCATGGTGGTTAAGATACTGAACTCCCATGTGACTGACCATTGTCCAAGTTCTGGACCTAGCAGCTTGCTTTTGCATTTTTCCTTGCTCTGTCTCTTTCTGGTCATGCTAAAAAATAGTAAGAATTGGGGCCAGCAGATGGCGTGGTGGTTGGGTGTGCTTGACTCCCACATGGTCGACTGCAGTTCAAGTCCTGGTCCTCCAGGTGGCTTGCTTTCTCACTTTCTCTCTCTCCCTCTCTGGTCAAATTAAAAAACAAGTAAATAAAGTTAAATAAAACAATTCTTAAAAAAGAAATAGTAAAACTATGGGGACCAGTGGGTGGCATGGTGGTTAAGGTGCTAGACACTCCCACATGGTTCGAGTCCTGGACCTGGTGGCTTGCTTTCTCACTTACCCTCCCTCTTTATTTTTCCCTCTGTCTCTCTCTCTGGTCAAATTAAAAATAAATAAATGAATAAATAAAATTAAAGAAATAATTCTTTTTTTTTTTGAGAGGTTTCTGCTATAGGGCACGTGCGCTCGCCAGACAGACAGAGAGAGACATAGAGACAGAAAGCGAGAAATCACCCCCCAGGGGGGATGGTCACGCCACAATCCCTTCTCCTCCATTCTTAACTGCTGGTTCCCAAGAAATAATTCTTAAAAAGGAAAAAAAAAAAAAGTCCAATGGCAAGCCAGCCAGTAGCATGGTGGTAAAAGTGACTGGATCCGGGACCAGCAGTTAGCGTAATGGCTATGTCGCTGGACTCCCATGTAGTCGACTGCAGTTCAAGTCCTGGACCCGGTGGCTTAAAAACTCATGCCAGGCGCATGTGCGTGCGTGCGTGCCCAAGATCCCGAGAGGAGAATGGAGGAGAAGGAATTGTGGCATGGCCATCCCCCTGGGGGTTGATTTCTTGCTTTCTGTCTCTGTTTGGCGAGCGCTCACACTCTATAGAAAAAACAAAAAACAAAAAACTCTCTCTCAAAAAAAAAAAGTGACTGGATCCCACAAGGCCCACTGATGATGCATGTGCTTCCATGTCCAGAATCCCAAGAAGGGAAAAAGAGAAGAGATTGCCGTGCAGCCATCGCTCCTGGGGGTACCTTTTCACTCTCTCTAGTGAGTGCATGCATCATATAGCAAAAGTTCAAAAAACAAAACTTTCCCACTGCTTAGAGTTATTCTGAAATTCTTCAGTCTGGAAACAAAGCACTTCAATATGGCTTCTGCCTACATGAGAAGCTTACTTCCTACTTCTTGCTCATGTGAACGTTTGCTCTGGCCAAACTGGCCACCACACTGACCCATACCTGCCTTCTGTGTCTTTTCCTACATCTGCCAGAAGCGTTCTCCATTGCTGGATTATTTCATGAAAAGGACTTACCACTTTGGGGCTGTTTCTTATTGGGACCCTTCTGACACTGACTACTCAAGTCTAAAATGCTGCTACAGTCTCACGGTGTTGTTTCTTTGCTTGTATACATGTCCCAACCAGATTAGAAATTCTTAGGGGATCAGGAATATTTATTTTCTCCAAGGCAACAGTTATTTACTTTGAAGGATATGGAATTCTGATATGAATAATACACATGTATCAGACTATTTTGATGCAGTTAGAACTCTGATTTTTTTTTTTTTTTTGTGAGAGGTTTTTGCTATAGCGCGCGTGTGCTCGCCAGAAAGACAGAGACAAAGAGACAGAAAGTGAGAAATCACCCTCCAGGGGGGATGGCCATGCTGCAATCCCTTCTCTTCCATTTTTATCTCAGGATCTTGGGCGTGCATGCACATGTGCCCGGCGTTTAAGTCACCAGGTGTGGGACTCAAACTGAGGTCAACTACATGGGAGTCCAGTGACATAGCCATTATGCCAACTGCTGGTCCCAGTAGAACTCTGATTTTCAACCTTTAGTGCACGTTAGATTTTCCTATGGAGCTTTTTATTTTTTCAAAATCCATATGCCAAGTACCCAGAGTTGGTGATTCTGCATATTACATCCAAGGTAAGATCTGCACAACTTTATTTATTTGTTTATTTTTAGGGTACATTTGTTCACTGGGGAGAGATAGACAGAGAAGGAGAGTGAAAAATCATTCCCCGGGGAATGGCCACACAGGAATCCCTTCTATTCTGTCAGGACTTGGGGCATGCACACACACATGCCCAGCTTGTTTTTCAGGCCACAGGATCCGGGACTTGAACTGTTCAGTCAGTCATGTAGGATCCAGTCACCTTAACAACTGGCTGATTCATACACAGCTTTATTTTTTAAAACCTCCAAGGCCAGTTCCATAGCCTAGGGGTTAAGAGAACTATATCCCACATGGTCAACTGCGGTTCAAATCCTGGCCCTGGCAGCTTGAAAAGCACGCCAGGCACATGTACATGTGTTCCCAAAATCCCAGTAAGATGAAGAGATGGAGGATGAGAAATTGGAGTGTGACCATGCTTCATTGGGGGTTCACTTCCCCGCTCCCCACTACTCACATACATGCACACTCTGGCAAGTGTACATATCCTCTGGCAATTAAAAACAAACAAAAAACCTCAGGGACCAGCAGATGACATAATGATTTTATTGCTGGATTCCCATGTAGTCGACTGCAGTTGGAGTCACAGACCCAGCAGCTTGAAACCCAGCCGGGTGCGTGTGCATATGTGCCCAAAATCCTGAAAGGAGAATAGAGAAGGGACTGCAGGGTGGCTATCTCCCCCTGGGGAATGATTTCTTGCTGGACTTTTTTTTTAAACTTTATTTATTTGTTTATTTTAATTTGACCAGAGAGAGGGATGGGGGGGGGAGAGGGGGTGAGAGAGAGAGGGAGGGAACTTGAGAAAGCAAGTTGCCAGGTCTAGGACTTGAACTGCAGTCAGCCATGTGGGAGTCCAGTGCCCTTAACCACCATGCCACTTGCCAGCTCACCCCAGCATATTAAAATGCAAGTTTCACCCACCTCTGGACAACCTTTGGGATTACCTTTTAAATAGCAGTGGGCATAATGGCTATGTCACTGGACTCCCACATGGTCAACCACAGTTTGAGTCTCAGACCAAGGGGCTTAAACTCGTGCTGGGCGTGTGTGCCCAAGATCCTGAGAGGAGAACAGAGGAGAAAAGATTGCGGTATGGCTATCCCCCTGGGGATATCCCCCTGTCTCTCTGGTGAGCGAACACGCCCTATAGCAAAAACCTCTCAAAAAAAAAAAAAAATTAAAAAAAGCAAAACTTCACTAAGAAAAAAAATTTACACCCATTTTTTTTTTTTTTTAGTTTTTTGCCATTGGGCATATGTGTTTGTTAGAGAGAGACAAAGAAAAAGAGAAAGTGAGAAATCACCCCCAGGGGGGATAGCCACACTGCAATCCTTTCTCCTCCATTCTCCATTCTCCTCTTGGGACTTTGGGCATGCACGCACATGCGCCTGTTATGATTTTGAAGCTGCAAGGTCTGGGACTTGAACTGCAGTTGGCCATTTGGGAGTCCAGTACTTTAACCATCATACCATCTGCTGATCCCGACTTTTCCATTTTTCATTATTAATGGTATCGCACATTTTTCACTTTACTGGAGATTTCTATGTTTCATGATATCCAAATAAATCTTTACTCATTTTATTCTACTGGGATGTTCATCTTTTTCTTTCTGTGTCCCTTTGTTTTGTAAATGTTACTGCAAATCTTTCCCAGTTAATTTATCTTTAAAAATTATTTATGGTGTTAGCATTTTGTGTGGTTGAATAGTCAATATTTTCTGGTTCCATCTATTTAATAACTAGTACTCTCTCCATCCTTAGATTAGATATCAAGTCACATTTATACTGTTTTACTGCTTTTATTTTTTGTGATTTAATCTTCAATCCATATAGATATTGAGTATATTATAAAGGCTCTAATTTTATTTTTTCCAAGTGGTTAACCAGTTGCTAGAGAACCATTTATTAAAAATAACCCTTCATTTCCCCATTCTCTTTGTACACATTAATACTACACAGTTTGAAACACTATTGCTTTATAAGCAATCTGAAACTAGATCTATATTGCTCACTGTTGTATGCTTACAACTTGGCACAGTGCCTAGAATTGAGCATACACTCAGTAAATGTCTCTGAATTATGAGTGAGGTAAAGTTTACTGCTACAAAAGTAGGAAGCAGAGGGAGACACCCCTTGGAATAGATATGTTCCAAATCAGGTCCCCTCCCTAAGAGACTACTGAGCCACCAAGCATGAGGCCTCTTAAGTGTACTGAAAAGCTTTGAGCCAAGAAAACAGAATACTGAACATTCTTTTCCAGGAAGCTGCAGATGATATTGGAAAAGCAAGCCTTTTCCAAGAGAAAGTTACTATAATCTTTATCACCTGCTGATGGTCGACCATACTGCTTGAGAAACTGGGACAAAATGAATCTTTGAAAATGCAGAGGTCAGCCATGGTGGCGTATTGGTAGTGTGCCACTCTACAATGGTGGATCCATATGGAAGATTGGGGCTCACTTTCTGAGTTGACCTGTGTGTGCTGGGTGTGCATACACTTTCCTGCAATTCTGGCAGACTAGGAAGGCTGGAGGGAGGATCACAGTGTGAGACCTTGATGAGGGTATCTATCTTCTCTTTCTCTCTCATGGAAGAAATAAACTTTAAAAGATGGCAAGAAGCCATAACTGTATTCTAATATTCTTGCATCCACTTCTCCTCCTCCTAAGGCGTAGCGTGGGAGGATTTTATTGGGCTTCAGTGTCCTCATCCTGAACTCCAAGGGTTGCAGTCCAGATCCGGAAGTGGAAAAACTGAAGGATATGGGGCTGAACGTTACTGAACTCAATGTGTCCCAGAAATTAAACCTCTGATTCCTGATAACTTTTTATTTTTTCAATCATTTGGCTTATTCACCATATAAAGCGCAGTCCAAATACTACTTCCTAGGAAAGATTTTCTTGTTCCTTTCTCCTTCAATCTCCTTGCTATTTTCTATCAAACTACATATCCTATCATATGCGAACTATTTGTAGATTTTCCAATTAAACTGGTAGTCTTCAAGATTAGTGACTGGGCTGGCCTCTCAGTGCAGCAGTTAGGCGCTGTACAGAGGAAGTCAAATCTCACATGTCTGACCAGGATTCAAGTCCTGACCCTGTCAGCTTGAAACAAATGCTGGCATGTGCAGGTACCCAGGATTCTGATGGAATAGAGAACTGGAGGAAAAAGGGGGTGAGAGGGAGGTGCTCTCTCCATCTTATGCACATGTACCCTCTGGCATTAAGAAAAGGGGGGATTAGGGATTATTTCTGTACTTTTGATATATAGTAGAAGATTTGTGGTAAGTCTTAATAAATGTTGAACTAAATTTATGCTGTCATCTAATTATGAAGCAGCTGAAGAAATTGTGCTTAAATGAGAGCTCCAATGAATTCTCTATCAATCAGTAAATACTGGAATCTCAAGGCTAAAAGAAGTCCTGAAAATAAGCTTGTCCAACCCCTTTTATAATGCTGAACTCCCTATACATCATTGTGTCGAACAGTTATCCAGACTCTTATTTGAATACTTAGTGATAGGAAATCTATTACCCCTGGAATTAGCTTGTTTTATCCAGAGTTTAAAAGTTTTACACTCAATTTAGCAAAATGTATCCTCCTTTAGCTTCCATCCTGAACAAGTCCTACTCCCTCTTTTAATGTGACAACTACTCATATATTTCAAGACAGTTCATCTCTTCTATTTTTCAGAAAAACATCTTCAGTCTTCCAAATGTGACTCACATTTTGTGGCTTTGACTTCTTTTTCTACACTACAGAGGCAGCTGACCACTGCAAAGCCAGGGGACGACTGTCCTTCAGTTTATGTTATATCTACATTTCATTCACACAGCTCATAGGACCGTCATTATTAGTGACTTCAGCACATTGTGAGTTAAATCCCCCTTAATCTTTTTTTTTTTTTTTTTCTTAATTAGCTACTGCTAAGACAGGCCCCTCCACACCCTACTCTGAAGCCATGCCACTGGAATTTTTTAGACTCAATGAAGAGTTGGTTTATTTTGTTAAATTTCATTTTGTTAGACTTGACTACTCTGCCAACTCTGTCAAGAACTCTAGGAATTCTGGCTTTGCTATCCATGTGATCACTATCCTTCCCTGTTCTGTGTACCCTGCAAACATGGTGAGCAAGCAAGTGAATGACAAAAGTCAAATGGGCGGGAACCAGCAGTTGGCGTAATGGCTATGTCGCTGGACTCCCACGTAGTCGACCGCGGTTCATGTCCCGGACCCGGTGGCTTAAAACTCAGGCCGGGCGCGTGTGCGTGTGTGCCCAAGATCCTGAGAGGAGAATGGAGGAGAAGGGATTGTGGCGTGACCATCCCCCCTGGGGGGTGATTTCTCGCTTTCTGTCTCTATGTCTCTCTCTGTCTGTCTGTCTGTTTGGCGAGTGCACGCGCCCTACAGTGAAAATCTCTCAAAAAAAAAAAAAGAAAAAAAAAAAAAAGACAAATGAAAAAGAAAAAAAAAAAAAAAGTCAAATGGGCCAAAATCTGTGACAAGCCACCAGAGCCCTCCTCTCAGATCCATGCCATCTGGCCCCTGCACTTTACTCAGTTTGTGTACTATTCCTGCTTTCACTGTGCAACATCAGGCCAGAGTTCTGCGTGGTTCTTAACTTACTTCCAAACTGGAAGGCCTTGTCTTCATCAGCTCATCCCAGAGTCGGCGCCAGATAGCCTGAGTAGAGAGGCCTGTAGGAGAAATATCACACTTACTTTGCTGCTTATTGGTCACCATGAATAAAGTACATCAGCCTTTCGTGTTGTTCTCTGGGTTCATAGGGACAATATGACAGACTGGTTCAGAGCATTAGCTCTAAAGGCAGATTGCTTGGGTTTGAGTACCAGCAAATTATATTCTAGCTGTGAAACCTTGGAAAGTTACTTAATTTCTCTGTACCTCAGTTTCCTCATTCATAAAATATAGTTAATAATGGGACCAGCAGTTAGTGTAATGGCTATGTCGCTGGACTCCCATGTAGTCGACTGCGGTTTGTGTCCCAGAACCGGTGGCTTAAACTGATGCCGGGCGCGTGTGCGTGTGTGCCCAAGATCCCGAGAGGAGAATAGAGGAGAAGGGATTGCGGCATGGCCATACCCCCTGGGGGGTGATTTCTCGCTTTCTGTCTCTCTGTCTCTCTCTGTCTGGCAAGTGCACGCGCCCTATAGAAAAAACCTCTCAAAAAAAAAATATATATATATAGTTAATAATAGCTATTAGGTTGTCAGGAAAGTCATGATGTGTTTTTCTGTTTTTCGATGCAAAAATGCATTACTGACTTTCCCAACAACCCAATATTTCATAGGGTGGTTTAAAGGACTAAATGAATAAGTTGCTCTGTGTAAAGTGCCTAGGACTGTGCTTGGCACATCAGGTACAGGTAGAATTTAGCTACTAACAGATGTGTCAAATGAGGGAAGGCAGCTTGATAAAACAGAAACACTAAAATTTAGGGCTGCCCTGTAGCCTGTGGTTAAGGCAGTAAGATCTCACATGGCTGACCACTGTTTGAGTCCTGGTCCCCGGAGCTTGAGAAACATACCAGGCATTTGTGCATGCATGCCTAAAGTCCTGACAGAGGGAGAAATGGAGTGACCACACCTCATGGGGCAGTGTTCTTTCCCTGGTGAGCTTATACAACTTTTAGTAATTAAAAAGGGGGCAGGGGCATAGGGGCAACAGGTGGTTAAGGCACTGAATTCTACATGGCTGACGGCAATTCGAGTCTTGGACCTGGAAGCTTGAAAAATATGCCAGGCACATGTGGATGCATGCCCAAAATCCTAAGAGGAGAATGGATATGAAGGGATTGTGGAGTAGCCATCCTCCCTTGGGAATATTTCTCATTTGCTCTCTGTCTCTATCCTGTGAGTGCACCTGCCCTATGGAAAAAATATTTAAAAAATAAGAAGAAAAGCTAAAATTCAGAAGATCTGGGTTCTAGTTATAGCTTTGCTATTAATTATGGTGTGCCTGTTTCTCACTTTTACCAGTATAATAGGGATCATATATTTGCTTTTGTGTTTCAAAGGACACTTGTGAGGAGTCAGATAATAAGGTAGGTGTGAGGGTACTTTCTGAAAGGCATGAAGTTCTACGAGAAATCAGGTGTAATATTTACCTGAAGAACATCATGGAGCCTTGCTCATAATCACTGAGAAAGAGACAAAAATATACTTACCTTTTTTGAGGGCAGTTTCCTCAATCCTCTCCAAGTAATATATATTGAGCAGAGGTAAGATGCTTTGAAGTATTGGGCCTGGGAGGGCTACAAAAACCAAAACACAAAGTTTACTTTCCCCCCACCCCCCAGGGTTCCAAGCATGATTTATTCTATTGGAAAGGAAAATGGAGTGGTAAACTTCTCATTTGACAAATGGAGCCTGTAGAAGCTAATCTAAATCTATTCCAAACCCTGGTTCACTTATCTTCAGTCACTCAGTTGGCAGCTGGAATTTCAGAAGCAAGGTGAAATAATCCCACAAAACAAGATGACATGCTCATTTAGAAGCTGGTCAATTCACTTCTACTCAATTATAATGAACTATTCTATTGATGTGTTAAAATGGCCCTACTGAATATATGTGATAAAAAAAGTCCTTCAAAATCTGCCCTACTAACTTCTGCTCCCTGCTTTTTGCTTCCTATACTTTAGCATGCTGAACTACCTTTTTCAGGTAAATATGTTATGTGGCTGTCTCCCTCTGTGCCTTTGTCGTGCTGTTCTCTCCAACAGGAATATTCTTTCTTCTTTCAGCATATCAACTACTCATGTTTCAAGTATCACATGTCCTTTACTAAGCCTTTCCTTAATTCCCTTCCCATTCTTCCAGATTGACCACTTTTATCCTTAGGGCCACCACTATACCCTGAACTAGTACTTTTCCTATGAGAAAGAGAGACAATTAGTTTCTATGCTCTAAATTCGATATGGCTTAAATACAAAACCTGCTCTTGCCAACTTCTCTGACAGTCATTATATTGGGTTGCTGGAAAAGTCATGAGGTATTTTTCCTGTTTTTCTATGCAAAAATGCATCATGATTTTTCCAACAACCCTATAGTAGTTAATGGGTTTAATCTCTGGAACTGAACGAATCTGGATGAAACCCTGACTGAACCACTTACTTAAATGAATCCTTGGACAAGTTATTTCACTTCTTTAAGCCTCAGTTTCCTCAATTTTAAAATGAAAGTAATACTAACTACCTCATGACATTGTGAAGATTAAAGGAGATTATGTTTTAATCTGTTTAAAATAATGCTGGCCATAATAAGCTCAATACATTTTGGGTGTGATTATTTTTATCCTGTCAAAATCATCTATGTCCTACCAAGCACAAGTCTAAGGATCCCGAAATATGCCAAAACTTCCATTCCAGGATCTCCTTTTTATCTTTCCTTACAGAATAACTGAATCTTGGTATCTAAGAATCTAGTACAGTTATTATGAATTCAGTGCCTCTGCTGAGTGAAAGTGTTAATTTCCTATGCTCTTACACTCATATAGACCCCATCACCTTTCATCTAGACTATGTCACAGCCTAACTGCTCTCCTTGTCCTCAGGGTCTCTAGTTTCTTTTCATCCTGTTCTTGGTAATCACACTCCCCTCTTCAAAACCCTTCAGTGCTGTCTGTTGCGTTCAAAATAAAGTCCAAACTCCACACCTAACAGTCAAGGTAAAATACACCTTATTCTACTAAGTGTCCTCGCAGTACCCTTTCCTGTGTCTATACTCACCCCACCTACACCCCATTCCTTACACAAAGCAATGTTAGTTCACCACCTCCAGAAAGCCATTCCTGGCTGTTAGCCCACATTGAGACCTTCATCCAAAGTAGCAATGCTTAGCAGATCTCTACCTTGACCCTTCAGAAAGATCTTTCTCGATTCAGCTTTTTCTGTAACTGTTTACCTGATCTAGGCCTACAGGAGCTCTTCCTCCCCCTGTGTTCTCTCGACTTGGGTGGGGGCTCAAGAAGCAATAAGCATGGTGTGTACAGCAGTGGTGGGAAGAGGGGAGGAGCACTGGCAACTGATTGTTTTGGGGAGAAGAGGCCAAGTAGAAAGTTCCTTATCCCCTTTCCCTCCAATCTGCTTCCATCTGACAGCCACAGGAATTCTCATCCCCCATCACCACCAGCTCCTCTCTTCCTTTCCTCAGTCCTCTAAAGCCAGGCTCTTCCTTCCTTCCAGCCTATACCTTTAATGCTGCTTCTTCCCAACTTGAGGCCTCCACACCCACTCACTTCCCCTTCTGGTCAGGTGTAACATCCCAGAGCTCCAGGCTGACACAGCCAGACCCACCCTGCCTTCTTTCACACCCCCTACTTTTCCAGGCCCCTGCTCAGCTGCACCCAGACTCCTCTCCCATTGCCCACGAGTTGCACTGACCCTTCCTTCTCTCAGCTGCTGGCACCGGCCTGCACACTCCTCCCACAGGACTTGAAGGTCCTTCCCCACCCCCCACTACAGGAAGGCACTGGGGCCTCTTCAGTGTGGGCGCTTCACTCTACACGAGGGCCTCCCTCACCACCCTCCTCAGGCCTGTGGCTCTTCTGGTGTCCCAAACCCCTAGACTCTAGGGGCCCGTCCTTACCATGCAAACCAAGCCCCGGTGTGGTGCTGGCATTCAAGTCCTCACTCCAGACCAGCTCAGGGCCCAGGGCCTTCCTCCGGACAGACGCCATCCCCGCCCCAAGGCCTCCTCGTGGAACACCTCCTCCCCTCCCACAGGCCCTGAGCCACTCTCCCACCCCCAGGGCCCCCGCGGCCTGGCCTGCTGGCCTGCGCTGGCCTGGCCGGACTGGGCCCTGGCCTCAGGACCCCACCCCTCATCCAAAGGCTCTGGGCCCAAGGCCTCCCTTGTCCCAGGCCGCCAGGCCTGCTCCGCAAAGTCCTCACTGTCCCCTCTCCCTCTGGTCACCGGTGCTCCCTCGGCGGGCCGGCCTCCCTCACAGCTGCCAGGCCAAGGCCAGCGG
>NW_006203445.1:576441-591115 GCF_000334495.1 Tupaia belangeri chinensis
CCGCCCCCTGGCCCGCCCCTGCTCGTTGCCAGAGGTAGCCCCTCACCCCGCGACTTACCCCACACCCCGCTCTCCAGAACCCCCATATGGGCGCTCACCGCCCGCCCGCACAGCTCGAACAGGGCGGGGGGAGCGCTGGGGCCCGAGGCCGAGCTCTTCGCTGGCGCCGCCTCCCGGGACGTGGCCTCCATGGTTGTTGCCGCCGCTACCTCACAGAACCAGCAACTCCGGGCGCGCCAGGCCCCGGGCGCCGCCATCTTGGGGAGGTGCGCGAGCCCGAGAGTGGCACCCGCGGACCGCCATCTTGAAAAGGTCAGCAGATAGGACGGCTCCATAAGCGATATAGGTAAGACAGGGAACCGCGCGAAAGGAAGGGCGAGGAAACGAGCATGCTTCCTGAGTCGCTCAGGGCCGTCTGCCTTGAAACAGCGTCTGCATCACTATATTGGGGTCTGTCGTGACTGAGGGGATGCCTCGTCGCAAAGCCGCCTCAGATGCAAAGGCCAGCCACCCCTACCTTCGGCGCGTCGCCGGTAGTACATGCCAATCGGAGCATGTGTTCGCGGCTACGATGGGTATGCCGCACTTCCGGCCAGGTCGCCGGATATCCGCCCAGTGACCCTTACGAGTCCTTCTTGGTTCTGCAGTGGAGCAGGTGCCGCTGTTGCTGCTCGTGTTGGATCCAGAACCGTAGCAGGACATGGGACTGGAGGACGAGCGAAAGATGCTGACCGGGTCCGGAGATCCTAAGGAGGTGAGGCTAGACGATTCGACCCGCTTTCCTGCTCCGGGGCTCGGCCCGCGCCCCGGGCCCTCTTAGCCCAGGTTTCCCACCTGGGGTTTGCAAGTTCGGGGGAGCTGGTTCCTTCGACCTTTCCCCTTCCAGTGACATTGAGTAGATGACCGAGCTTTCTCTGGGCCTCGGCTTCCCCATTCTGAGTGTGGTGAATGTTTAATGAGAACTGCATCGAGTAGCCTTTTGTAAAAATAGTATCTGCATTTTCAACCAGGTGTTCTGAGCACCTGATTTGACAGGTTTGGGGCGCAAACAGACCAACCCTAGGCCTTACCCCAGCTCAGGTCGGGAACTCTTACCCTCTCTTTGGAGGTTCGGAATATCTGGCCTTAGCCTAGTTTCTATGCAAAGTGGTTTCTTTTTCTTTGGGGGTGGGGTGGTGTCTCTGTATAGAAACATGCAGTAGAATTCTGTGATGGAAAAGGAAACTGTTTCCTAGATTGACTGCTTACTGTTCCAAATGTCCTATGTGTATTCATTCATTTGATCTGCACAGTATTCCTATGAGCTGAGTGTTAGGTGCTATTACTATGACCGTTTTTACAGGTGAGAAAACAAGCATAAAGAGGTTAAATGTCTTGTGTAGGGATGCATAACAGCTAACAAATGGTGCAGCCAGGAGTTGAACCCATGGAGCACTGTTCTAGAGTTGGGACTATTATTCACAGTTTACACTGCTTTTCAAAAGTATTAGCTTTTTGTTTTTAATCTCATTTCATTTTTGTTCATTTGTTCTCTGGTCACCTTAGGACACCAATTCTGGGCTTATAGATCCAGAATAGTCGGAAACTCGTTTGTCTCTTAATTTTAGCTATAGTTGTCTTATTTTCAGAAGTAGAGCCAGTTCAAAAAAGCAGGACTCACCACTGCAGTAGATAAGGAAAATAAATAGCAGTCAAGTTTATAATTAAGAAAATTAAGATGTTTTGGGGCCAACAGGTGGTGTGATGGTTAAAGTGCTGGACTCCTGCATGGCTGACCTTGGTTTGCGTCCTGGACTGGGAGGCTTGAGACTAAAGCCATGTGCATGTGTGTCCATAATCTAGCTAGGTGAATGGAGAGGGGTTTGCAGAGTGGCCATCCCCCTTGGGAGGATGATTTCTCACTTTCTCTCTCTCTGTGTGACTTTCATCAGTAAGTGCACATACCCTATGGCAAAAACCGTAAGAAAAAAATGGAAAGTTAAGAAATTTTACACAGAATCCATGATTCTCAGAGATGAGATCTTATTTCGTGTGACCTTGTTTTTTCTCACTGACCAGAAATTTTACATGAGATAGTCTATATTCTTTTATTTGGATTTTTTAAAGAAAATACCATGATGTTTTTTACCCAAAACAATCAGTGTTGTAAGATTGCTCATACAGGGGACCAACAGTTGGCATAATGGCTATGTCATTGGACTCCCATGTAGCCAACCTCGATTCGAGTCCCAGATCTGGCGGCTTAAACTCATGCTGGGCACTTGTGTGTGCATGCCCAAGATCCGAGAGGAGAATGGAGAAGGGATTGTGGCATGGCCATCCCCCCGGGGGGTGATTTCTCGCTTTCTATCTCTTTCTCTCAAGTGCACGCACCCTATAGCAAAAACCTCTCCAAAAAAAAAAAAAAAAAAAGATTGCTCCTATGGAAATGATATGAAGGCTTTGCTTCTAGAATACTCATTTCTGGTTTCTAACGTAGGCAGAATGTGCTTTTAGTTTTTTTGTGGAAAAGCTTTTTTTTTTTTTTTTGGAGAGGTTTTTCACTATAGGGCGCGTGCGCTCACCAGACAGACAGAGACATAGAGATAGAAAGCGAGAAGTCATCACCCAGGGGGGATAGTCATGCTGTAATCCCTTCTCCTCTATTCTCCTCTCAGGATCTTGGGCACGCACGCACACATGCCCGGGTGTGGAAAAGCTTTTTAAGTATGAATTTAAACAAACAAGATTAGGAAACATCATTTAATGAAAAAACTAAAATTTAGGTGCTATCTTCATGTTTTGAAGAAATCACCAGTTATGAGAATAAATAACTTGGATTACAGTTGAATCTATCCTAGTCCTCACTTCTAGCTTGTGAAGATTTGGGGTCCCTTCCCTGAATAGCATGATAGAGAATGAAACAGATTGTACTGGGATTTTGAAAACATAATCATTGCAGAGCTGGTTCTTTTTTGGGGGGGATCAGAGAGGGACAGAGAGAGAGAGAAAGTAAGCCATCAGGTTTGGCACTTGAACTGTGGTTGGCCACATGGGGGTTTAGCACCTTAACCACCATGCCACCAGCCAGCCCCTGAGCTAGTTCTTTTTATTTCCCCATGTACCCTTTCTTTTCCTTCCCCCCCGATGTGAGCACCTAAATGCACAGGCATGCCAACACTTATTTCTGACATATTGTTAAGACACTGCCATGCCCCATATTAGGCCTATGCTCATGCTCCAAAGGGTAATTTTTCACAGTGCTCCCCTCGGAAGAAAGGAAACCAAGTGTAAAGGACTGTGCCTTTTAGTCAGAGGTCAGTTGGAAGGGCCTGATGTTTCAAGCTCATAGGTGGAATTATGACTGACCATTGTGGACTTAGATACTTACTCTACCAAGGGTCCTGGGAATTCAGCAATCCAGTAAACAGTGACCATCACCATCTATACTTATGGCTAAAGAGCAGTTTTGGGGCCAGCAGGTGGTGTGGTGGTGAAGGTGCTGGACACTCACATGGCCGACCTTGGTCTGAACCCAGACCCTGCAGCTTGAAAATCATTCCAAGCATGTGTGTGTGCATACTCAAAATCCCAAGAGGAGAATGGGTTGCAGCATGGCCATTCTCCGTGGAGGGTGATTTCTTTCTCTTGCTGTATCCAGTGAGTACACACGCCTGATGGAAAAATAAAAAAGAAAAGGTATGGCCATTTTCATAGTCCAAATTTAAGTTCAGAGTATAGAAAAAAAAAAAACAAACAAACAAAAACAAACAAAAAAATAGTTTCTT
This sequence comes from Tupaia belangeri chinensis, assembly GCF_000334495.1. Classification (NCBI taxonomy): domain Eukaryota; kingdom Metazoa; phylum Chordata; class Mammalia; order Scandentia; family Tupaiidae; genus Tupaia; species Tupaia belangeri. The sequence continues at coordinate 580,209 of NW_006203445.1, forward strand.
CTGAACCTGGTTTATGATGTAAGGACTAAATTCAGTTTTTTTTTTTTTTTTTTTTTTTTTTTTTTTTTTTTTTCTTTAGGCCCGGGGGGTTGCCCGAGACAGAGAGATAGAAAGCAATAAATCACCCTCCAGAGGGGATGGCCATGCCACAATCCCTTCTCCATTCTCCTCTCGGGATCTTGGGCACACATGCACATGTGCCTGGCGTGAGTTTTAAGCCACCGGGTTCAGGATGCGAACCGTGGTCGACTACATGGGAGTCCAGCGACATAGCCATTACGCTAACTGCTGGTCCTCTAAATTCAGTTATTTCTGACAGTATTGGAATTCACAAGACTCTAGAACAAAATACTTTTTAAGTTAACATTGATCCAGTTTGAACATCTGACACCTTGAATCTAGATCAGAAAATGTCTAATTACTATTTGTTAATTCTCAGCTGGGATTACTTTGTTGCGGGACCATTGTGATTAATCAGATCATAACATATATGAAAGTGCTTTATAAACTGTAAAGTGTTTGCACACTTGAGTTCTTATTAATGAAACTGAGACTGTCTCTGTCTTGAAATGTACTTAGGATTTGTTTTGGCCAGGTATGTTAAAGTGGCAGACATGGAACAACTGCCTTAAAAGAGTTTATTACTTATAGTTCCCAAGAGAAGGGGACATGCACTCCATGCAAGGCCTCTTAGAAAAGCGCCAGGGATGGTCAGGAGGCAGCAGGAGTGATGGGGGAAGCATGGCTCAGAGCCTTGGGTTTTACGGGAAGAACAGCTGAGGCAGGCAGGGTAGGCAAACTTGATCAAATTTAGGATTGGATAGTTTAAATCATTTCAGTCGGCTCTGGGCTATAGGGCTGGTCCCTAGTTGGCCTATATTTGTCCTTGCAATGACTTAGGGAATGAGAAATGGAGCTTGGCATATGCGACTAAGGACTAAAGGAGGTAGTTGGCTTTATGGACTTTAAATTGATTGGGTTGCATATAAAAGGCATGTTTCCAGGTAAGTCGTTGTCTCTGAGAATTAGCTAGCTCTGAGAGGGCAGGGCTATCTGCAGGGTTAACAAGGCCCCTACAATGCCAAAACATCATGAAATATAGAACATAAAATAACATGATTAATATATCCTCACCAATTATGGTATAATATGATTAGAAATGCATCTTATAAAATTGCTGCTGACATTAATTTTGTTTTCCTTTTGTAGGAAGAAGAGGAAGAAGAAGAATTAGTGGTAAGAGCTGGCTCAGGTTTGGAACCGTCTCAATAAAAGTGGGAAGTTTGAGCTTCATAAAACTCTCAGGACATTTTAAGGAGTCTTTGAACCTTGGAGAGAATGGGGGTGGACTAACTCTTTAACACTTCCTGTGCAGTGGATTGTTTGGGTGTGGGCCTGGGAGGCTAATTCTGTTCTGGACTCTGGGCTTCTTCAGTTATGGTGTCAAGAAGGGGTCATCCACACTATGCAAGGCCTCTTGGGGAAGCATCAGGGCTGGTCATCTGAGGCTCTGACACTCAATAATCTATTTGTGGCCTACTAAAGAAAACTCTACAAGGAACCGTTCTTAGATGGTCCTTTCTCGATATTAGCATCGCCTTTCTAGCTGGGCAATTGGAGTACACAGCCTGGTTCTCAGACAAGGGGACTTGAAATCTCAGGCATGATATGTCCCAAATGCTGTGTTAATAAGTAAAGCCTCCTATAGATCTACTTCAGTTGGCCAGATTTCCTTTACTACCTTGTTTTTCAGATAGGACTGAGGCTTTCAGTGCATACTGGCAACCTTGGAAGGCAGGAATGTGAACCTTTTCCCCACTACTTAGCATCAGAATTGATTGGGAGACCCCATTCTGCCATTTCTGGCGGCAGTGTGGCTCTGCCAGCTGGCCTTCTGCACGGTAATTCAGAGGCAGCACCTTGGTTTGGTGGTTATATTAATCAAAGTGCATGTGTTTAGTGGGTCTTCCTTAAAACCCCCATCTTGTTCTTTGTGTTTCTCGTTCAGGATCCCCTAACAACAGTGAGAGAGCAATGCGAGCAACTGGAGAAGTGTGTAAAGGCCCGGGAGCGGCTAGAGCTCTGCGATGAGCGTGTGTCCTCCCGGTCACACACAGAAGAGGATTGCACAGAGGAGCTCTTTGATTTCTTGCATGCAAGGGACCACTGCGTAAGTCGATCTCAAGTCAGGGAGGGAAAAGCTTACAGTGGCCAGGGAAGACTTGGTGCTGACTTTTCCATGCCAATGGCAGGACCATCAATAAGCATTTACAGTGGGCTCAGTATATGTCAGGTACAGTATTGAGCATTTCCCATAAATAATCTTGTCTTTACCACTGCTACTGGAGATAAGTGTCATTATCCCCATTTTACAGATAGAAACAGGCTCAGAGAAGAGAAAGGACATCCCAGCTTGCGTTGCTAGATAGTGGGGAACTTGAATTTTGTACTTATTTTTTTTAGAGAGATTTTTGCTATATGGCCTGTGCTCTTGATGGAGAGACAGACAGAAAATGAGAAAATCACCACTACCACCACCACCACCAGGGGGGATGGCCACACCGCAGTCCCTTCTCCTGTAGGGATTTTGGACACATATGCCCATGTGCCTGGTGTTTCTCAAGCCACCAAGTCCAGGGCTTGAGTTGTGGTCAGCTGTGTGGGAATCCAGCAGCTTAATTCCCACACCACCTGCTGGTCCCTCTTTTTTATTATTATTTTTTTAAAGCCAGAGAGTATATGCCTTTGCCAGAGACAGACAGAGTATGAAAGCAAACCCCCAGTGGGGTATGGTCATACCACAATCCCTTTTTCTCCATTTCTCTATTCTGTTGGCATTTGGGGTACTTTTGCACACGCACCTGATGTGTTTTTCAAGCTGCTGGGCTGGGATTTGAACTGTGGTTGGCCTGTGGGATCCACTTTTCTCTACCACTAGGCCATAGGGATGGCCCAATTTAAAAAAAAAATCTTGCTATAGGGCACATGTGCTTGCTGGAGAGAGGAAGGAGACAGACAGAAAGCAAGAAAGCACTCCCCCAGAAAGGATGGCCATGCCATCCTCTTCATTTTGGGCATGCACACACACATGCCCAGTATGTTTCACATGGAACAGTACAGTCAGCCATGTGAGATCCAGCCACCTTCGGTTACCTGGCTGACCCCCAATTTATTTATTTATTTATTTTAAGTAAACTTGTGCTTGACTCTTAGGTATGAGAGGTCTTCCAAGTTCATAGAAATGCACATTATGAAAAACTATGCATGGATTTAAATTTTTGTACATAAGTAAAGTAGTACTTTAATTCCATTTTCTTTTTTCGGAGAGGGTATTGCTATAGGGTGCATGTGCTTGCCAGAAAGACAGAGAGACAGAAAATGAAAAATCACCTCCTGAGGGGGATGGCCATGCCACAGTCTATTCTTCTCTCAGGATCTTGGGCATGCATGGTGTGAGTTTAAGCCACCAGGTCTGGGACTCGAACCGCAATCGACTACATGGGAGTTCAGCAACATAGCCATTACTCCAATTGCTGGTCCCTTAATTCCATTTTCTATGAACTTTTCAAATTCCCCTTCATATGACAGTGAGATACTTTACATATTGATAAATTATATATAAGTTGCTTCTATTAAACCAATTAGATGGCCCAATAAGTGTATGATGAGATTCTCAACATTGGGTTGGTCCTGTGGCCTAGTGGATAAGGGGCCTAGTTCCCACATGGCCATCCATGTAGTTAAAATCCTGGGCCTGACAGCTTGAATAAACATGCTGTGTGCACATGCACATGTGTGGCCAAAATTCTGATGGGATGGGGGAAATGCAGCTGGACCACGCATTACCGGGGGGTGCTTTTTCCCTCTCCCTCTCTGTCTCTCTAGTGAGTACATGCATCCTCTGTCTTACAAGCAAATATAAAAAAGAAAATGTGTTCAGCATCATTAGCCATCAGGGAAATGCAAATCAAAACCACTTTATACTTACTGAAATGGCTGTAATCAAAAACCAAGTGATAGAGAGGATGTGGAGAAATTGAGATTGTCATATGCTACTGATGAAAATATATATATACTTACTTTTCTATAGGCACGTTTGCTCACTGGAGATAGGTTGAGAAAGTAAGAAAGCACCAAGAGGGGATGGCCATGTTGCAATCCCTTCTCCTCTGTTCTCTTCTCAGGATTTGGGGCATGTGTGCATATGCACCTGGTGTTTTTCAAGCTGCCTGGTCCAGGACTTGAACTGCTCAGTTGGTCATGTGAGATCCAGCCTCCTGCATGCCATTGGCTGGCCCAATAGGAATATAAATTGGTACAACTTGTGTTGGTCCTGTAACTTAGTGGTTAAGGAATCTAGATCCGACATGGGTGACCATGATTTGAATCCCAGCCCTGGCAGTTTGAAAACATACTGAGTTCTTGTATGTACATGGCCAAAATCCTGATAGGAAGGTGGAGTGGAGGAAAATGGATTGCAGTATGACTACATTCTACTGGTGGGTTGTTCTCTCTTGCTCATACACACACCCCCTCCAACAAATGGCCAAAAAAAAAAAAAAAAAAGTAGCACAGCCTTTGGGAAACAATCTGGCAGTTCCTCAAGAGGTTAAGCATAGTCACAAAGGACAATTATTGTATCTTTCTATTAAAGTAGTCAGAGACAGAAAGTAGACCTGTGATAGCCAGGACCTGGGAGTAGGAGAAATGGAGAGTTACTGTTGGATGGATACAGTTTCAGTTTGAGGAGATAAAAAAACTCTGGAGATTGGTGGTTGTAAAACAGTATGAATGTACTTAATGTCATAGAAATGTACAGTTGAAATGGTTAAAATGGTGGGACCAGCAAGTGGCATGATGGTTATGTTGCTGGACTCCCACGAAGTCGACCACAGTTTGAGTTCCAACCCAATGGTTTAAACTCACACTGGGCACGTATGCGTGTTTGCCCAAAATCCCAAGAGGAGAAATGGAGGAAAAGGGATTGTGGTGTGGCTGCCATTCCTGGGGTTTTCCCCCTCACTTTCTGTCTCTCCAGAGAGCACATGCACCTTATTGCAAAAATCTCTCCTTAGAAAAAATGTTTAAAAAAAAAAGGTTAAAATGGTAAATTTTATGTTATATATTTTACCATAATTAAAAAAAAAAAAGAAATAAAGTACCAAATATGCTAAAACATTGATAAACCTTGCCAACATTATGCTCCATACTAACATGAAAGAAGCCAGTCAGAGTCACACATGTTGTAGGATTCAATTTATATGAAATGTCTGTAAGAGGCAAGTCATGATCTGTTCCCTTGTTACATACCCTCCTGTTGGCACAGCCCCTCACTCTGCAGTCATTCAGCAAATACTTAAACGCTTGTATGAGATGAGCAGTGGGCTTAGGAGCTGAGAGAGAGGCAGGCATGGTCCCTTCCTTCAGTTTATGAGCCAGCATAGGAGGCAGAAGTAAAACCATTAAATTGTGGTAAGTCTCCCCAGTGTAACTTTCTCAGGATGGTGATCATTGAACTCCCCACCCCCTCTTTAAAACTGTTACAGCCTCTCCTTTCACCCTCCCCATTTTATTGTCCTCATAGCATTTACCATCAGAACTTATTTCTGCAAGTTCCATAAACGACAGAGCTGTAGCTTACTTAGCACACAAACAGTATCTGGCACATAGTAGGTGTTCTATAAGTGTTTGGTGAATTAATGTGAACTATTACTAGCTCTGTGATGAGAGATTTGTTTCTGTGGGGAAGACCCAAGGGACAGACTTAGGGGGGATATAGGAGCTTAACAGAGAAGGCTTGTAGAAATGACATATAAACTTTTTTTGTTTTGTTTTTGATAGAGAGCATGAGGTAGCATGGTCCTGCTGCAGTCCTTTTCTTCCACTTCTCCTTCCCATTAGGGTTTTTTGGGCATGTAGGCATATGCACCTGTGTATTTTTCAAGCCACCCGAGCTGGGATTTGAACCATTATTGGCAGGTAGAATCCAGCTCCCAATGCATAAGGCCTAACCATGGTGCTATAAGGCCAACCCTAAACTTAAGTTTTAAAGGAAGAATAAAAAATGAAAAAAGTAGGAGAGTTCCAGATTGAAGGGGTGGGGTAGTATAAAACATCTTCTAAAAGTTCATGGAAAGTGCTGGGCCCTATAGCTAGTGGTTAAGGGAGCTGGATCCCTCATAGCTATGGTTCAAATCCTGGCCCTAGTGGCTTTAAAAATGTACCCGGCACATGTGCACATGTTCATACATGCCCCAAATCTCAGTAAGATGGCGAAATGGAGAAGGGACTTCAGTATGACTACACCCTATTGGAGAGCACTTTCTCTGTCTCTCTCCTCTCTGGCAGGTGCATGCACCCTCTGGCAATTTGCCAAATAAAGTAACAGTAGTATTGTTTCAAGTCATGAAGGACCTTGGGAGCTGTGACATTAAAGATGCCAATTGGGCCAGCTGCTTGTGGGGTGGTTAAGGTAGTTGGATCCCACATGGCTGTAGTTTGCTATGGTTTGAGTGCTGGACCTGGCGGCTTAAAAACATTGGGCACATGTGTGTGCATGCCCAAAATCCCAAAAGGAGGGAGAGCTAAAGAAATTGTGGCGTAACCATCCCTAATAAAGGGTGCTTCCTCTCTCTCTCTCTCTCTCTCTGGCAAATTAACAACAATAATAATGGGCTGGCAGGTATCGTGATAGTTAAGGTGCTGGACTCCCACACTGCTGACTGCAGTTCAAGTCCTGGACCTGGCAGCTTGCTTTCTCACTTTCCCTCTCTGGTCAAATTAAAAAATAATAAAGTAATTCTTTAAAAAAAAAAAAAGCTGTTAGTTGATGATATTCTTTTCTTTTCCCCATCTAGGTGGCCCACAAACTCTTCAGCAGCTTGAAATAAACGTGCAGACTCAGTCACCCAGCCTTCATCCTCTGGGCTTCAGGATATTTCCTAATGGTTTTGAACATGCCATTTTTATTTAATTTGTGAACTGTAAGTTCATATAAACCTCATGGATTTTGGCTTAGGCAAGTGATTTCTATGTAATTAGCAATGATTCCATCTTAATAAAGTCTTGTGACCTGCAGACTGGACTCCAGTCTTTTTTTTAATTTACAATTTTGAATTTGAAAATTTCAACATATTAGATAGAGGGGCCAGCAGGTGGCATGGTGGTTGAGGCACTGGACTCCTACATGGTGAACTGCAGTTTGAGTCCTGGACCTGGCAGCTTATTTTCTCACTTTCCCTCTCTCTCTGGTGAGTGCATGTGCCTTATAGCAAATTAAAAAATAATAAGTAAAAAATTTTTAAAAAGGATAGAATAATACTTGTACCCATTACCTAGCAAGTATGTATTTCTTAGCGAAAGGATTTTATTTTTTGTATATTATAATGCCTGTCATACTTAATAGTAATTAATTTTTAAAGGAATTTGCTTAATTCCACTTATTATTATTTTTCAAATTTGACCAGAGACAGAGAAAAACTGAAGGTGAGAAAGCAAGCCGCCAGGTCTGGCTTGGCCATGTTGGAATCCAGTGCCTTTAACCACCATGCCACCTGCTGGCCCAACAGTAATTATCTTTTTTTTTTTGGAGAGGTTTTTGCTATAGAGCACGTGCACTCGCCAGACAGACAGAAAGACAGAAAGCGAGAAATCACCTCCCAGGGGGGATGGCCATCCACAATCCCTTCTCCATTCTCCTCGGGATCTTGAGCATGCACACACAAGTGAGTTTAAGTCTGGGATTCGAACTGTAGTCGACCACATGGGAGTCCAGCAACATAGCCATTACACCAACTGCTGGTCCCACTTTTTTTGTTTTTGGAGAGTTGTGTTTTTTTTTTTTTTTTTTTTTTTTTCGATATGGGTGTGCACATCCTATAGGGCGCGTGCACTCACCAGACAGACAGAAAGTGAGAAATCACCCCCCGAGGGGGGATGGCCATGCCGCAATCCCTTCTCCATTCTCCTCTCGGGATCATGCACACGCACCTGGTGTGAGTTTTAAGCCACCAGGTCCGGGACGCGAACCGCGGTCGACTACGTGGGAGTCCAGCGACATAGCCATTATGTTAACTGCTGGTTCCCACACTTTTTGACATTTTAAAAGGAGATCCTCATCCCACTTTTCTTCGACAGCTCACCCTCGAAGGTAGGGCAACTCTTAGTAGAATTAGCTATACAGAATGCCTGTCGCAGGTGAACAGAGATTTACTTATAATCATCTTAATTTTTCCTGCCTCACATACACCCACTGGAGCCATTTGGCAACCTCAGGGGTTGTATCTTCAGTGGTGACATCTTTGATCATCTCCTACATAGTCCCTAACTCCATTTCCCACAGCAGTAGCCACACTAATCATTAAAGGGAGAACACACACCAGTCAACTACTGGGACAAGGGCCACAATCTTATTAGTTTCTTTCACCCAAGAACACCACCACACACCAGGGCTGCTAGATCCTGATTGGCAAATGACTCTAATTTCCCTGGCCAAACTAATTGTCATTATCCTGATCCTCTCATACAGTTTGCCTACACTACTTCTGTTTTCCCTAAAGTAATTTCATCTGACCTCATTTCAAATGCTTTCATAGCCATGCAAATGATGCCTCTTAAGGTCGCCAAGTTAGCTCAGATTGGCCGCTCTCCACAGTCCCCAGTCCAAAATATTTTAAAGACAATAAAACCCATCATTCAACAATGGAAATTTCACAATATCATTCAGTAAGTTGTTAGACATGCAAAGAAGCAGGTAAATATAATCAGAAGAAAAAGTCAATAGGCTCAGAATGACAGGGATGATGAAGTACCAGTTAAAGACCTTGAAACTACAATTATAAACATGCTCAAAGATTCTAAGGAAATCATTAACATACTGAAGAGAAAAGTGACAAGTACCAAAATGTACTAAATGGAATTTTTAAAAGGATTATGTACTTTGGGGCCAGCAGGTGGTGTAGTTAAGGCGTTGGATTCCCACATGGCCAACCACAGTTGGAGTCCTCGACATGACAGCTTGAAAATCATGCCACGTGCATGTGCATGTGAGCCCAAAATCCTGCGAGGAGAATGGATTGTGGTATCGTCACCCCCCTGGGAGGGTGATTTCTCACTTTCCCTCTCTGTGTCTCTGGTGAGCACATGCATCCTATGGCAAAAATCTGGGGAAAAAAATTGTATTTCTGGGCCAGCAGGGAACTTGGTTAAGGGGGCTGGATACTACTTAGCCACCTGAGTGTTCTAGTCCCTGATCTGATGGCTTGAGAAACATGCTATTGGGCAATCCCAAAAGAGATGAAGGAATTATGGCATGATCATACCCTGTGAGCAGTGGTTCCTCACTTTCTGTCCCCCTCTCTCACCACAGAGTGCATGCATCCTCTTGCAAAGTTTAAAAAAACAAAAACAAAAACAAAAAAAAACAAGGGTTATATATTTCTTCCATGATCAAGAAGGACAGAGAGAAAGAGACAGCATCCCCAACAGGGTCTATACTGCAATGCACCAGTATTCTGATCTGAACGAGTAACCATGTTACTAGTTCCCTCATTATTTGGAATAATAATAGGTGAAGAGGTTATGTTGCTGAATAAAATGGCCATGTATTCATTTTATAGTTGCATGAGAGTTATTATTTTAATCTTGTGAAAATAATTTAGCAGAGTATAATATATATCAGTTGGTAATAATTTATGAGACTAAAAGCAGGGTAAGATGACAGCTATTAACTGGTGGTGTAGTAGGTAGTATTTTAGATAGGACCAATCAATCCTGTCATTGATCTCTTAATTAGAAGTGGAATCCATCCTCTCCTCTCATTCTCACTGCCACTCCACTAATTCAGACTATCATTTTCTTTCATGTGATCTTCCTGTCTTACTTCTTCTTATCCAGATCACTGTATGTCAGATCTTTTATTATTAGTTTTGCTGTAGGAAGCATGGGATCACCCGAGGCAGGAAGATAGAGAAAGAGAGAGATCACCTGCAGAGGGGATGGCCCAGATGCAGTCCCTTCTCCGTGATTTTGGGCACGCATACACAAAGCTGGTGTGTTGAATTTTAAGATTCCAACCTTGCAGTCAGTCACGTGGGATCCAGCCGCCTGCCCATCACGCCACCTCTGGCCCAAGCTGATCGTTTAAAAAAACACTTAACGTTATCGTGTCTCTTTTCTCCACTGGCTAGTTCTCTGGTGGGGTCAAGTTCTGCGGGTCCTAAAACTTGCACAATCTGGGTGGCACTTTCTAAAGAACACAAAACTAGGTACAATTGAAAAGGGCCGTGCAAACGACAGGCCTTGAAATTCAAGCTTCCTTAGCTTCATTGCAAATCCGTCTGCCTACAGAGAAAACGAATCTGATCTGGTTTTCTTCTATCTCAGGTTATTTCTCCGCTATTCTTCTAGGCACTTCCTGCCTCGAAGGCCCTTCCCATCCCCTTCTGCCTGGCTAATTCCTTCAGTACTCAAACCACCACGATCCCCCACCTGAGTCCGCCCCCAAAGTCCCTCTCATTGTTCCAAGCATTTACCCGGGGCCACCATTCCGAAAACAGGCTGCTCTTTTTCCAGCACCTTCTAAGCAACCCCTGACCCGGAGAGAGGCACACCTGGCCTACAGAAGTAGGCGGAGCCCTGTAGGACCGTCCGACGTAACTCCTTTCCCCTTTCCGGCCCTCCGCCTCTCCGGAACCCACCAATCCTCAGCTGCGGTTCTAGTCGGAACTACCCAGTAGCGCACGCTGACATGGCTGCGCTCATACTGAGAAGTGTTCGGGAGCTGCTAAAGCGAGTGGACTTCGCGACGGTCCCGCGGAGACATCGGCATAAGAAGAAATGGGTAAGGCCCAGCTGGAGGCGCAGGAGGGGAGTATCGGTGGCCTCTGCTCCTCGGGAAACTTCTCCAG
>NW_006203445.1:592070-624244 GCF_000334495.1 Tupaia belangeri chinensis
GTCGCATCGGAAAACTCCCCCAGCCCCGCCATTTCCCGCTTCCCTCAGTTGCACTCGCTGCTCCGGCGCCTCTAGCATGCCCAGGTCCCCTGGCCCCGCCCCTCGGGGAGCGTCACTGGACCCTCCCCCTCCTCTAACCGCCTCTGTCCTTCCTTTTATGTCTTGGTGAATCTTCCGCTCTGCCCTTTATCACGTCGGCCGCCTCCTGGCTCCGCCCTTCTAAGTTACGTCACCACCTCCGCCCCGATTCTTTCAGTTATGTCACCGCCTCTAGTTCCCCAGCTCTTACTAACCTTTCCCTCGGTCCCCCACCACCCCTTTACATTCCCTCCCTCCCTCCTCCCTCCCCTTCTTTTCCTACCCATTCCTCCCCCTTATGACCTCCTCTTCTCCCTTTCTCCTTGAACTTCCAGGCCGACCGTCTTCACCCCTCACCAAATGTTCTAGCGACTTCCCTAACCCTCCTGGGTCTCCGCAGTCCTGCGGGAAAGGATTCAGCCCCTTCCTCACTCTCGAGGTGCCCCTGGCACCCAGGAAAGGTTGCAGCGACCACCCTGCACACACCGCCCGTCTTTCGCTAAACGTAGGCAAAAGCTGTAATGATGCTCCTCAACCCCAGGGTTCTCCCCACTTCTCCAGAGACCCCTTCTCGTGCTTTTCGGATAACCCTGGAATTTCTTCCACAACCGCCCCGCCCCCTCCACCCCTGCCACCACAGCCTCCTTTGCACCCAGGGAGATGTTCTTTTCAGCCCTGTTCTCCACTCCTCGGAAGGCTCTACTGCCAAGAACCCAACCTTTCGGGTTCGTCCCCTCCAAGCCCTTGTTTGGACCGGTTCTGCCATCTAGGATCACCCCCTCCCCGTCAACATCAGCGGAGCCCTTATTGCACCTGGATCAGTCCCCCGAGAACGCCACGTCTTTGTCCTCGAAACCCTTGTAATGACCAGACTAATTACGTCTGGTACTGTACTGGGTACCCTTCAGCCCTGGAAACCAGCCCGGTAACTTCCCCTGCCCTCACTCATCTGCCACCAAGAACCAGCCCGGTGACCTCCCCTCGGCTCACTCGTGTGTCCTTGGAAACTGGCCCCATGATTTCACCTCCTCTCACCAATGGGTCCCAGGGAACTTGCCCCATGATTTCACCTCCTTTTACTCACAGGCCCTTGGGAACTGGCATCATGATTTCGCCTCCCCTTGCCCACAGGCCCATGGAAACTAGTCCTGTAACCCTTTCTCACAGGGTTGTGGAAACTGGTCAGATGATCACCCCTGTACTTTCTCAGTGGTCCTTGAGGAGAAGTTACAATGACCCTCCTCTTACCCTAGCATCTTCTCCACCTGCTGGCAGCTTTTATCTTAAGCCTCCAGAGTCCTGTGAACTGAAACCACAGTTTGACTTGCCCGTTGGGAAAAATGACTGTGGCTCCTCACCTTCATCTCAGCCAGGCTTGTCTGGCTCTTCTGTCTCCACTTCTTATCACTACGCCCATCTTTCCTCAGAGGCCAACACACTTGTCCCTGAGAGCCCTTACTATGCCATCTGCCTGGCCCCTGGGAGTGTTGGTCCTCCTTGCTCTCCCCAGTCTCAGGCTCCCAGGAAGCCTTGCTTTGAGTCCTTTCTGTCCTGTGAGACTGGTAGGAACTCTTACTTTGTCCTGTCCCCAGGTACCAATATTTCTGTTCCCCCCTGTCCCCAGGAACCACCTGTTCCCTGCTGTCCTCATCCTACTCTCTCCTTCCCTTCACCCCCGGGCAACCAGTGTATACCTCCACCCCAGTCACCTCCCCGTAGAAGCTATAATGAACCACCTCTCCCTACCCTAGATCCCCCCAAAATGAGGTCTCTCAAATTCTTGGAGTTAAGACAGTCATGTCCTCCCCACAAGTGTCACTCCCTAGTTAATACTCTGCAGCACACCCCTCCTGGCCAGCGTAAACTCCCTAAGGCCAGCACCTCTCCTTCCTCTCCCTCCTGCCCCTCTCGCCTCTCTGGTCCTCCTTGTATGGAGCCATCCACCACAACTCCTTTAAATTCCTGCCCTACAGAACTTCCCTCAGGGATTGGGACTGTCTTACCCACTGTGGTCCCTAGAACCCTCCGCCTTCCTTGTGATCCTGCCTTACCCAGTAGTTATGCTCAGGGCCGCCCCCGTGGTCCTCTTATGGGCCCCCTTTGCAATACCCACGTATACTCTGTAGTTCCCTCCACCCCCCATCCCTGCACACTCTCTGGTTCCCTAAATCATTCCACAGGCCCTCCACAGTGTAATAACCAGCCCATGCTGCTGCCCTGTGGCACCTATAGTACCCCTAGAGGCCCACCCCACCCCAATTGCCAGCCTGTGGTGCCTCCTTGTTCTACCCACATCTATTCCTTTATCCCTTTGAGAACACCCTTTGACCCTCAAAGTTTACCCATTGTTCCCCGAGTCCGGACCTTCCCTGATGCCATCCCCTGTGGCCTCCATGTCTACCCGGTGGCTTCTCGGGGCCCGCCTAAAGAGCCTCCTCGGGTCCCCTACAGCTGTCCTGCGCCTTCATCCAAGAGTTCCAGCTGTAGCACGAATCCCAGCTGTAGTTCAACTATAATTATTAGTGAATGCCGGAGTACTGACAGCCAGAGCCAGAGCAGTCCCCAAAGCAAAAGTCAGAGCCAAAGCAAGAGTCCCCATAATAGCAGAAATCAGAGCAGTAGTTCTCACCAGAACATAAGTCAAGGCCAGGTTGTGAGTCTCCAACTTAGCAGAAGACGGAACCAGAGCAAGAGTCCCCGAGATGGCAAAAAGCAGGGCCAGAGTAGGAGTCCCCGGCGTGGCAGGGGCCAAAGCAAGAGTCCCCACAGTGACAGAAGTCAGGATCAGAGCAACAATCCTCACCGCAGCAAAAGTCATGGTCGGAGCAAGAGTCCCCATCGGAACAAGAAATCCAGGCTGGAACAAAAGCCATAATAACAAGACTGCCAGCTGTAGCAAGCGTGCCAGGTGTGGCAACCAGGACCAACCTGGGAACTCCTTGCTGGAAATCTTCATTTTCCCTCTATACTTTTTAAATTGTACTCACATCCTCTCTGCTGCCCCCTAGCAGTCATCCTAGAAGATCCCATTTTGGTTCAGGCCTCAGTTTTCTGTGAGCTGTCCTTCGCTCACATTCCTGGGGTCTGGGAACTCTCCCTAAACTATCCTCAACCCTATGACTGAGCCTCTGATTCTGGTGACAGTCACTGTGTGACCTTAGGTCAGTTACCTTTATCTCTCATCAAACGTGGAAGGTGCTATGTCTTGCTGAGCTGTCTGTTGTAGTGCTCAGAAAGCTCATAGGCATGAAAGTACTTCGGAAGTTGGAAGGTTGGTTTGAAGGAAAGGATCTTTTTTTTTTTTTTTTTTGGAGAGATTTTTTTTTTTTTTGCTATAGGGCATGTGCACTCACCAGAAAGACAGACAGAAAGCGAGAAATCACCCCCCAGGGGACATGGGCACACACGCACATGCACCTGGTGGAGGAAAGAATCTTTTAAAATTTCTTTTAGTTTTACTGTGGGAGGTGAGTACTCACAGGGGAGGGGGGAGGAATTACTCCCTGGGGAAATGGCCATGCCACAATCCCTTCTCCATTCTCGGGATTTTGGGCATGATGCGTACACATGCACCTGGTGTGATTCTTAAGCCACTGAGTCCAGGATGCAAACCACTCACTCCGCCATGTGGGATCCAGCCACCTTAACCTCCATGCCACCTGCCAGCAGAGCCTACTAGTTTCTCCCAACCTTCTGCAGGCTCTCTTCAAGAGTCCTGAGCTCCTGTTCTTTTAATTTTGTCTTGTTCCAAGACCCCTCTTTTTAATGATCCCCACATGGAAAAAGAGCTACAGTTTCCTTTCTCTCACAACCCTGAGATGGGAAGGCCAGCTCCCCCCTCCTTTTCTCTCCCATGCTGCACCTGGGGCAGGCAGAGACAGGATGCAGAGGCAGGAGTGGACACTAACTGAATCCAAGTTTGCATGACATATTAGTGGGGTTAGGCAGTAGGGACAGAGGCAGTGCTGGGAAGACCCATAAGCCTGTCCTTTCTCTTTTAGGCTGCTACAGAACCCAAATTCCCTGCCACTCACCTAGCTCTGCAGAATTTTGACATGACCTACAGTGTGCAGTTTGGGGATTGTTGGCCATCCATCCGGGTCAGCCTTCTGTCAGAGCAGAAGTATGGTGCACTGGTTAACAACTTTGCTGCTTGGGATCATGTATGTGCTGAGTTGGAGCAACTGAATGCCAGAGACTTTGTGAATGAAGCCATCACCCACTGGGAACTAGAACCTGAGAGTGGCCAATCTGCAGCTCCAACACCAGCCTCCTGGGCCTGCAGTCCAAACCTTCGATGTTTCACTTTTGCCAGAGGGGATGTCAGCCGCTTCCCTCCTGCCAGGTAGGAGCCAGGGCTATGGCTGTGCTGTCCTGAGTACTTGCTGGAAATAAACATGAAGAGACCTGGCTCTTGCTCTCTGTAATAAGGTTCATAATATTACTAATATTTATGGTGTACTTATATGGGTTAAGCATTTTTCTAAGTGCAAAAGGGGATTTGTTATCTCCTTTAGTTCTATCAATAGCTTTATGAAGTAGATAATACTGTTCTCACTTTCAGGCTTGGCAGCCTGGGTGTCATGGACTACTACCTGATGGATGCTGCCTCCTTGCTGCCTGTCCTGGCCCTCGGCCTACAGCCCGGAGACACTGTGCTTGACCTCTGTGCGGCCCCTGGGGGAAAGACACTGGCATTGCTTCAGACTGGCTGTTGCCGTAAGTCAGAGTGCTAGAGTAGGTGGGGGCACATTGAAAACGCTGAGCCAGTGGGACCAGCAGATGGCGTAATGTTTCTGTCACTGGAGTCTGTCAACAGAAAATAACCAACTCTAAAAAATTAATAATTCATAATTAATGCGGTTTATTTCCAAGTAGAACATGAGTGACCTAGGCCCGAAGAGAAAGTAAAACATGCCTTTCTCTCAAGGTGATCAGGTATAGGGGTTCCCTTCAATTGATTTTTTTTTTTTTTTCCTTCAATTGATTTTGAGAGTAAGAGACAGAGATTAGGGGAACCAGCAGTTAGCGTAATGGCTATGTCGCTGGACTCCCACGTAGTCGACTGCGGTTCGAGTCCCGGACCCAGTGGCTTAAAACTCACGCTGGGCGCGTGTGCGTGCATGGCCAAGATCCCGAGAGAAGAATGGAGGAGAAGGGATTGCGGCGTGATCATCCCCCCTGGGGGGTGAGTTCTCGCTTTCTGTCTCTCTGTCTCTGTCTGTTTGGCGAGCACACGCGCCCTATAGCGAAAACCTCTCAAAAAAAAAAAAAAAAAAAAGAGAGAGAGATTGGAATTTAGTGAAAAGTTTTCCATTGGTTTGGCCCAAAAAGGGGGACAGGACATGTGGAGTGGGGGGGCTTATAGGTTGTAGGTGGGTTTACAGTTTTTAGGGTGGTGATTGGAAAAGGAAGGTTGCTGAGATCAGAAACAGTGATAAGGAGGCTTAATGTACATCATGAAGATGCTCCAGTGCTATGCCAAGGGCAGGATGTAGGAAGAATCCTGTTACTAAGGGCCAAAATGGTCTGTCAACATCTGTGGTGTGACACCCCCAGGCTCTCTGGAAAGGACTTGGGAAAAATAGGAAAAAGCAGTTAGACTTCTGTCCACAACTCCCATGTAGTCGACTGTGGTTTGAGACCTGGACCCAGTGACTTAAAACTCATACCAGGCACGCATATGTACCTGCCTGCCTGCCTGCTCAAAATCCTGAGAGGAGAATAGAGGAGAATGGATTGCTACATGGCTTTCCCCTTTGGGGGAGTAATTTTTCACTTTCTGTCTCTCCTTCCCTCTCTGGTGAGTGCACATGCCCTGTAGCAAAAATCTCTCTAAAGAGAGAGAGAGGCAGAGAAGAGAAGAGTAGAGAAGAGAAGAGAAAGAAGAGGAAAGGAGAGGGGAAAGAGAAAGGGAAAGGGAAAAAAAGAAAGAAAGAAGGAAAGGAAGGAAAAAAAAGAAAGAAAAGAAAATAGGACAGAAAGGAAGAAAGAAAGGAAAGAGAGAAAGAGAAAAAGAAAGAAAGGAAGAAAGAAAAAGAGAAGAGAAGAGAAAATAAATAGATTCTGGGCCCGTGGGACCAGCAGATGGCATAGGGGTGATGTCGCTGGGCTGCCACATGACTGACAGCAGTTTGAGTACCAGACGGGAGCATGTGGAGAAGAGATTGCAGAGGAGCCATCCCCCTGGGGGCTGATATCTCACATTCCCTCTCACTGTGTCTGTTGTGGTTCATCCCCCACACCACCACCCCAAGACATGTGCCTTAAGGCAAAAACCTCTCAAAAAAAGAAAATGCTGGGACCAGCAGTTAGCGTAATGGCTACGTCACTGGACTCCCACATAGTCGACCGCGGTTTGCGTCCCGGACCCAGTGGCTTAAAACTCACGCCGGGCGCGTGTGCATGCGTGCGTGCCCAAGATCCCGAGAGGAGAATGGAGGAGAAGGGATTGCAGTGTGGCCATCCCCCCTGGAGGGTGATTTCTGGCTTTCTGTCTGTCTGTCTCTGTTTGTCTGGCAGGCGCACGCGCCCTATAGCAAAAACCTCTCCAAAAAAAAAAAAGAAAAGAAAGAAAATGCTGGGCCAGGGGTGGGGGTGGGCAACAGTACTTGCTTGCTTCTAAGGCTCACATATTTTCTCTGCAATTATTTCCTCCCTTCCTCTGTCAGCTGGTCAGGGAAGGTTACTGAACAAGATCTTCGAAGGCAGATTAAGGCAGAGTTCTGAGCAGCGATCACATGACACTTTCACCCCTCTGCATCTGTTTACTCTGTCTCCAAGATTAAATCCCCATGTCCTTAGCTAGCCAGCCAAAAGGGTGAGATCTGGCTGCCACCCCCATTTATAACTTTATGTGCTGGTCTTCCCTGGGCTTTATGTGCATCAGACACACTGTGAAACTGAAACCTGAAGAAGCATTGGTTCCTGTTACTTTTTCTTCTTTTTTTTTAAATAATTATTTTATTAAACTTTATTTATTTGTATTTGACCAGAGAGAGACAGAGTGAGAGAGAGGGAGAGAGAGAGAGAGAAAGTGAGAAAGCAAGTTTCCGGGTCTAGGACTTGAACCGCTGTTGGCCATGTGGGAGTCCAGCACCCTTAACCACCACCTGCCGGCCCCACTTTTTCCCTGTTTTTTAACGAGAGGGTGGGAGGGAAGGTATCCCTGACAGGGTCTTGCTGTTGAGAGCCTCTGCCCTCACAGTCCACTTAGCTCGAATTGCAGGTGCTCCCTCCTACCACCACCCCATCCCTGTTGCCTGTACTGTTTCAGGTTGGTCTGGGATCCAGGATTCCACGTGGTCCTAGCCTCTAGCAGTATAGCCCTCCCTACTGCATGCACCACCTTGACTAGGCCTCCTGAATTTTTTCTCTAGAATTCCCACATCACCTCAGTTGAGCTGTCTCAATGCTTTAGCTTTCAAGCCTTGGCTCAAGTGTGCCACCTCCCGGAAGTCTTCCCACACGACTTATGCTGACCAGTTCAGATGGGTGAGCACCTCTCTCTCCCCTGTGTTCCACACTGTGGGCATTGCCCTTTGTAGTGATTAGCCATTGGCCTTGCCTCTGAGCTTTACTGTTATGTGTCTTTATCTTCGCCCTCTTTGGGGTGAGGAATTTCTTCAGGAGAGGCCCAGATCTTACTTACCTCTTATAGCCCACCTGGGCCTTGTCGCCATAACTTCACACTTCAGCCATCCTCTGGTCAAC
Source organism: Tupaia belangeri chinensis (assembly GCF_000334495.1). Classification (NCBI taxonomy): domain Eukaryota; kingdom Metazoa; phylum Chordata; class Mammalia; order Scandentia; family Tupaiidae; genus Tupaia; species Tupaia belangeri. The sequence goes on from NW_006203445.1 coordinate 599,862, forward strand.
ATCCTGCCAAAGCGGACAGTACTTTTTTCCTTGGGGCCCTGAGAAATACCCATAAAGGGCTGTGATTTTCACACCCAACCTGGAGCTCAGCCAGGCTTCTCTTGCCATGCCTGAGCCTTTCTGTCGGGTTCAGACCCCCCCTTTCCGCTTCTTGCCAGCTAGCTTGTACAGTTTGAGTTGATCTCAGCCTCAGGTAGGCCCATGGGTGGTTCAGAGAGATACCGTGTTTGGTCTCAGCCTTCTGAAGTCCAGAGGGAAAGGAAAACCCGATGTCGACGTGGCTTCATGAGTCAGTGCAAGCGAGAGCCCGGCCTGTGTACTGGACTAGGCTGATCAGAATGCTGTGGGAACCCATCAGCGGGGAGATGAAGGATGGGGTTACATGGAAGAGAAGGAACTTGAACTAAGAGGAGGGAGAAGGGCAGAGAAGTAATGGAGGGTTGTTCAGACGTGCTGACCTACGGAGCACCTGACCTTTTCCCAGCTCCTCAGCCAAGCGACTGACTCCTTGATCTCAGGAAGACAGGATCACAGAATTTCAGTGCAGGAAGGGAACTTAGAGTGTACCTTAGGGGAAGCTGAGCTCTGGAGAGATTAACTAACTTGCATCTGAACGGAGAGCCAGAACTGGACCCTGTCTTTCTTTTTTTAGCTCATATCCTCCTGCAAATTTCTCTTGAGCAGAGAATCCTGTAGGAGGCTGCACCAGCGAATATCGCCCTTAGGTTTAGGTTTCTCAGCAAACAATTACACAATGCAAAAGGCCATGACTGGCTCCCCTTCAGAACCTCACCTTCAAAACCATACTCTAATTGGCCACTTCCCATAGCAAATCGGTGAGCTTAGAATCCCTCAGATTTGCATATCTGGCACTTCATAATTGGTCCACAAAAGCAACCAATCATAACCCACCTTTTACAATCCTTCATTTAACCAATCACTGCCCACCAACATGTACATAACCATGATCCCTGGCCCACAATAAATGGATGACCCTGAAGAGTTGTAACACTGCGTTGTCTCCAGGTGACCCTGAAGAGTTGTAACACTGTCCGTGTTGTAACACTGCACCCTGCCGTTCATCTGGTCTCTCACTCCTTCCCTCAGGAAACCTGTTCTACTGTCCTGCGGGTCGGGACAGAATCCAATTTTTACTTTTCTGAGTGCCCTCAAAAATCAGGGCATTTCTTTGTGCAAATGCCAAGCTGGTTTATAGTCTGAGCACTCCCATTAGGTAAGGTGTATACTCTCCAGATCTCCATCACAGTTCCCCCCCTTCCTGTCACTCGTTGAGTTTGAGGCCTGTTTTCAACTGTCTTGTATCATCAAGCTGCAGGGTCCTGGACTCTGACTGGACAGGTGGCCATGTGGGATCCAGTTTCTTAAACCACCAGGCCTAGACATACTGCTTTAGAAAAAAGTATTCTTACCTGGCCTGTTTTATTTGTAGACTTAACCTTTGGCCCTGTAGGCATTTGCCTTTGCAAGTCCTGCTCCAGGGTGGCTGATAGCCTGCCATGCACAGGAACAGCTTCTCTGCCCCCAGAGTCTGCCTCGATTGGCCATGCCTAAGAATTGGTCTGACTCTCCATCAGCAGGATGGCTGGCCTCTGAAGCACCTTTATTTCCACAGGCAATCTTGCTGCGAATGATCTCTCCACTTCCCGAACAGGCAGACTCCAGAAGGTCCTTCACAGTTATGTGCCTCAAAACATCAGAGATGGGAATCAAGTTCGAGTCACCTCGTGGGATGGCAGGAAGTGGGGAGAGCTGGAGGGGGACACCTATGACCGGGTAAGTGATTCCTGACTTAGGACATCCATCTAGCTAGGTGGGACCCTCCCTGCCATGCCCCGTGCATTTGAACATATAGGACTGTTTTTGGATCTGGCCAACTCTCCATGGGTAACTTGGAGGAGAAAACTGTCTGCAGAATTATCAGTTCAGCCTAGGTGACTGGCTACTGTATTCATTAAAGAGAGTTGGCAGCAAAAGAGTTAGAATCTAATTGAGTGGGGGAAAGTTACTAGGTTTATTGTATTTCCAGTTCACTTGATTTTTCAGAAACCCTGATGAAGTTAAAGTATGAATGGGCCAATTTCATGTACACATGGTATAAAATTCGGAAGGCACACAAGGGTATTGGCGGAAGTAAGTTTCCCCCTTACTGGTGTCCTACAGTCATCGACTTCCTCTCCTCACCGATGACCCTTGTTTTTATTTTTTCTGTATCCTTTAAAATACATTATTTAGGGGCTGGCAGGTGGCGTGGTAGTTAAAGGCACTGGATTCCTACGTGGCCAACTGCGGTCTGAGTCCCAGACCTGGTGACTTGCTCTCTTGCTTTCCCTTTCTCTCTCTCCCTGTCTCTGGTCAAATTTAAAATTATGATAATAATAATAATAATAATAACAAATGGAATTAAATAAATAATTCTTTCAAATATAAATGTATGTGCTTATTATTTTAAAAAACAGAATTGGAAGAATATTATATTCACTACTCTGAGCTTTACTTATTTTCCTTTTCATAATATATCCTAGGTTTTAATCCTTTTTAGTTTTCTTTATCCTTTTTTTTTAGTTTATTTTTTCTTCACAATTGAGAAAGACATTTTTTTCTTCATGATTGAGAGACAGACACAGCCACCCCCATAGGGTTAACACACGTGATCCACTACCAGCTTCAGATCATGGGCATGCACATGCCTAGTGTGTTTAGAGAGATCTCTGGATGTGAACCTGAAACCTTCTCATGTGAGTCAGCTTCATAGAATGCTGCATTACTGCTGTGCCATTGCCTGCTCCTTGTTTATTTATTTTTAGGTTTTTGCCATAGGGTGCATACACTCATAAGAAAAGGACAGGGAGAGAGAAAGTGAGAAATCACCCCTCGGGGGGATGGATGGCCACACTACAATCCCTTCTCCTCCATTTTTCTCTCAGATTTTTGGGCATGCACGCACACCTGCCCTGCTTAATTTTCAGCCTGTGGGGTCCAGGACTGGAACTGTGGTCAGTCATATAGGAGTCTAGTGCCTTAACCACCATAACACTTCTGGCCCTCCTTATATAAGTTCTTGAAGTATGATTAATGGGTACACATTATAGCCTATAAGATTTTTTTTTTTTTTTGCTATAGGGCGCGTGCGCTCACCAGACAGACAGAGAGAGACATAGAGACAGAAAGCGAGAAATCACCCCCCGGGGGGATGGCAATGCCACAATCCCTTCTCCTCCATTCCCTCTTGGGATCTTGGACACACACACACACGTGCCTGGCGTGAGTTTAGGCCACTGGGTCTGGGAATCGAACTACGGTTGACTACATGGGAGTCCAGCGACATAGCCATTATGCAAACTGCTGGTCCCACTTTTTCATATTTTTAAAAAGGTTATTTATTTTTTTAATTGGTGTACTCTTAAAAATATTTATTTAAAACATACTCTTTATTTTTTAGATTTATTGATTTAATACATGAAAGAGAGAGTGAGAGAGACAGAGAGGAACAAGCACCTCCAACAAGGTGTTCACGTGATCTGCCCCCACCTTCAGTGAGCCCAGATCATAGTGCATGTGTGTGCACACTTTTTAAATTATAAAACGAGGTTTATAGTAGTGAATATGAAATAGAAATGCATTCGGTATAGGCCCTGGAATATAGGAAGCATCCGGTATTATCAACATCAAATCCTTATCATTATTTCTATTATTTCCATTCGTTGATCCTAGCTATGCCTTTTGGAACAATATATTGTAGAATGAGTTACCTTTCATTTCACTTGATAGTACTTTAGACATTTGGAAAACAGCCTTGATGTCTTGAGGATGTCTTTGTTAATTTATTTGTTGAAGAGTTAGTTGTGTACTATGTACTGTTGGTAGGCAAGCATTAAACACATTGGCTACAAAGGAGAATGTTACTTGAGGGTAACATGCTTGGTAACTCCATCCTTTCCTCAACTCCATTTATCCATTAGCTGGTGAGAAGACAGGCCCTCAGAGCTCTGTGTGCTCAGCACCCTCCACCTCCCCTCACATAGAAAAAGCAGCCCTCAGTGTGGCATGGCCATGCTGCAGTCCCTTTTCCTCTGTTCTCCATCCAGTCAGGATCCTGAGCATTCGTACACATGCATCCAGCATGCTGTCCTCTCGCTCTGTCTCTCTCTTTCTCTGCTGGAGAGTGCACATGCTTACCAAGGTCACAGAGAGAGGAAGAAGAGAAAACATCCCCCATAGGAAATGATCATTCCACAGTCCCTTCCCTTCCATGTCTTCCTCCTTACAGGATTTTGGGCGTGCATGCATTTGTATCCCAGCTTGTCAAGCTATTGGGTCTAAGACTCAAACCAGAGAGCTGGTCATGTGGGACCCAACCACCAAGGGCTTAATCACTGTGCTATGGCTGGCCCTCTTTCTTTCTTTCTTTTTTAAAGAATTATTTATTTGGGACCAGCAGGTGGCGTGGTGGTTAAGATGTTGGACACTCCCACATGGCAGACCATGGTTAGAGTCCAGAACCTGGTGGCTTGCTTTCTTACTTTCTCTCTCTCTCTCTCGCTCTCTCTCTCTCTCGCTCTCTCTCTCTCTCGCTCTCTCTCTCTCTCGCTCTCTCTCTCTCTCGCTCTCTCTCTCTCTCGCTGGTCAAATTAAAATAAATGAATGAATAAATTAAAATAAAATAAATACATTTTAAGTGAATCAACTTTATTATGTATTTAATTTTATTTATTCATTCATTTATTTTAATTTGACCAGAGAGAGAGAGAGAGAGAGAGAGAGAGAGAGGCGGTCGACCATGTGGGAGTGTCCAGCACCTTAACCACCACACCACCTGCTGGCCCTTTCTTCTTAAGATTTAAAGCTTATTTCAAATAATACAATGTTTATTTGAACACATTTCTACCTTCTCATAGAATAAAAGAAATTGTTGTTTGTAAGGCACATGGCCAGGGGTGGATTCTGCTGGAGTACCATCCTGGCAGGATTGTTACTTATGGCTGACACTCATGCATATTGGGTAGGACCTGTGTCCTATCTGAGGTCGAATAGTGTGACTACCCTCCCTGTTTCCTAAGTATAGTGCAATAGTCCAACTTCTTTCCTTGTGTGACTGGGTAAAGTCCATCTGTTTTGCAGTCGACACTACTGAAATATCAGGAGTATGTTAGAACCAAGATATTCAGATATATTGCCTTTGACTTAAAGTTCTCCTTCCCCCCAAATTTTTCAGAGACATGTGAGAGGGAAAGGAAAGTGGGAAAGCGCCCCCTGTGGAGAATGGCCAGACCATAATCCCTTCTCCTCCATCTTTCCCTCCTCTGGGGATTTTGGGCACTAAAACACATGTGCCCTGTGTTTTTCTCAAGTCCCTGGGTCCCAGGCTTGAACTACACAGTTGGCTATGTAGGATCCAGCCACCTTAACCACTGTGCCACCGGCTGGCCTGATTTATAGTCTCCTTGAAATACCCAGCTGGCCATTGCCATGCACCAGGGCTCAGGAGGGCTTCATCCCTAGGTACACCTTGCAGCCATTTCCCCAAAAGTTCCAGCCACCTCCCCAAGACACCGGGGAGACAAAGAAACTAAACTTTTCTTCCTTTTTGGGTTATACAATCTTCACAACTTTTTGTGTACGCTGTAGTTATACCTTGGCTCTTCATATTTAGTCTTGGCTGAATCACTTCCATTTAGGTATGTCTGTTACATATTGCAAAGACTTGGGTTTTGTTTGATGAGCAACCTGTAAATATTTATTCCTAAATTGCTAACTAAAACAACTGGTGCCACTGATATGTTTGATTTGAGCTGGCAAATTATCTTGCTGTGTTTATTTACTCTGTGTGTGTGTTTTCCCACTGTGAGCTCTGTACTTTTGTCTTTCTTTTAATTTGTTATTTAGGGAGATTTGTATTTTAATTCTTTTTAAAAAATATTTATTTAAATGTTGTATTCAGTTAGCTTAACTACCATGCCACCAGCTTGCCCTGTATTTTAATTCTATGTTGGATAATTTTAATATCAAGAACCATGGTTTTTATTTCTGCTGACTTGCTTAAGGAAGGAGATTTGTTTCCTTTTAAGTTTTATGGTTATTCATAATTTGGTAACTTTTCTGTTGGAATAGAACAGAAGAGATCAAGTAAACCATAGAATCTGCTGCTTAAAGAAGAACAGCAGGTAGTGTGATAGTTAAAGCACTGAACTCCCACATGGCCCACAATAGTTCGAATCCTGGACACAGTGGCCTGAAAATTACACCAGGCATGTGTGTGTGCATGCCCAAAATCTCAAAAGGAGAATGGAGGAGAGATTGCAGTGTGGCCATCCCACTTGAGGGGTGATTTCTTATTTTTCCTCTCTCTGTCTCTATGGTGAGCACATATGCTCTATGGCAAAAATCTAAAATAAATAAATAAATAAATAAGAATCTTCTTAAAGAATTAGTCATGCATCACCCAACAATGGGATATGTTCTGAGAAGCACATCATTAGGCAGTTTTAGCACTGTGCCAACATCGTAAGTGTACTTACAGGGACCTAAATGGTATAGCCTTCTACATTTGCAGGGGTCTGTTATAGCCTACTGCTCCTGTGCTGCAATCCGTACAGCATGTTACTGTTGAGTAGTGCAGGCAGTCATAGCATTGTGCTAAGTATTTGTATACCTGGAAACTTTGAAACAAAAGGCACAGTATGAAAGTATAGTGAATCAGGGACCAGCAGTTGGCGTAATGGCTATGTCGCTGGGCTCTCATGTAGTTGACCACAGTTTGAGTCCCAGACCTGGTGGCTTAAACTCACACCATGTGCATCGATGTGGTGCCCAAGATCCCGAGAGGAGAACGGAGGAGAAGGGATTGCGGCATGACCATCCCCCCGGGGGGTGATTTCTCGCTTTCTGTCTCTATGTCTCTCTCTGTCTGTCTGGCGAGCGCATGCGCCCTACAGTGAAAATCTCTCAAAAAAATAAAAAGAAAGTATAGTGTAAAAGATAAATGGTACCCCTGGACAGAGCATTTATCATGAATGGAATTAGTACTGGAAGTTGCTCTGGGTGAGTCAGTGAGGGCTGAGTGAATGAAGGCCTAGGACATTACCGCACACTCTGTAGACTTTTTCTTTTTAGAGAGGTTTTTGTTATAGAGTGTGTGTGCTCACCAGAAAGACAGAGACAGAGAGACAGGAACTGAGAAATCCCCCCCCATGAGGGATGGCCACACCATAATCCCTTCTCCTCCATTCTCCTCTTGGGATCTTGGGCACGCACGTACACGCACCCTGTGTGAGTTTAAGCCACTAGGTCCGGGACTCAAACCATGGTCAACTATATGGGAATCCAGAGACATTACACCAACTGCTGGTCCCTAGACTTTTTATTTTTTTGAGAAATTTTTGCTATAAGGCTCACTAGAGAGACAGAAAGTAAGAAATTACACACACACACACACACACACACACACACCCCGGGGGATGGCCATGCTGCAGTCCCTTCCCCATTCTCTTGGAATCTTGGGCATGCAGGCACACATGCCTGGGATGATTTTCAAGCCAATAGGTCCAGGACTATACCGCCTGCTGGCCCCAACATTTTTTAAAAATTTATTTATTTATTACCATTATTTTTCATTTTGACCAGAGACACACACGTACCCCCCCCACACACACACACACACACACAGAGAGAGAGAAAGCAAGTCCAAGACTTGAACTGTGGTCAGCCATGTGGGAATCAACCTTCTTCTTTAACTACCACACCACCTGTTGGTCCCATGGCCCCAACTTCTTAAACCCTGTACTCTTAGGCTATGTTGTACTTATAAAAATTACTTCTTTGGGGACCAGCAGTGGACGTAATGGCTATGTCGCTGGATTCCCAGGTAGTCGACTGCGATTCAAGTCTCGGATCCTGTGGCTTAGACTTAGTTTAAAACACACACACACATTATACAGCTGTACAGAAAAACTTACGCCCGGCACATGTTGCGTGCATGCCCAAGATCCCGAGAGGAGAATGGAGGAGAAGGGATTGTGGCGTGGCCATCCCTCTGGGGGGTGATTTCTCGCTTTCTGTCTCTCTGGTGAGCACACGCACTCTAGAGCAAAAAAAAGAAAAAAAATCCTTGTTTCTTCAATAAAAAGTAAACCTATGAGAATTTTTTAACTTTATAAACTTACTTCGTAAAATTTTTGACTCTTTTATGATAAGACTTAGTTTAAAACACACACACACACATTATACAGCTGTACAGAAATGTTTCCTGGGCCAGCTCTGTGTTGTAACATTAATGCATTGCTCAAGAGAGGCCAGCTCTCATCCAGCAAGCACTGTAGGACTGTCACTCAGGGAAGAGGAACTGTGGTTACTACATACACTGACTGGGACAGTAGTTTGTTCTTTTTCTGTTCTCACTAAACCCAACTAGTTGACTCTTCTTCAGTATCTTGGATGCAAAACAATTTTCTGTGAACTATTTTGAAAAGTGTGTGATTTCACATAAAGAACAATAAAAGGAAAAAAGAAAAAGAAAGAAACTAGATCTCACATAGCAACTGCAGTTTGAATCCCTGACCTCGTCAGCCTGAAAACTGAGAGGTCTCTGGGGCAGTAACATGCCTAGAACTGTCATCTATGAGAACAAAGCCTTCTTCTGGACTACTCCTGAGGAACTTGCCTAAGGTGCTTATTTTTTTAAAATAATAATTATTTTATTTAATTTTATTCATTGTCATTATTTTATAGTTTTATGATCAGAAAGAGAGAGGCTCAGAGAGAGAAGGAAGGTGAGAGAGCAAGCTGCCAGGTCTAGGACTTGAACTGCAGTTAGCCATGTGGGAGTCCAGCCGCCTTAACCACCATGCCACCTGCTGGCCCCAGCCTGAGGCTCTTCTTGAGGAGGTGTCACTCTTTTTAGAAATACGTTCATAGTAGTTTGCTTATTTGTTTCTGTTTTCATTATAGATGAAAACATTATTTGCTTGTATGCAGATAATGTACTGTGAACATTTCTAATAATAAAACCCTTTTGGTAGGGCCAGCAGGTGACATAGTGGTTAAGGTGCTAGACTCCCACATGGCTGACCATGGTTCGAGTCCCCAACCTGGTGACTTGAAAATAATGTAGGACATTTGTGTGTGTGTGTGTGTGTGCCCAAAATCCCAAGAGGAGAATGGAGGGTGGCGAATTGTGGTGTGGCCATACCCCTGGGGGGTGATTTCTCACTTCCTCTCTCACTGTATCTCTCTGTCTCTCTCCGGTGAGTGCACGTGCTCTATGGCAAAAACCGAGAAGACCTTTTGGTATTGGGGGGGGGTCTGTGTTTTTAAACTCTTTTTTTTTTTTTGAAGAGAGATTTTTGCTATAGGGCGTGTGTGCTTTCCAGAGAAAAGAGATGAACAGACAGAAATGAGAAATCACTCTCCAGAGGACTGACTGTGCCGCAGTTCCTTCTCCTCTGTTCTCCTCTCGGGATTTTGGGCATGCTCACTCAATGCCTGATGTGAGTCTGAAGCACTGGGTCCAGGACTGAAACTGGTCAGCCATGTGGGAGTTCAGCGATGTAACCATTACACCATCTGCTGCTCTCTATGTTTTCAAACTTTTTAAGGAACTTTTTGAGGACTGCAAAAGCTTCTGCTAAACCCTTCACTGAACTTTCTTTGGGTGTTTTTTTCTTCTTCTGCAGTTTCTCATTTTCTTGTCTTTTCATCTAGTATTCCGTTCCAGTTCCACCAACTCCTCCCTGGTCAGTGCCTCAGGAAGCACCTCTAGTTCCCTCAGTGCCAACCTCTCTGCACCCAATTAAGGTTGTTTTCCACCTCAGCCGCAACCTTATTGATTTTACAACCAACAACATAGTTGTTTATCACATATAAAGTGCTATACTTAATTGTATGTGCTATACTTTTTTTTAATTGCCAGAGGGCTTATGTGCTCACGAGAGAGAGAGAGAGAGAGCCCGCGCGAAAGCTCTAATAAGGTGTGGTCACACCACAGCCCCTTCTGCATTTCTCCATCCTTTTGGAATTTTGGGCAGGCATGTATATACAACCAGAGTGTGTGTGTGTGTGTGTGTGTGTGTGTGTGTGTGTGTTATTATTCTTTATTTTTTAATTTAAATCATTTAAATTAATTTAATTGATTTTAATTAATTTAATTTTAATAATTTAAAAATTTTAATTTAAGACAGAGAGAGAAAGGGAATGTGAGAAAGCAAGCCACCAGGTCTGGGACTTTACCGTAGTTGGCCATGTTGGAGTCCAGTGCCTTAACCACCACACCACCTGCCGGCCCATGACCAGTGTATTTTTCACGTTGCCAGGCCCAAGATTCAAATTGCTGTCAGCCATATGGGATCCATCTCCCTTAACCACTAGGCTATGAGCCTGGTCCCGTGATATACTTTTGTATGACTGGCAGTATAGTTGGTTTATTTACACTAACATTATCACAAACACCTGAGTAATGCATTGAGCCATGACACTACGATGGCTACAGTGTAACCAGGTAATAGGAATTTTTCAACTTCATCATAATCTTATGACCTGTATCTGGCCCATTATTGGACTGAAACATTGCCTTGTAGCACATGGCCAGTTATTATAGTGGGATACACTGTTTATACCACCCTTCAAGAAGTATAACATTACTGGCTTTTTTTTTTTTTTAAAGTTTGTTACAGGATATGCTCTCACCAGAGATAGGGAAGGTGAGAAATCACCTCTCAGTGGGGATGCAGTCCCTTCTCCTGAAGTCTCCTCTTGAGATTTGTGGGCACACATGAACTCATGCCTGGCATGTTTTTCAGGCCATTGGTTCTGGGACACTAACTGCACAGTCGGCCACATGGGATCCAGCGCCTTAACCTCCATGTCACCTGCTGACCCCAGCTTGCCCCTACTTACCTTCCTGGAGGTAATCACTTCTGACTTCTAAAACCATCTATGTTGAACTTTTTTTTTTTTGGAGAGGTTTTCTGTTATAGGGCACGTGCGCTCGCCAGAGAGACAGAGAGAGACAGAGAGACAGAAAGCAAAAAATCACCCCCCAGGGGGGGTGGCCACGCCACAATCCCTTCTCCTCCATTCTCCTCTCAGGATCTTGGGCACGCACGCACACACGCCCGGCGTGAGTTTAAACCACCGGGTCCAGGACGCAAACTGCGGTCGACTACATGGGAGTCCAGTGACATAGCCGTTACGCCAACTGCTGGTCCCTATGTTGAACTTCATAAATGTGATCACATGGTATGCACTCTCTTGTGTCTGAAGTTTTTTCCTCTCACAGTTGTTTTTATGAGATTCATCTATCTTGTTGCCAGTAGCAATGTTTGTTCATCGTTGCTATGTTATATATCCCATGGTATACATTAAACTATTTACCATTCAGTCATAGACAGTTGGGGCTATTTCCAGCTTGGGACTATTGCAAGTACCACTGCCGTGAATGTTCTTATAAACTTGTGTGTGTGTGTGTGTGTGTGTGTGTGTGTGTGTATGTGTGCACTTACATACCCATTTCTGTGGAAATGCTGTCGTAGAGTCTGTATGTTCAGCTTTAGTTGATATCGTCAAGCAGCTTTCCAGATGATTGTGCCAGTTTCCAGTCCACTGCTGTGAGGATTCCAGTTCCATCTCAGCAATGTGTACTAATCCCCCCCACGCCCCCATTTTAGCCATTCTGGTGGATATGAAATGGTATTGCATGGTGGCTTTAATTTTTATTTTGTTGTTGACTCTTGAATTTTGATACTTTTTCATGTGCTTCTTGCTTTTGTTTTGTTTGTTTGTTTTATGAGAGAGTGCATATGCTCACCAGAGAAAGAGAGGGAGGAAAAAGCAACCCCCAGTGGGGTGTGGTCACATCATAATCCCTTCTCCTTCATTTCTCCATCCTGTCAGGATTTTTGGCACACATGCACACTCACCTGGCATGGTTTTTAAGCCATTTAGGACTAGAATTGGAATCCCAGTTAGCCATGTGGGGTCAGACTTCCTTAGCTACTAGTCTATAGGGCTAGTCCTAGCCATTTTGTCTGTAGTGAGAATTCAAGTTTTTTTCCCATTTTTCTTCTATCAGGTTGTCTGTTTTTTTTTTTTTTTTTCTTATACGTACGTAAGAATTCTATACTTTATGTATTATGGAAATGAGTTGTTTATGAATATATGTATTATAACTATCTTTTTCTACTCTTTGGCCTATCTTTTATTCTCTTATGATAAAACAGCAACATAGCCATCACACCAACTGCTGGTCCCACCTCTTACTCTTTTTTTAAAAGTGTATTTATGGGACAAGCAGATGGCGTAATGGCTATATCTGGACTCCCATTTAGTTGACCATGGTTTGAGTCCTAGACCAAGTGGCTTAAACTCACGCGGGCACATGTGTGTGCATGCCCAAGATCCTGGGAAGAGAATGGAGGAGAAGGGATTGCGGCGTGGCCATCCCCCCTGGGGGGTGATTTCTTGCTTTCTGTCTCTCTGTCTCTCTCTGTCTTTCTGACAAGCGCTCATGCCCTATAGCAAAAACCTCTAAAAAAAAAAATGACACTGACTTCCATGACATTGAGAGACAGAGACAGAGTGACTGACAGAGAACATCCTCAGCAGGGTCTCATCACTGTGCCCTCCATCCTCTTAACTTCCCCAGCCAGGATCATGCCTGTCATGTACAGTCAACTCGGGAACCAAACCCACAGTCTTCTAGATTGATCCAGTGTTGCCTGAGCAGTGTGTTACTGCTGTACAACTGGACCAACCCTTATTTTCCTACTCTGTATGTACTGTGTCAACTACAGCTTTGGGAAGACTACTTTCAATATTCTGCGTACAGAATGTTGGGCATTGGGTCATTATTTACTTGGAGATTCTGCTCAAATAAAAATTCACAGCTCTTTTCTATAAGTGATTTTACTTTCTTAAAACATAAGACTGTCTTTAAAGTGTTTTCTGTTTGTCTCTAGTGCTGAGCAGAGAGTAGGCTCTTAGCAAATGAATGAATGATCTTGCAATCTTGCATTTCTTTTACTTTCTTCCTTTCTTTTTCTTTTTTTTTTTTTGTTGGAGGTTTTTGCTATAGGTCATGTGCACTCACCAGAAAGAGAGAGATAGAGACAGAAAGCGAGAAATCACCCCTCAGGGGGGATAGCCATGCCACAATCTCTTCTCCATTTTCCTCTCGGGATCTTGGGCATGCATGCACATGCGTCTGGCGTGAGTTTAAGCCATTGGGTCCAGGACTCAAACTGCGTTGACTAAATGGGAGTGCAGCAGCATAGCCATTACGCTAACTGCTGGTCCTGATCTTGCATTTCTTACTTTAAAATATTTTCATATTAGAGCTGACATTGTTTCAACTTAAGATAATTCTGAATCCTGATCCTGTTACCCAGTATACATGACGTCTTCAAAAAGTTCATGCAAAATGCATATTATGAGAAACTTCATGGATTTCAAAAATCGTTGTAGCAAAATAAATTCATATTTTAGTTTGATTTTTCTCTGGACTTGCTGAAAGTCCCTTACATTAGCTACTCTTTGAGCATTATTAATTGAATGTGTTCATTCAAGAAGTTAAGGACAGAGCCCTGAGTCACTAAGACTTCTTTCTAGATTAATATCAGTTATTTTATTGTAGTTACTTCTGTGCTGGTTTTGGGTTTTTGACCAGCCATGAATATTCCTAAATATACTATGTTCCCACTCATTATTTCACAGTAGCTACTGGGCTAATGAGAAGCTTTTCAGGTTCTCTGAAGTGGAGGGATGGGTAGAGGGAGCATTCTGCAAAACCTTCCAGAACCAGGGTCCTCAACAGCTCTGGCCTCAGAGGGAAGAGCCTGTCAAGAGCTCTAATTCTTCACCCTGTAATGCCCTGGGCAGGTGCTGGTGGATGTGCCCTGTACCACAGACCGCCACTCCCTTCATGAGGAGGAGAACAACATCTTTCAGCGGTCTAGGAAGAAGGAGCGACAGATGTTGCCTGTACTGCAGGTGCAGCTTCTCGCGTGAGTGATAGATTTATAAAAACTCAAGCCTGTGCCAAGGTGCTCTAGAAGTCTGGCTACCTGCTTGGGGACCAGGGGACTGGAAGCTCTTGCCGAGACCATCACCCACAGTGGGACGGGGTCTTCTAGCTAGAGACCTCCCTGGAGGAGATAGACATCATGGGATGGTCCTTGTCTAAGACACACGAACCCTATCCAGTAGGACAGAGTGAGCTGCATAGAATCACTCAGGCTGTTCTACCCCAGTATCAATGAGTAGCACATGTCTGGAAAATACCTACTGAGATCAAGGCTCTGTAGGGTGAGGAAAGAACTCAGCGCTTAGCCAGGTTCAGGGTTTGGTTCACAACCAAAGTCAAAGATCAGAGCATCGTTTTAAGGCTTCCTGGAGAAGGAATTAAGTCGGGCTGCTCTCTTAGGCAGTGTTACTGGGAAGGGTTTCAGAGGCTGGAGCTCCCCATCCCATAGTAGACTCCTCCATCTGTCTCCTTTTGTTGCTCTTCCACTGCTGGGAAGCTGACTAGTCACCACTTCTCTCTCTTTCTGGTTTCAGAGCAGGACTCCTTGCCACCAAACCAGGAGGCCACGCCGTCTATTCCACCTGCTCACTCTCACACTTGCAGAACGAGTACGTGGTGCAGGGCACCATCGAGCTCCTGGCCAATCAGTACAGCATCGAGGTTCAGGTGGAAGACCTAACTCACTTCCGAAAGCTTTTCAAGGACACATTTTGTTTTTTCCCATCCTGCCAGGTTGGGGAGCTGGTAATACCAAACCTTATGGCCAATTTTGGGCCTATGTACTTCTGCAAAATGCATAGACTGACATAGCATCACCCTATCCTTGAAGTTGGAAGACAAAGGGTGTCCTTTGTTGGAGGCAACAGAAACAGACTAGCAGCAGAGATGCACTCTGGGTCCTGTCTTCATACTGTTCGAGTCGTTTTGTAGACAGTTTTCAGCCGTAGGAAGTAGGGATTTTTCTGTCCTGCTGTCCAACTGTGGCGCGTCAGCAGGTTTCTAACTTATTTATACCCCTTCCCCATAATCTCCAAGCCTGTGCTAAAGGTTCCTGCCCTCTGAAGGGCCTTAGAAGGAGGAGCCAGTGAGCAGCCCCATACTTGAAGTTATAAACTTGGGAAGGAGCATTTAGCCAATAAAATGTTGAAGCTCTAGAGAGCCGGGCTATAGTAGGGAGCTTCATGTCACTCTAGGTACTTTGAGTTCCATTTGCCCCAGCCGAAGCTGCTAAGCACTGACTCTGAGGTACCCAAATGCCAAGACCTCAGCCTAGTTGGAGGCCTCTGGTTACAGAACCCCTCTCACACTCTTAAGGTGAGTTCTACCTCTCAGTCTTAAGCAGCTGAGAGGCTCAAACAAACCCACCTAGTTTCTCCATATGGCCTGTTATCTAATTTAAGGAACAAGTAACTAAAAATGTTAAGCCGGTACATAATAATCTGCTTACTTGCTCACGCTGAGAAAGCCTCCTAAGCTGAGTAATTCCGGCCATTCCTCCTGCTGTCAACGGCACGGCTGCCCAGATGTAGCTGGGAGGCAGCTTCTGCCACAGGGCTGTCATATTCTGTTGTGTGTTTCTTCCTTTGTTCACTCATCTAGCAAGTATTCTTCGAGCTTCTGCAGACAGGCAGCTAGGGAGCCCTGGAGGTGTGGCAATTGGGATTATGGAAGATAATCATGGCTTCCCATCCTCAGAATGGCAACTCTTCTCCTGCTTCCTGGGGACCTGGGAATCTCCTAGCATGTTTTGCTATATTCCGGGCTTTTTGTTCTTGTTTCTAGCCGCAGGCTGAGCTCTGTGCCTGCTCCTTGGCCCACCCCTAAGCCCCTCCAAATGCTTTCCCCAGCATCACAGGGCTTTGCCTCATAGGGTGTGTTTGGGGGCAGCATCACATCAGTCATTCTAACTTTAGGTAAAAGAAGGTAGCCTGGGGACCAGCAGATGGCGTAATGGTTATGTCATTGGACTCCCACATAGTTGACTGCGGTTCGAGTTCTGGACAAACTTACACAGGGTACATGTGCGTGTGTGCCCAAAATCCCAAGAGGAGAATGGAGAAGAAGGGATTGTGACATGGTCATCCTCCCTGGGGGATGATTTCTCTCTTTCTGTCTGTCTTTCTGTCTCTTTGTCTCTGGAGAGTACACACACCCTATAACAAATATCTCTCATACAAAAAAAAAAAAAAGGAGGAGGAAACAGGTTCTAAAAATTGCATAAGATTACTTGCAGGTAACTAGGTAACCTTTTTTCCTGAAGAACTGGTCCTTGTGCAGGAAGGGGCAGACAGCTAGAATACCTGAAGGCTTCTTGACTCTTCCCACTTCCCTTATCTCTCCTCTCCCTGCCACTCCTTTGTCCTTTGTGTTTTTCTTGCTAATCGAATTTGGGCATTAGACAGTCAATTGAAAAGGACTTTAGCTAAAGTTAAGCCTTCTCCTTTCCTGGGATTTGCATTGTAACCTACCTTCCAGACTCAAAATGAAGTGGAGCTAGGAAGATAGCACTCCAGGGAGCTTGGCTGGTGCTCTAAGTGGGACTTAACCAGCCTTCTTGCATGGCATATGGTCCTTTTCCTGTCTACAGATACTTAGTGTTTGCTGAGGCTGAGAGACCCCAGGTGCTTGGGCTTCTGTCCTTGGCCTCCCATGTATCCAGCGTGATGGCTGATTCAGTGCTACACAGTGATAATTCAAGAGAAGAGAGTTTGCTTCTGGGGTCGGAAGCTAACTGGGAACAGACTGACCCTGGTAAGAAAAGCAAAAACTACTTTAGAGAAGAGTTTGATTATCTCCTATAAGTCAATATCCACCTGCCCTACCACCCAGTTACTCCAATACTAGAGAGAATTCCTGGAGAAACTCGTGTACCCAGCAGGAAACATGTACAGGAATGCTCATAGCAGCCCTGTTCACAAAAGCAAAAGCTGCAGATAACCTGAATGCCCATGAACAAGAGAGTGGATGAGTAAGTTGGAGTACTTGCACAGCGGAATATTAAATAGTCATTGAAACAAAGGCACTGTAGTGATAATCAACAACATAGCTTTAATCTTAGCCAGAAAACATTCTGTGAAAAGATTTATTCCCATTAGCATGATGCCCCTTTTGAAAGAGTTGTTCTTTTTAATTTGTTATTATTTATATACAACATCAATGTTAAATGTACTGACTTTTAGTCATTTTTTCAATGTTCAGTGATTTTTTATTTTAGATTTTTGCTATAGGGCACTTGCCTGAGAAACAGAGAGAGAGAGAGAGAGACAGAAAGCCATAAATCATCCCCCAGGAGGATGGCCATGCCGCAATCCCTTCTCTATTCTCCTCTTGGGATCTTAGGCATGCATGTACACACGCCCGGCGTGAGTTTTAAACCACCTGGTCCAGGAGTTGAACTGTGGTCAACTATGTGGGAGTCCAGTGATGTAACTATTAGGCCATCTGGTGGTCCCCTTTTAATGAATTTTGATACTTGTGTGTAACAGTGTAATCATGAAGATATAGAAAATCATTTCATCTCCTAAAAACTTTCCTTGTATTCTTTGCACTCAATCTTGTTCCCCTATCCCTGGTCCTAGGTGATGGCTAACCTGCTTTCCGTGGCTGTAGTTTTGCCTATTTTAGAATTTTATATTGCAGAACAAAGATATAGCAGGATTGCAAAAGCTCTGTCCTTATCTCTGGGGACACCTGGGTGTCTAGTTTTTGACCAGGATAAAGGTATTAGGACTTTAACACTGTTTATAGTATAAAGCTCATCCGATGACCCCAAGAGTCACTTTCTTTTTTGGAGTATTTACAACTGGTCTGACTAGTTACGTAGGTCTGGCTTGACTTTATGGCCAGAGTAGCATAAAAATCTGTTGGAAACTTCTGATTTGAGCTCTCCCAAAGCCAGATTCCTCCTAGAGATCTTGGTGATTCAATCCAGAGACACCTCACCGGGAGTCCACGTGTGAATGAGGGCCACAGGGAGCATGTCTCTGGATTCCTGTTGTTTACTGCTGTCTTTCTCTTTGACCCATATCCTTTGCCTTTAAGTATGAGTCTTAAGTGATTGTGTTCTATGAAGTCTGGGGAATCCTTTCAAATGCCTGACCCTGGGAAGTTTTTGTGCAAATAAATGGACTCATACAATATGCAGTCTTTTGTGTTTGACTTCTTTTACTTTGTAGATTGTTTTTGAGATTCATTTTGTTGTACTAATGTTTTATTCCTTTTATTGCTAAATTGTATGCAGTGTTCTAGATAAACCAGGTTGGTTTATTCACTCACCTGTGGTGGACCTTTGATTGGCTTCTAGGTCGGTGCTATTTCCAATCAGCAATGTGTGAAAGTTCTAGTTGCTGCATATCCTTGCTAACACTTAGTATTGTTAGTCTGAAACTATCCTAGCAGGTATATCTCACCACCTCATTATGAGTTTTTTCTATTTATTTATTTATTTATTTTTTTCTAGAAGGAATGTACACTTGCCAGAGAGACATTGAGACATGGTGGGGAGAGGAGTTTTTTTTTTTTTTGGAAGGAGTGTACACTTGCCAGAGAGAGAGACATTGAGACATGGTGGGGAGAGGAGAAAGCAACCTCCATGGGATGGTTATGCTACCATGCCTCCTCCTCCACCTCTCTCCATTCGGGATTTTGGGTACGCACATACATGCACAGCATGTTTCTGGAGCTGCTGGGTCCAGAACTCAAACTGTGGAGTTGGCCATGTGGGATTCAGCTGCCTTAATCACCAGGTCACAGAACTGGCCTTCATTGTGGGTCTTTTTGTCTTTTGTTTTGTTTTTCAGGCTTTTGCTGTGGGGCACGTGTGTTTGCCAGAGAGAGACAGAGAAAGTGAGAAATCAAAGTCACTCCCCCCCCCCAGGGAGGATGATCATACTACAACCACATTTCCTTTCTTCTTTTGGGATTTTGGGCATGCATGTACACGTGTCCTGAGTAATTTTCAATCCCCCTTGGGTCTGGGACTTAAATCGTGCAGTCAGCCATGTGGGATCCCACACCTTATCCACCGTTCTACCTGCTGGCCCCTCATTGTGAATTTTTAAAAATAGAATTATTTATTTATTTATTTTTATTATTATTTTTAAAATTTGACTAGAGAGAGAGAGAAAGGGAGAGAGCAAGCCACCAGTCCAGGACTCGAACAGTGGTCGACCATATGGGACTCCAGTGCCTTTAACTACCACGCCACCTGCTGGCCCCTCCATTGTGATTTTAATATGCATTTCTCTGATGACTGAAGTCTTATAAAGTTAAATACAGCTATGAATTAAAGTATATTTTAAAAAGAAACATATGCAGTAAAATATATATTAAAAAAAAACGGCCGAAAGAATAGTATTTGCTGCAGGTCTGATACTTTTTGCCCATAAATTTATAATGTAGTTAAAATGAACAAACTATCTGAAAACTGTAACTTACTGATTCAAGATGTAATCAAAAATTTAATGGCACCTCCTAACTGAAGTGATAAATTAGGTGGTCACCTCTGGGGCCAGCAGATAGTATAGTGGTTATGTCACTGGACTCCACATGGCTGACTGAGGTTTGCGTCCTGGACGCAGTGGCTTGAAAATCATGCTGGGTGTGTGTGTGCATGCGTTCCCAGGACCCCAGGAGGAGAATGGAGGAGAGAGGACTTCCATGTGGCCATCCCTCCCTGGGGACTGATTTCTCTTTCCTTCTCACCGTCTCTGTCTCTCTCTCTCTCCAGCATGTGTGTGCAGTGCCCTATGGCAAAAACCTCTTAAAAAAATACAATAGGCATGGGACCAGCAGTTGGTGTAATGGCTATGTCGCTGGACTCCCATGTAGTTGACTGCGGTTCGAGTCCCGGACCCGGTGGCTTAAACTCATGCTGAGCACGTGTGCGTGCGTGCCCCAGATCCTGAGAGGAGAATAGGAGAATGGAGGAGAAGGGATTGCAGTGTGGCCATCCCCCCTGGGGGGTGATTTCTCGCTTTCTATCTGTCTGTCTCTCTGTCTTTCTGGCGAGTGCATGTGCCCTATAGCAAAAATCTCTCAAAAAACAAACAAAACAAAACAATAGGCTGTATCAGAGTGCATCATACTTGGTATAGGTAAGTATTATTTTGTAAAGCATTTATTTCTGTGCATGTATAGACACAATTTCAAATATATTCTTACTGTAATCATGGTCAAAGAAGTAGAAAAGCCACTTCTGTGAACAATCACAGGACTCCGGAGAACGTATTTTTCTAAGTGTGGTCACAGCGTCTGCTGAGGCTTCCAGAGATCCCTGTCCTCTGGTGGTCCTGCCCTCGTGTCATCCCCTGCTGGACCTGGTGACTTACTTCTGCAAACAGTGCAGTGAACGCGAGGGGATGACACTCTCATGATTAGGTTGCAAAGCTTGTGACTCTCGTCTTCCTGGTGTTTTCTGTCTGACTTTCCTGTGATTGCCCTAATGGAGAAGGGCCACCTGATAAAGAACTGAGGATGGCCTCCAGCTAACAGCATGGACTTTCTGCCCAAGACCCTCAAGGAGCTTGCTACCAGCTGAAGGAGTTTAGAAGCAGATCATCTTCAGTCAAGCCTTGACATGACTACAACCCTAGTTGTTTTTTTTTTTCTTTAAATTTTTTTTTTTTTTTTAATTAGAAACAGGAACTATTTTTCTCCCAGGCTTCCAGCCAACCAAGGCCGCAGACATACCTAGGGATGTGCCCAGCATGTTCAAGTCAACCTGGGATCCAAACTCTGGGCCTTCCCACTTGGCTCCCGTTCTGCACAAGGGCAACCTACCACTGTGGCTGGGCCCCTAGTTGACTTTTTTTAAAGTCCATTTCTTCCACAAGAAAGAACAAGATAGACAGATAAAGACAGGCACTCTCAACAGAAGCCTCCCATCGCGATCCTCCACCACCCGCCTCAGCCAGCCAGGATCACAGGCAAGCACAGCCCAGTGGGCACAGGTCGACGTAACCAACCCGTCTCCCATGGATCCTGCACTGGTAAGCTGTGGGCTGCCTCTGCACCCCAGTGGTGATCCCCTTTGTTGGAGTCTTTTTTATTATTATTATTATTATTTTTTACTGATGAAGGAACGTACAGCTTTATTGCAAAGTGCAGAGCAAGAAGAGCGGGCAGCTCATACTGTAAAGACCTGGTCTTCCCGAGATGAAAATTAGGGGCAGAGGTCCCAGGCACATGATCAGTTCAGTGACTGGTTCAAGAGGGCGTGATCATCTCGTGGGCAGTCTCGATTGGTGAGGCCTTAGATAATCAAGTTTCTCTTCAGGTTTCTGGAGCCATTTAGCCTGGAGTCTTTGAGTTCACAACCAGCAGCTTCCCGCCAATATTCTCCAATTCCAGGGGGTCAGAAAGAAAAGTTTGCTACAATTTTTTTTTTTTTTGAGAGATTTTTGCTATAGGGCGCGTGCGCTCGCCAAACGGATACAGAGAGACAGAAAGCAAGAAATCCCCCCCCCCAGGGGGGATGGCCACGCCACAATCCCTTCTCTTCCATTCTCCTCTTGGGATCTTGGGCACATATGCACACGTGCCCGGTGTGAGTTTAAGCCACCGGGTCCAGGACTCGAACTGCAGTTGACTATGTGGGAGTCCAGTGACATAGCCATTACGCTAACTGCTGGTCCCAAGTTTGTTACAATTTTAAAAGGAACAATTTAACAAATTGCTGATCCTATCAACAGCTCAAGAAGACAGAAATCCTTAAATCATCCATTGAATTGAATTCCACAGAGTAGGAGTCCAACTGCTAAGTTCTTCCCATTTTTGCCAACTTGTCAGGTCCTGAGTTCTGGCTGTGACTTCTGGAAGAGCAGAGCAGCTTTGGTTTATTCCGCTCACCATGCCAAATCCAATCCAATCCAATGTCATGTTTCCTTCACCAAAAAACGGAAATTCCTATGGGTCAATGGTGACTGTTCAGTAGCCAATCACCCAGGACTGTCCCTGAGACAAGGTGTTCAGGCAGCTACAGGACAAGTTCTAAGGGTGGCCATCAGCCAAAGATCTCTCGCTGTACCTGGGGCGAGACGCCCACGCAGGACCTTAGTCCCATCTGGGGTGCTAATAAACTGTTACCAAACTCAAATCAGGTTCTCTCACCCAAGCACTATAAAACCAAACCATAGGCACATAGTGTGATGCAGGAAAGTCCAGCTTTATTGCAAAGCGCAAAGCAAGGAGAGTGGGCAGCTCATGCTGAAAAGACCCGTCTCCTTAGCTGCAATCTTGATTGTAGCCTTGTGAGAGATCCTAGAGCAGATAAACCCAGTTATGCCAGGCCCAAACTCCCAGGTTGCAGAAACCATGAGATAATGCAGATGTGTCTTGTTTTATTTTTTTAGTTCGTTACAAGAAGCCAGCTGGTGGCACGGTGGTTAAGGCAGCTGGATCCCACACGACTAACTGTGTGGTTTGAACCCCAGGTTCTGGAGCTTGAAAAACACGCTGGAGGGACCAGCAGGTGGCATAGTAGTTAAGATGCTGGACTTCCACATGGTTCATCATGGTTCAAATCTCAGACCCGGTGGCTTGAAACTCATGCCAGATGCATGTGCGTGCATGGCCAAAATCCCAAGAGGAGAATGGAGGAGAAGGGATTGTGGTGTGACCTTCCCCCTAGGGGGTGATTTCTTACTTTCTGTCTCTCTGTCTCTCCAGCGAGCACATGTGCCCTATAGCAAATATCTATTTAAAAAAAAAAAAGTAAGAAAGAAAGAAAAAAAAGCAGGTGGCATGGTGGTTAAGGGTGCTGGAATTCCACATGGCTGACCATGATTCAAACCCCCGACCTGGCATAACTTGCTTTCTAACTTTCCTTCTCTCATTCTGTCCCTCTCTGGTAAAACACTTAAAAATAAACCAATGAATAAAAATTCTAAAAAAAAAAAAAAAGAAGAAGAAGAAGAAGAAGAAAAGAAAGAAAAATATACTGGGTGCATATGCATGCTTAAAGTCCTGAAAGGGGAAGTGGAGGAGAAGATTGTGGCATGACCATCCTGAGGCGTGCTTTCTCACTTTCTCTCTGTCTCTCTCCAGCAAGTGCATGTACCCACTAGCAAATTAAAAAAAAAAAAATTGCTACAGGGTGTGTGTGTGTTTGTCAGAGAGAGATGAAAGGGGGAGAAGGAGAACTTCCAAGAAAGAAAAAACTTTACACTGTAAACCCTTTTCCTCCATCTCTCCACCTGTCAGCTTTTTGGGTGTGCACGTGCATATGCTGGGTGGATTTTTCAAGCCAGCAGGGCTAGGATTCCAGCCATGTGGTCAGTTATGTGAGATACAGCTCCCTAAACCACTTAGCCACAGAGCAGGTCTTAAGCTGCTCAGTGTTAGGGTTATTTCGCAGCCAACAGGTAACCAGCATGGTAAGGTATTACACTCTGATACTTTCTAGTCTTTGAAAGTTGTAGTGGTCCTTGTGGGTGCCTCCTCTTCATCCGTTTTCCCATAATGTTTAGCAATCTTGTTTGAATAGAAGTGACCCTACCTCTTGCTGCAGGGATAGGCTCTGCTGGTCTAACCCTATCAAGGTAAATCTAGGGTTCATAAGAAAATACACAAGCAAGGGTTAATGAAGAGGACCTACACTGAGCCTTACCTAAGGACATAGCGAACTTGCTCTGGTTAAGGGCCCAAGAGAAAGTCCCCTTCCCCCCACATAAGCTTTTACAACAGGAGTTTTGGATCCCAGATTTCTCCCCTTCCTACTCCACCACCTCTGGCAGTCACCTGCTGCTGGTAGACCTTTGTATTCCTCAGGAAGGACCAGCCCTCCCATCCCCCAATGAAGACCAGAGCTTGCAGAGCTTATTTTTTATTCTTAGCCCCCTCCTATGCACAGACCCTACTGCCCCATTGCCCCACTGCCAAGCCCTCAGTAACTGATTCAGTGAATCAAAGTAAAACCTAGAACTTTTGTTCAAGGTTGTGGGAAGTAATACTTTCCTCCTGGCTGAGAATGCAAAAGCATGCATGAAGCATTGCTGTTTGGTAGCCATCTTGGGACCCTGAGGAAAACCAGCCTGAGGGTGCAGCTGCCATCCATGGAGGGAAACACACCAAGACCATCACAGAGAACCAGCCGAGTGCCCTGATCAGATGCTGAGGCTCACCTCATGCTGGTCCTTTCTATGTTCTCAGGCAGTTATCTTAAGTTATTCTGAAATTTTGTTACTTGCAGCTGAAAGCAATCTGATATAGAAGTATGGAGATGAGACCCAGAATTCTATGTTTCTCAAAGTGTGGTAACAGAATCATCTGGGTGATTATTAAAAATATTGGTATCTGGGCCCAGTGTCTACAGAGGCAGGGTTTCTTCAGAAATGAGCTGCCCCCTTTTTTT
>NW_006203445.1:624282-635148 GCF_000334495.1 Tupaia belangeri chinensis
CTTTTTTTTTTTTTTTTTTTTTTTTAATTTGTCAGAGGGCATGTGCACTTATGAGGGAGGGAGGGCGGGAGGGGGAGAGAGAGAGAGAAAATCTCACTGTGGGGAATGGTCATGCCACAATCCCTTCTCCATTTCTACTTTTGGGATTTGGGGTATGCAAACACATGTGCTTGGCTTGTTTCTTAAGCTGCCAGTTTGAGACTTGAACGTGGGGTCAGCCATGTGGAATTCAGCTACCTTAACCTCCAGGCCACAGGCTGGACCAAGAAACAAGCATTAAAAAAGTCTCTTCAAATGATTTCAAGTACATCAAAAATCGAGAATCAGTGACCTAGATGGCTCTGAGATAAGGTGTCACTGAGGGCTTGGTGGACTGTTGGGAGACAGCCTCTGAGGCCTCGAAGCTGACACAGCGCAGGTTGTTGACATTTCTCCCATTTGCTCTCTTAACCAGCTCTTACCGACCCACACATCAGGGCCCAGTGGAAACAGATTTGTCTTGAAATATTCCTGATCTCTGCATTCCTTGAGCTGTCCTTCCAGCAGCACTTATCAGGGGACCATGTTTCTTTTCATCCAAGCATCTGTGACATGCAAGCAAGGAGTGCTGAAGTTTGGGCTCATGGGGCCCTCAGAACTACAAGGTGATCATCCTGAGCCCTAGGTGAAGCAGATGCCCCTCACCGGCTATGCTGGAGCTGGAGGTGGCTGTGGAGAAGAAGCACGTGACCTGACTTCTGTTTCCTGATCCACTACTTCTCAGCTGGATGCCACCAGGGACAAGTCACTTGCCTTTTCTGAGCCATAATGTTCTCAGAATTAAAGGGTAGAACATTCCTGAAGGTAAAGTATAAATGACAGAGGCCTTAGGAGAGATAAGTATTAGTAACAATGGATGGTCAATTAGGTGTCTCTTTTTTTTTTTCCCCTAAGTTTATTTTTTTCATTCATGAGAGAGAGTGCATGTACACACACATAAGAGGGAGAGGGAATCAGGTACTGTTAACAGGGTCTTTTCATGCCACAATTCCCTTTCCCCAGCCCTCCAGTCAGTCAGGATCCTGGGCATGCATGCACATGGCATATTTTCAGGTTAGCTTGGGATCGAAACCCAATGGTCAGCCATGCAGCTTTCAGTATTGCAGTTCAGGACACTACAGCCTGCACCACCAAAGGGGACCCTGCTCCATTCTCTTAATTTCAAATTCCTCAACTGTAAAATAGGAATAAATAGTTCCTACCTAAAAGGCCTGTTAGGGTGAAATGACAAAACATCTGTGATGTGCTTAACACAAAAAAGTGCTCAATGAAAGCTGGCTGTTGCCTCCGTGCCTGAAGTGTGGGCTGGGACACAGAAGAGGGATCTGTGACCGCAGAGCTTGGATGTGGGTCTGGGTATGTGGTGACTGCCTGAGGAAAGGGGGAGGGCCACAGTTGGGGTAGAAAACTGTCCAGCAGGGTTGGCTGTGGTCTTGCCTTCACAAGACAGGCAGGAGGGATATAGGTTGCTCGTGGTGCCGATGATGGCCCAGCTGTTGCTGAGATGCCTTCCAGATGTTCAAAATTGCAGGTGGTGGGCAGCAGGAAGGAGTCGGTGATGCACATACTTGAGGCCTCAGAGGCACCTCTTTGGTTCCTCATTGAGACCTTTCCATATCTGCTCTTCCTTTCTCTTCCTCCAGTTAAGTCAGGAAGGCTTCTCAGGTAAACTTGGGCTGATTTCACTCCACAACCTGCAGGGCCTATGGAGGTACACAGAAGATATAGCTGTAGTTGACTAGGACCCACAAGGTTTTCTGCAGTGACAGAAGCAGGAGAGGGCAGTCCAAGGAGGCTGTTTGACCATCCCATCCTCCTTCACAGGAAAAAGAAACTGCCTGCTTCAGGGGGCTCTTCTCTGATCTAGTGGCTTGTGAGCTTCCCACACTTAACATAGAAGGGTTGGGAACCAGCAGGTGGCGTAGTGGTTAAGGTGCTGGACACTCCCTCATGGCTGACCATGGTTCGAGTCCTGGACCCAGCAGCTTGCTTTCTCATTCTTTCTCTCTCTCTGTCTCTCTCTGGTCAAATTAAAATAAATGAATAAATAAATTAAATAAACCACATAGAAGGGTTTTTAGAAATTTACTAACCTAAGGTTCAGTCAGTGAGCACTGGTAGTTTATCATTAGATGTTTTAAGGAAGGACAGTAGCCATCAATTTAAAAAAAATTTTTTTTTCCACGGGGTCCGTATGCTTGCTGGAGGGAGACAGAGAGGGAAAGTAAGAAATCACCCCCTTAGGGGGATGGTCACGCTACAGTCCCTTCTCCATTCTCCTCTTGAGAGTTTGGGCACACACGCACACACACCCAATGTGTTTCTCAGGCCACCAAGTCTGGGACTCAAACTGCAGAGTCAGCTACGTGGGGTCCAGCGTCTTCAACTCCACACCATCTGCTGGCCACCAATTTAATATATTAGTCACTGGGATGTAAATGGAGGTGTCCTCAATAGAACACAATTGCATTCGTTTCTATGACCCATCAGATGACTGTTCCCTCAGTGAACATGGTGCCAGGACTATAATGGCATAGGGCAGTCCAGGCCGACACTTACAGATGATTTCAGCTCGCCATCAGGGAAGCACAGGTGATTTTGAGAGAATAGAGGAGTGACCCTGACCCAGGCTAGGGAATTCTGGGAAGCCCTCTGGGGATGGAGGAGGAAGCACAAGTAAACCAAGGGCACAATAATGAAATAGCTGAAAAACAAGAAACAAAGGAAAAAAAAAAAAAGAAAACCAGCTGCAGTCTTTTTGAACACTATGGATTCACATTTACAGTTCTCATCTAAATTTCAATTTCTGTTTTAACTACTGCGGATGGTTACCATTATGACGTCAAATCAATTTTAAAATCTTCATTTCTTGATTTACCGATGTCTTCCAGCATTTGATGACTTTTGTGAAAGGTAAAAATGTCTTATACATGTATCACCTCCCATCTTTTCTCCTCCTTCTTCTTCTTAATGTTTTGTGAATTCTTCTTTTTTTCTAGAGAGTGGTCTGTAAAATGAAGACAGAGCATTGATCTTGTGAGATTAAGTGAGTTTACATATGCCATATTTGTTCAATAGTACCAGGCAATAGTACCTGGTATGTAATAGTACCCGGCATAAATAATACCTATTAATATTGATTTGGGGGGCTGGTAGGTGGCGTGGTGGTTAAGGGCGCTGGACTCCCACATGGCTGGCTGCAGTTCAACTCCCAGACCTGGTGGCTAGTTTTCTCATTTTCCCTCTCTCTCACTTGTCCCTCTCTGGTCAAATTAAAAACATAACAAATAAATAAAGTTAAATAATTTTTTTTAAATATTGGTTTTATTTAACTTTATGTATTTATTTTTAACTTGATTAGAGAAAGACAGAGTGAGCGGGAGAGAGAGAGATTAAGAAAGAGAGAGAAGAGAGAGAGAGAGGGAAAGTGAGAAGGCAACCACCAGGTCTGGGACTCAAACTGGAGTTGGCCATGTGGGAGTCCAGTGCCTTTAACCACCACTCCACTTGCTGGCCCCACTACCTATTAATACTATTAGTACACTCAGGACTATACTTCCATGTCTGTCTCTTGATACAATATCAACTCTCCTCTCCAAAAATCAGAGCGGCTGTTAGTGAACTCTCCCCCCTACTTTCCAATCTTTAGTTGTTTTATTTGTATTTTGATATTAATTTGTATGTAAATATGTTTCTTATGTGCTTGTTTGTGTATTGTCTTGAAAGGTGAAAGTCAAGGGGCTGGGGGGTGGCATGGTGGTTAAGGGTGCTGGACTTCCACATGGCCAACTTCAGTTCAAGTCCCAGACCTGGTGGCTTGCCTTCTCCCTTTCCCTCTCTCTCTGTCTCTCTCCTTTTTTTTTTTTTTTGGAGAGGTTTTTGCTATAGGGCGCATGTGCTCGCCAGACAGACAGAGAGAGACAGAGAGACAGAAAGCAGGAAATCACCCCCCAGGGGGGATGGCCACGCCACAACCCCTTCTCCTCCATTCTCCTCTTGGGCTCTTGGGCACGCACGCACACATGCCCGGCGTGCGTTTAAGCCACGGGGGCTGAGACTTGAACCGTGGTCGACTACGTGGGAGTCCAGCGACATAGCCATTACGCTAACTGCTGGTCCCTCTCTCTCTCTCTTACGCTGTCCTTCTCTAGTCAAATTAAAATAAATGAATAAATAAATAAAATTAAATAAAGTAATTCTTTAAGTAAAAGAAAATTGAAAGTCAATAAACGGCTTTTGCAGTATTATTTAAATATTTCTTATAATAATATCCCCAACTAAGATTCATTTATTTATTTTAGTTTTTGTTACAGGACTCATACACTCGTCAGAGACAGAAAGAGAATGAGAATGAGAATGTAAGAAATCACTCCCTAAGGGAATGACCATGTGGCAGTGCCCTCTCTTGTATTCTCCTTGCTCAGAATTTTAGGCATGCATGCCCATGTGCCTGCTGTGTTTTTCAAGGAGCTGGATCTGGGACTCTAACCGTGCAGTTGGCCATGTGGGTTACAGCACCCTTGTGAGAGAACCAAAGAAATCTATCAAAACTGGAGCTACCAAAGGAGCATCTCAGAAATTATTTATCTATGCAGTGTTTTAAAAAATTATTTTATTTAACTTTATCTACTTACTTATTTTAATTTGACCAGAGAGGGACAGAGAGAGAGGGAAAGAAAGCAAGCCGCCAGGTCCAGGACTTGAACTGTGATCGGCCATGTGGGAGTCCAGCGCCCCTAACCACCATGCCACCTGCCAGCCCCTATCTATGCAGTTTTATCAGTGATAGATTTTTGTTGTTCTCCCACACATCTTAACCTCCATGCCACTGGCTGACCCTCCAGCTAACATTTACTGAGGATTTACTATGTTCTAAGAGCTTTATATAAACTAATAATCCTAACAAGGAAATTTGAGGTACTGTTACTATGCTCGTGTTTCAGAAGAGGAGAAAGATTAAGTAGCTAGTGCAAGTTTAGATAGGCCGTGAGTGGCAGAGCCAGCAACACCAATACTATAGATCCACGTAGCATGATTAGACTCACGAAGATGAAAATGTAATTCTATGTTAGCAAAATTTTTAAGCGCAAAGGATTTTCCAAGTATCAAGCTATAATGGGTCAGGCTGGCCCTGTAACCTAGTAGTTAAAAGAAGCCAGATCCCACATGGCCAACAGTAGTTTGAGTCCTGGCCCAAGTGGCTTGGAGGACACACGAGGCACATGTGCATATGTGTGCCCAGAGTCCCACCAGGATGGAGAAATGGAGGGAAGGGATCGCAGTATGACGACGCTACACTGGGTGCTTTCTCCCTCCCTCTCTGTCTGGTGAGCACATGTGCCCTCTGGCAATGATTAAAGGAATCTTTTTAAATGTTTTACTTTCTTTACTTCTTCTGGATCGTACTCAGGTGCTACTCTTCCTTGTATTCCAAATCGTTCTCTGAGCTGGCCCCATAGCACAGCAGTGAAAGTGCTGCCCAGAAGAAATTGGATCCCACAAGGCTGACTGAGGTTCAAGTCCTGGTCCCAGTGGCTTGAAAAACACACCGGGCCTGCATGTGCATGCCCAGGATCCTGAAGGGGATGAACTGGACCGGGCTCCTTGGGGTGAGGTGGGGGGGGGTGATGAGAGGGTCTTTCTTTCTCCGGTGCATAGACTCTGCAAAACAGAGCGAGGGAGAGGGAGTTGCGGCATGCCGACACACCATCAAGTGTGCTTTCTCTCTACCTTTCTCTCCTGCGTATGTGCATACTTCCTATCATTAAAATTAAAAGCCATAGTAATGGCAATTTTGTGAGGGAAATTATTTTGATCCTGAGAGCTATTATACATATTTTTCACTTTGATCTGGTGACATCAGTTCAGGGCTGAGTCAGCTCGTATGCCATAAGCTCTTCCATCCAAGATGGTGTGGGAGATGTCTCGTGGGTGGCAAACCAGGTTTTGAAAGCCAGACATGCAGAGGAGCCCATGCCTCTTCTTGAGAAGCACTGGTGGGACGTTATTACACAGTTATGTCATATTTCACAGAGCAAACATTCCTGGTAGGTTGCACATAAGTCAAATCCTAAACACAAATCCATGTTATTTAAATAACTCTTCTAGGGAATCATGCTGCAAAATGAAGACTGCTTTCGTAAAGCAAATCATTATCCCTTGAAGGACATTTGAAATTTTGGCTAGAGATGCATTGACTATCTCTGTGTCTAAAATAAATCCCTCCCTCCAGGATTCCCTCAGGGGACTCTGGTCCTCTTCTCCCTTTCCAGGAACCCTCCACAGATTCTAGGGGTGGCTGGCACTGAGCCTTGGCATGACCCGAAGTGTCCCAACAGGCCTCTTATCTCCTCATATGACTTCCTGCCCTTGGCTCTTTTGGGTGAGACCTGTCGATTCCTGGCTCTGCCGAGGCATGTCCCTTTGAAAACAAAAGAGCTATCCTCTGTGACTCTTACTTCATCACGCCGACAGCCTGGATACTCAGCTTCCAAACCTCTGGACTCTCTGAATTCTGCCCAAGCTGGCAACAACTTATCTGCAACTTCCTTCACAGGCATAGGCCCTTCAGGATGACGCAGCCCCGGTTTGAGCAGATGCCCACATCTGGTTCTGTGAGTTGGCAGGGGGTGAAGGGGTGGGGGTGAGGGGTCCTATGTCTAGGGTTTAGAGCTCAGTAGCGGCTCTGGTACACTGCCAGAATAAGCACACGTAGGAAGAAGGCAGGCCCTGAGCTGCTTCTCAGCTTTTTTCAAATGTTTTAGGCTCCAGCGTTATTCTGTGCCTTTGAACATTCTGTTCCCTGGTCTCTAGTGCTGGCGTTCCTCCATATTCTTTCTCTAACCACCCCCACCCTGCAGCACACTGCCTGACAAACTTCTACTCATCCTTCAAGACCCAACTCAGATGCCTCTAGCTCCAGATGGCGAATGAAGCATGGCATTGACCGTTCTGTTAAACTAACAGAAATGCCAGGCCAGCGTGGTGGAGCAGTGGTAGTGCGCTGTTCAAATGGTGCTGGGTCCATACAGAAGATGGTGCGTTTAGTTCCCTGATCCACCTGGCTGGCTGAAGAGGGGAGGGTGGGGATCATGGCATGATACCCTGTTGAAGGTGCTTGTCTTCCTCTCTCTTACTCTGTCTCTTACTGTCCTGAAAGAAATAAACTTAAGAAAACCAAAACCAAAACAAAAACATTTTTAAAGTTTTTGTCAGAGGACATGTGTGCTCCTTGGAGAGAGACAGAGCCAGAGGGAAAGTGAGAAAGCATCCCCCGGGCATTATGCAGCAATCCCTTCTTCCCCATTTCCCCCTCTTTTGGGGACTTGGGAACCCCACACACCTGCCATGTTTCTCAAGCTAGTGGATCTGGGACTAGAACTGCACAGTTGGACATGTGGGATCCAGCTGCCTTAACTACCATGCCATGAGCTGGTCCTATTTTTCTTTCTTTTTTAGAGAGATATTTTGCTGTAAGGCATGTGTGCTCACTGGAGAGACAGAAAGTGAGAAATCATCCCCCAGGGGGTATGGCCACACCACAATCCCTTCTCCTCAATTCTCCCTTCAGAATTTTGGACACTTACGCACCTGGCATGAATTTTAAGTTGCTGGATCTGGGACTCGAACTATGGTCAACTATGTGGGAGTTCAGCGACGTAAACATTACACCATCTGCCAGTCCCCATAGTTTTCTTTTAAAAATATGTTTTTTAGGCCAGCCCATAGTGGTTAAGGCAGCTGGATCCCGCATGGCCAACTGTGCAGCTTAGGCCCCTCAGATCTGCTGGTTTGCAAAACACGCCAGGTGCCATGCCATGATTCTCCTGCCCCAGCCTCCCAGCTGGCTAAGACCACAGACAGGTGCACGTCACCACACCTGACTTGTTTAGATTGGTCCAGGAACCAAACCTAGGCCTCCTGGGTGATTCCAGGCATGTGCAGCTGAGCCTAACAATGTTTTTTAGTTTATTTTTTCCATGAGTGAGATAGACAAACAGCAACCTCCTCCCCAATGCCATGATCCACCTGATGCCATGATCCACTCCCAGTCTCAGTCAGCTACAGATCTACCATTCTCAAGGAGGTCTCCAGATGCCAGGCTGGGGTTTTCCCATGTGAGTTAGCCTCACAGTGTCGCATGTTACCACTGTGCCACTGTCAGTTCTAAAAACTATGTTCACATTACAGAGGCAACAGAGACTGAGTCTTGAGGATCTGGGTTTGATTCCCAGTTGAACAAGTCACTGGTTGCCTATGGGCCTGTTAATCATCTGGGCAATGGGGATTAGAAGGTGTATCTGTTAGCTCTTGCTTTGTAACAAACCAAACCTCATATTAGTAGCTTAAACAACCATTATTCTCTGAGTCTATAGATTCACTGGTGGCTCTGCTGAGCTAAAGCTGGGCTAGGTAAGGTTCACACAGGTGTCTGTACTCAGGTGGCTTTGGACATCTTGGCTTTCTCACCTGCTCAAGGGCCTGAGCGGGCTCTATTCCAAATGGTTCTCACCCTCTGGCAGGCTAGAGCTTGTTCTTATGGCAAGGTTGGGTTTCAGGAGAGAGCATACAGTTATCCTGCAGCCTAGGCTAGGAACTAACAAAACCTTTCTCCCACTATTTTCCGTTATTTAAAGCAAGTCACAAAGATGTGCAGGGGTGGGGAAATAGATTCCGTCTTTTAAGGAGATGAGCTACAACATCATTTTGCAAGGAGCACTGACACAGGGGAGGGTGGACTATTGGGGTACTTCCTGCACTCTATTACCTGCAGGAGTCACACTCTCCCCAAACTCAGGATACAGGGCACAGAAGTGCTCAGACAGCTATGCTCAAAGACCTAATGGTGCTTTGTAACTTGTAGGCACTCTGCAGGTGCCAGGGCTTCTAAGTGGTGTCCCATCACGTGTGGGGCTTTCTTTGTGCTGCTGTAACGAAATACCTGAGACCGAGTAATTTACAAATAACCAAAGGTTTATTTCCTACAGTTCTTGGGGCCAAGAAGTCCAAGACCAAGGTGTCTGGGGAGGGCTTCACGGATGGCCCCTTGTTGCTGTGTCCTCACATGCCAGGAAGGAACGGCAGCTTCCTCTTGCTGCTTTGACAAGGTTATTAATCCTGTTCAGAGGACAGAGCCCTCGTGACCTAATTACCTCCCCCAAAGGCCCCACCTTCTAATACCACGTCTCTGGTGATTGTTTCGGCATTTGGAGTTTGGAGGGACTTGTGCATCTGAACCTTAGAACTGGGCTGTGTCCCACGTTGTACCTCACCTTTCGGTGGGCCCCTAGGAAAGGCTCACGGAAGTGAAAAGAAATGGAGAAGCAGGCCAGAACAAAGGCAGAACTTTAAACCCTCTGGAATCTGAGAAGCTCCCTTCCCTTAGACCAGATCCAAGCTCTCCTCCCCCTCTGAGCAGCCCTACCCTACCTCCAAGGAAGCCTGATAAGGCATTACTTTGACAGCTCAAGACAGAAGAATTACCTGCCTGGGGACACTAGCTACCCCGGGAGGACCCTGTTCTTTTTCAGGGTACCCACCAGGCCCTGCTTGAGGGGCTGCAGGTAAGAGCCCTCTCCCTTATGTGAACCACTGAGTACGGGTACACACTATTCTCATTCTCAGAAGGCAGGGTATGACCTACCTCGCAGACACCTTCCAGATAACACAGGTGGAGCCCTTGAGACCCAGCCCCACTGGTTCATCACAACCCCCTCCCCCTCCCCCTCTGCAGGGCCTCAGCCTCTAGCCCGCTTCTCCCAAACCTCCATACTGCCTCCCAAAAACACGGACAGGATTGTATCAGAGCTCTGCCAAAAATAAAGCAAGTTAATGTTTACAGTGGGGAGGTGCTCTTCTAAGCACTATCCTTGAATGAACTTGCCCAGAGTTCATGCCTCTCCTGTGAGGTGGTGGTAGTGTTATCCCTGTTTTACAGATAAGGAAACTGAGGCACAGAGTAAAGTGACTGACAGTCATACAATCAGTAAGTGGCAGGGTTAGCAGTGACACATAGATAGTCTAGCGCCTAGCTTGGGCTTCTCAGGGCAGAAGACTACCCTCTGCAGTTCGCTGTTTTCCTAGTAAGTGTTGTAATAATAACGATTAGCATGCTTACATTGCTGCTAGGCCCTGTCCTGGCTGTGTTCTCATTTGAATCTTACATGGCACTGGAGTGCTGGGGTACTAGTATTGTTTTACAGGTAAGGGCTGAGGCACAGGCTGTCCCACAACAGGGATCTGTTACAGTCCAGCTCCTGAGCCAAGCTACTGAGCTAACTTGCTTCCCTAGGGTAGTTCAGCCCCAGGGCTCAGAATCCACACTGCTTTGGCTTTGTGCAGCAAGATCGATGCAAAAGGCTTTTTGTTTCTTTTCCCATCCCAGTCAGACCTCACCCTCCATAAGGCTAGATTTTAGGCCAGCTCTTTGCTTCTATTTCCCCAGCTCACAGCGAGGGGACTCTCATATAGTAGCGGGGGTCAGCGGATGTCACAGGCTGTCAGAGGGGTCTCAGGACCCTCTCTCACAGGACTGGGGTGGCCACCCACAATGATCTGAATATTAGATTCAGTCCAGAACTTGCTGGCTTGGCCTCCAAACCCACCCTTAACCCCCAGATCCTCAAATCCCATTTAATATGCCCGCAGGGAGCTTACTGCTTAGCGGAGCCAACATCACGGCCAGTGCTTTGTAAACGGAATCCCCACAGTAGCAAACCTTGGCCCTACTCACAACGGGTTACAGATTTGGTGATTAAGCCTCAGGAATGGCCAGAGTTTCCCTATGACCATAATCTTATTTTCCCCTCTGAAAAACCACCAGAGGGA
>NW_006203445.1:635424-637042 GCF_000334495.1 Tupaia belangeri chinensis
AAAGAGAGTGGAGGAATGCTTCTCATTTTACAGAACGGAAAACTGGGTTACCCAAGTCACCCAGTAAGTCAAGGGCAGATTGAGACTTGAATCCCATTCTGCTAGTCAGAAGATGGGGTGAGGTGACCCACCAAACCCCATTTCAAGGGCAGGGTTTCTTTTATCTACATGTGTCCTCTGCATTTCGAGGGAAACTGAGGTGTGGGGATTGGAAAGTGCTGAGTAGGAGTGGAACAGATTTAGAAACACTAGGTTTGGGTGTCTTTGGAATATGGTCAAGAGTCTCAGGCTGGATTCTTCTGCATCCAAGCCTCTGCACAGGTGGGTCTTTCCTTGGGGCAGTAAACATTTTTGGGGGGCCTGCTACATTCCAGGCACCTTTGTTATGGACCTCACAGACACCTGCTGGTCCAGTAAGGAAGGTTTTATCGCCATCCCCTCCATGGCTGAAGGCACAGGGTCCAAGTCAGCGTTTCCAGTCACCAAGCAGTTGTACCTACGCCGCACTGCCTCACTTCCAGGGGATGGGGGGGTGGCGGTGATGGCAGTGCCACCTGATGGTTCAGAGCACCTGCTTTGGGGTAGATCCTACTTCGAATCCCCGCTCAGCCACCTGTGTGTCCCACAGAAGTCATGTAACCCCTTTTGTGCAGTGAAACGAGAATAAAGATGCCTGTCTCCTAGGGCCTTTGGTAGAACTCAAAGAACACGCACACACACACACACACACACACACATACACATATACTAAGTCCTGCCAGGGAGAGGGGCCGAGACAGAAGTGCGTGTGATTGTCTCCCCCACCCCACCCCGTGAAGGGCACCAGGTCCTCCAAACTCGCGGACAGATGTGCTTCCTAGGTGTGAAATTCAGGAAGGGCCTGGACTAGGGCAGGGTGACCCTGAGGACACCAGGGTGCAGGAAGTGGCTGAGCTAAAGAAGCAATGGGCCGTTTTGGCCAAGAGGAGGACAGGGAGAGACCCGGGTCCGGAGTTGGGGAAAAGGAGGGGGCAGCGGTTGTGCGCCCCAGAGGAACTTCCTGTGTCTGTCCCCGGGCTGGCACCCAGGAAGCCCCGCGCGAGGGCCCCTGTAGTGCTCTGCCCGGACGCTGGGTTCTCCAGGAGAGATGCTGCTAAAATGTTTGCGGAGGGCAGTAAGGTCTGCGAGCCCAATCCGTCGCGGCTCCCGGTTCTCGGCGGGCCTGTATGGCAGTGGGTTCAGGCTGGTTGTGTCTTACGGGAGTTGGGGTTCTGGGGTGCGCCTGGCACATGCCGGGCGGGAGGCTGCAGAGGCCGACAGCTGTTTCGCTGGAGCTTCCGAGGGCGCCCACGGGAAGCGGGTGTCCTTCCCGCTTGCCTGCTGGGGCTAGCCGGGAGCCGGAGGATGGGGGGGGCAGTGCAGGCGAGCCGCTGGGCTTGACCTTGACCGTTGCGCGCCGCCGGCCTCGGGCGCGCTGCCGGGCAACGGCGCGCTCCCCGCCCTCCCGCGCAGGCTGGCGCGGAATCCCGGGCGGATCCAGGCCGGGTTTTGCAGCAGCGCTGTCGGGCCGCGCGTGCTGACTCTTCATCTGTCTCTCTCGGCAGCAATCGGCGGCGGGAGATCATGGTGCTGGGCTCGG
>NW_006203445.1:637179-650345 GCF_000334495.1 Tupaia belangeri chinensis
CCGGAGAACATGGACAAGGCGGCGCAGCGCTTCCGGCTCCAGGTGACGGCGGGGATTGGGGCGCCGGGTGGGCAGAGGGTGGGAGTATCCCCGGAGCGCTTTCAGCCGCCTGGACGCGCGCAGGTGTGAGCTGCGCAGGTGTATAACTTTCCAGAACCTCTCCTCGCTCTGATGCATTCCGCACTCTTGCCAAGCCAGGTGGGACCGGAGGGAGGAAAAAGAACGAAAGGGGCAAGGCGGGTCGTGGAGGGCCATCTCCGCGCTTCGGCCAGGAGTAGCGCTGCTCCGGGCAGACTATCCATTGTACAATATTGGAACGCCGAAATGCTGCGTGCGAGCCAATAGGATGCTGGGGGTTAGGACTTTTGAGTCACGGTGTGTCAGCCCAGGGAATCCGGACAGTTTAAGAGTTCAAGCTCCTCCTGCCTGAGGATTCTAAAAGGAGCCAGAACACAGGGAGTGACTGGCAAAGCCAGGGTAGAGTGGAAGTCGTCCTTCGTCCCTCTGCTCCTTGCCGCCCTGGCTGCCATGTGCGGTCCCCTCAAACCCCTTCCAGGAGCAAGTTTGGCTCCCTGGGTGGTTTGTCAACAAACTGCACCTGCTTTGCCTCCGGAGCATTTCAGTGTGTGTGTCTGGGGGCAAGGATGGGGCGTCTAGAAGAGGGGGCTTTCCCTCCAGGTGGCCCCAGTTAGGAGCCAACCGGGGAATTCTGGGAGATGTTTTTCTGTGCTGAGGGAGGAAGACTTGGGTCTGACAAGTGGGAAGGCATTCCAGGTGACAGCAGGAGGGAGTTGCATTCAGCAGATGCTAAACTGCAGCGTGCTTTTGAGTTGGGGTAGAGCTTGAACTAGATCCCAGGTGCCAGGCAGGAGTCGCCGGCCTCTCGTGGAGAGCAGCAGGGAAGAGCCAACAGGAAGGGAGACTGGGCCTTGGATGTGGTGAAGTTTTGGCTGGCTGCGATTGCACAAATTTACTCCCCTCCAGCCTAGGATCAGGATATGTCATATTTATTTTTTGAAATAAAAATATATCTGGGTCCAGCCCCCACTTGTCAAACTGGCCGAAAGGACCACCATCAGTCCATTTTCAGGATTCCCTCTTCCCACACTGGGAAGGTCCTGGTTTTCAATAGAAACAGACCATCTCCTCTGCAGGAGCACAGGTTCTTTGCTGTGGACCCCCCCCCACTTCTCTTGCTGAGTCGTGGGGGTGTCCCTCTCAGGAATCCTGGGGTTATCCCAGCTCATCCTGGAGATCCTCGGCTGCTCCTGAGGTCCCGTGTCCTTCTGTACAGCCAGCCGAGTTCTACCAGCTCTAAGAGCTATGTGGGGAGCAGATCTGGGAGTCTCCCCACAGCTCCTGCCTGCAGGACTCCCCTTCCAGGGCAAGGAGCCCGCCTGGCTGGCATGGGTGTGGGGTGGGAGAAGGATGGATTTTCCTGCACTGCCACTCCAAGCATCAGTATCTACGTGTCTTCCCTGTGGAGTAACTGCCCTCCGTTATCTTTAAGAATGGAACCTTCCAGGACAGAAGTTTTGGCTTTGAGTATAAGAAAACTGCACACCCTCCCTGGGGCAGGAGAGCCTGGCCTTGGACACCAGAGCTTGACTCCTTCAGGAGGGGAAGCGGGAAATCATCTTTCGGGGCTTCCAGTGACTTGAAGAGGAAAGAGATCTGTCTCAGGAGCCTCTGCAGTTTTTTCATTGCTGTTTTTGTTTTGTGGGGTTTATATATGTTCGCTAGAGGGAGGGAGAATGAGAAAGCACTTCTCATTGGGAATAGTTGTGCCACAGTCCCTCCTCCTCTTTTCCCTCCTCTTGGGACCCTCGGCACCCATGCACACGTGCCCAGTGTTTCCCAAGCTGTTGGATCCAGGGCTGGAACCACATAGTCAGCCATGTGGGATCCAGGCCCTCTAACTGTGCCACAGGCTAGCCCTTTTTTTTTTTTTTTAAGTTTTATGTATTTGATAGATTGTGCTCAAGAAAGACAGACTGCACCATCTACAGAATCTGTGACCCCTTCCCCAGCCCTCCAGCTTGTCAGGCTCCTGGGCATGCGCAGGTGCGTACAGGCTGGGGATTGGAACTGTCTCCAGCAGCACAGCAGTTTGGTAATGGGCTGCACCTCTGACAGCCTCCGCAGTTGAGTTTTTGGGGGTTTTTTTTGGAGAGGTTTCTGCTATAGGGTGTGTGCGCTCGCCAGAGAGACAGAGAGAGACAGAAAGACAGATAGCGAGAAATCAGCCCCCTGGGGGATGGCCATGCCACAATCCCTTTTCCTCCATTCTCCTCTCAGGATCTTGGGCACGCACGCACACGTGCCCGGTGTGAGTTTAAGCTACCAGGTTCGGGACTTGATCTGCGGTTGACTACATGGGAGTCCAGCGACATAGCCATTACACTAACTACTGGTCCCTAGCCTCTGCAGTTTTTGCGCAAAAAGTGGGGTCCTGAGGATAATAGCATTGTAAGGCCTTGGGGTGGGTAGAAGGTGGGAGTTTCAGCTGAACTCCGCCCACTCCTAAGGCACTTCTGCTGGGCTCTGGAACCCCTGGAGGCAGTGGAGGTGGGATCTGAGACAGGCTTCACAGTCTTTCTTCTGGACTCTCCTGGCCCAACCCTGAATAGCAGGGAGCAGGCAGTCCTTGGGAGACAGTCGTTTGTCATACAGCCCCACCTCAGATTCTGGACAGAGCTAGCTGAGAGTCCGCATACATAGCTGTGGTCCAGGGGGACCCCAGCTGGCCGAAAGGGCGCCTTAAGCTCCCTCCAACTCATCACAAATAGCTCACCTCTCTCTGGACTCTGGAGCAACTCTAGAGAGAGGTGGGCTTCTGGGAACTCTCTGCGGCATGTGAGGATTATGTAACAACCCTGCACCCGTTTTCTCCCTCCTTGCCCTCTGAATGAGTCTGGTTCCTTTTGAGAAGAAAGAGAGGGACCACTGTTAGCAGAGTATCACGGCTTGAGAGCACACACGTCCTCATGGTCTGTGCCTTTGCATGTGCAGTCACGTCTCACCCTGGATGCCTTTTTCCACGTCCCTGATAGCCCACTTGTCACAGTCCACTGGTCTTGCAAATGCCACTTCCTTCTCCTGGATCTGTCGTGCTGGCTCCTGGTCTTCTCCAGGCCTGCCTCGGGCATTGCTTTACAATAAAACGATTCTGGGGACCAGCAGTTGGTGTAATGGCTATGTCTCTGGACTCCCATGTAGCTGACTGTGGTTCAAGTCCCGGACCCAGTGGCTTAAACTCAGCCAGGCGCATGGGTGTGCTTGCCCAAGATCCCGAGAGGAGAATGGAAGAGAAGAGATTGCAGCACAGTCATCCCCCCTGGGGGGGGGGGCGGTGATGTCTCTCTTTCTGTCTCTGTCTTTCTGGCAAGTGCACACACTCTATAGCAAAAGCCTCTCAAAAAAACGAAAAACAAAACAAAATAAAAGATTCTGTGACTGAGATGAAGGAGAGCACGTTTATTGCTCAGACCAGTATCTGTGGTCTGCGTGAGCCAATGAAGAGCTACTGTAGAACAAAAGTGATAAAAAAAAAATTGCAGGAAGAAAAAATGGATGTAGATAGAGGACACCCCAGGAGACTGAACTTTGGATAATAGATGGTTCAGAAGGAGGAGCAATGGCGGGAGGAGGGACAGTGCTTGGAAACTTACACTTGCGTCCCTGCGTTTTCCCAAGTCCATTTCTCCCCTGCTCACAGATCTGCACCTGGAGGCGCAGGCTGACTCTGGTTTCTGAAAGAGAAAATGTCTCAGTGCTGATACTAGTTGAAGACTTAAAAATAGCTGTTAGCAACTGTGTCATCAGCTGTCAGCTGGGGAGAAGAGAGGGAAGAATGGAAATGTGTGCTGAGACTGGAGGGGAGCGTGGGGCTAGCTTCCATGGGCACCTGTGGCAAGACCGGGCATGGGGGAGCTGGTGACCAGACCATCTGGGCTGCATCTCCGTATGGTGTGCTCTCACTGATTTTGACTTTCTTCCCTTTACTTTTTGGCATTTGTTAAAAATAAATAAATAAGAGCACGAAGGTGGCGTGGTAGTTAAGATGCTGGATCCCACATGGCTGACTACAGTTTGAGTCCTAGACTAGACAGCCTGAAAAACACACCAGGCACACGTGCGTGCGTGCCCAAAATCCCGACCTGGCCATCACCCCTGGGGAGTGAGTTCTCCCTTTCCCTTTCTCTGTGTCTCTGTCTCTCTCTGGAAAGTGCATGTACTCTATAGCAAAAATCTTAAAAAAAAAAAAAAAGCACAGATTTATATGATCAGAAAAAAATCAAACAAGCTGTCTGTTTTTCAGTGTGAGATGTGTGTACAGTGTGATCTTTTTGTGCAAGAAAGAAAAAAGATAAATATGCATCGTGGGTTTTTCAGAAACATTTTTCTTCCTATAAGAATTTATCAGGAACTCAGGACCAGCAGATGGTGTGATGGTTACATCACAGAACTCCCACACAGTTGACCACAGTTGGAGTCCCAGACCAGTGGCTCAAACTCACACCGGGCGCGTGTGCGTGCATGCCCAAAATTCAGAGAGGAGAATGGAGTAGGGATTGTGGCGTGGCCATCTCCCCTGGGGGGTGATTTCTTGCTTCCTGACTCTCTGTCTCTCCAGTGAGTGCACACATCCTATAGCAAAAATCTCTCTAAAAAAAAAAAAATTTTAAAAAAAGTTAATCAGAAACTATTAACTATGGTTTCCTTTTCAGAAGAGGAGCTGTGCAGGATGGACCTGGGTGGTCAGAGTGCCCACTCCTCACTTCATGCACCTTTTGATTTCTTTTTAAATTTAAAAATGTTTATTATTTGCTCCACAAGCATGAGAGACAGAGAGATATAGAGAGACAGCACTTCCAACAGAGTCTTGACACCCAGATCCTCCCCATCCTCAGCCAGCCCTGGACCATGATCACATTCATGCCTGGTGTAGTCAGGGAGTTCTCTGAGTGAGAACCCAGAACCTTCCCATGGTCAGCCCCTCAGAGTCTCACATTTTACCTCTGTGACACCATTGCCCCTGTGTACTTTGTGTGTGTGTGTGTGTGTGTGCCATAGGGTGCCTGGGCTGGCCAAAGACAGAGCGAGGGAGAGAGAGGAATCATCCCTCAGAGAGGATGGCCACACCACAATCCCTTCTCCTCCATTCTCCTCTCGGGATCTTGGGCACGCATGCACACGCACCCAGCGTGAGTTTTAAGCCACCAGGGTCTGGGACGCGAACCATGGTTGACTACGTGGGAGTCCAGCGACATAGCCATTATGCTAACTGCTGGTTCCCCAGCCAGTGTGATTTTTCAAGCCTCTGGGTCTGGGACTCCAACTGTGGCTGGCCATGAACCACCAGGCCACCTGCTGTCCCCAACCTTTTAAAAAAATGCATATCAACAGTGGTTATCTGATGTGTTTCGGAAAACGTCTTATTTGTAGCTTCCTCTATTTAAGACAAATCCCAGGGAAGTGTTGCATCAGTTAAACAGTTCAGAGAAGTGCTTCTAATGCCCAGGGCTCAGATTCAAAGGCTGCATGCTCTGTTCTGGGGGTATGGTGGGTGGGAGGGGTGAAAGTGCACTAGGGAGGGAGCAGTCTGGTAGGAACAGGGCCTGGAACTGCTCTGGAATTTGTGGTATGAAGTGATGGTTTTTTTTCAGGGCAAGGCAAGGCCAGGCTGGTCTCTGCACTGTCTGGTCCTAGGGGGGAAGGGCGAGACAGTGGGAGGGCACGTAGGAGGGGAAAGGCTTGGGCAAGGCAGCAGTTAGGTGGTCCCTGTGACCCAGGAGGAAAGGATGAGCCCCATGAGGGTCTTGCTAGATGGGATGGAGAGGGGGTCATTTTCCAGAGTATTGAGGGGACTTCAAAAGTTCATGGACAAATGGAATTAAAGTACAAATTGAGCCAACTGGTTGCCTGGAGGTTAGAGTGACTGGATCACTTAGGCTGAGTGTGTGGTTGGAGTCCCAGATCCAGCCCCTGGAGAAACGTGCCAGCTGTGTGTGCATGTGTCTCCAAAATCCTGAGAGGAAGACAGGAGAAGGGGTCGTGATATGGCCATCCCTTCTGGGGGTACTTTCTCACTCTCTCTCTGGCAAATTAAAAATAAATAAACGTAAAAATTTATTATGGTGCCAAAAGACTTTGTAAGCCATGCCTAGTTTATTCATAATACTCATTTTCCATGAACCTTTTGAAAGCTCTGGTTCCTTGAGGGCTTGGTAACTGATTAGATGCAGGTGGGAGGGAGAAAGAGGAGCC
Organism: Tupaia belangeri chinensis; assembly: GCF_000334495.1. Taxonomy (NCBI): domain Eukaryota; kingdom Metazoa; phylum Chordata; class Mammalia; order Scandentia; family Tupaiidae; genus Tupaia; species Tupaia belangeri. The sequence goes on from NW_006203445.1 coordinate 643,450, forward strand.
AGAACGTCACCTGCTTTCCAGCCTGAACACCTGGAAGGATGACAGCACCCTTCCCTGCGTGAGGGCGAGGATCCACCGAAAAGTAGACCCTGGAAGTAGGGGAGATGCCAACTTGGAGAGGTGGGCCAGCTGCAGGACTAGCCCAGGGAGCTGGTCTGAGTGCACCTGAGTCAGGCGGGGCAGAAGAGGCCACGGGGCGAGGGCAGCTGGGTCTCACAGAGTGGAGGAGGTGGGGGGGAGGTGAGTGCAGAGCCTGGGCAGTTGTGCATGTGGGGAGAGAGGAGGCAGGGCAGCGAAGGCTTCTTCCAGCCCAGAAAGTCAACGAAATGTGTTCAGAGGAGCCTCGAGGGGCCTCTGCCTCTCCCATCTGACTTTGACCACAGCTGAAATGTCCCCTCCTCAGACCGCCCTGCCCAGCCCATCCAGGTCAGTCCCCTGTCGGTTCCACTGTGGCCCTCTGATTACCTGCCCTCTCCCTTCTCATGGCCTGGCCGTTATTTAGCTGGTTCACTGCTTACATGGAGGTTCTCTAAAACCAGGGACCATGTCTGTCTTGGTTACTTCTTTTTTTTTTTTGAGAGATTTTCACTGTAGGGCGCGTGTGCTCGCCAGACAGACAGAGAGAGACATAGAAACAGAAAGCGAGACATCACCCCCCAGGGGGGATGGTCTCGCCGCAATCCCTTCTCCTCCATTCTCCTCTCGGGATCTTGGGCACTCACGCACACGCGCCCGGCGTGAGTTTTAAGCCACCGGGTCCGGGACACGAACCGCGGTCGACGACATGGGAGTCCAGTGACAGAGCCATTACGCTAACTGCTGGTTCCCTGTCTTGGTTACTTCTTTTTTTTTTTAGAGAGATTTTCACTGTAGGGCGCGTGTGCTCGCCAGACAGACAGAGAGAGACATAGAAACAGAAAGCGAGACATCACCCCCCAGGGGGGATGGTCTCGCCGCAATCCCTTCTCCTCCATTCTCCTCTCGGGATCTTGGGCACTCACGCACACGCGCCCGGCGTGAGTTTTAAGCCACCGGGTCCGGGACACGAACCGCGGTCGACGACATGGGAGTCCAGTGACAGAGCCATTACGCTAACTGCTGGTTCCCTGTCTTGGTTACTTCTGAACTCATGGCCCCTAACATCGCCCTGTGCACACAGCAGGTGTTTGTTGACTGACTACATAAATCAGTGGTAGAATTGCAGCTGGGAGGCAGGAGGGAAGGGAGACATGGAGTAAGGTGAAGTGAGGCAAGTGTTTGTTGGATTTGGCAACAAGGAGTTCCCTGGTGGCCTTGGTAAGAGCAGGGCAGAGTGGGGTGAGAAGCAGTGGCTGTGACTCAGGGTTTACTAATTGGCCTGATACCCTTGAGGGGGATGCGGGTGGTGGTTGCAGGAGCGGCTGACTCCAGATACTGTGGAGCCCAGAGGCCTGGCATGAGGCCACTGCTCAGATGCTCCTCCTCCTCCACTGGCTCTTCCCTGCCCACTCTGCCCAGGGAGCCCACTCACTGCGCTCTGTTTTGTTTAAGCTGGTCCCCACTCTCTACAGTCATCACTTGTGTATTAATGATCTGCTCACCCCATGCCTGCTCTGCACCAGCTCCCGTGGGCATAGCTTTTTATTCACTGCTGAATCCTTTGGCAGGGAGCGGGCCCCCATACATGTGTGTGAATGCACACGGCCTCCCTTTTGGGTGTGGCCTCCAGCTCCAGACCAGCCACCCAGGGTGAGGTCTTCTTGCCTTTGCCCTCCCCTGCCTGGGGCATGGCCACCTGTGCCAGGCAGACCTTTTTGGCCCTGAGAAAGACACTTCCTCTCTCTCAGCCTCTGTTTCTTGATCTGCAATGGGAATGGCAGAAAGATCTTATCAAAACACAGAACGTGTTGGTGCGGAGCCTGGCTCAGTGTAGGCAGCCCTCGGTGGTGGTTGGTGGTTGTGGTTTACCAATCAGCATGGCCGTGGCCTCTCATGGGGCTTGGTCTCCAGCAGGGCTTCTGGAGGAGGGACCCCTGCACTGCCCAGGCTGGGCCATCCTCAGCTGTCAGAGCTGGCGGTGGGCACGTGTACGAGGGATTGCGTGTGAGGTGGGCATCTGCCTGAGTACATGCCGGGACTGAGGGGCACGGCCACATGGCTGTGCCGCAAGCGTGGGCACGTGGGGCTCTGGAGCCAGGGACTAATCAGCATGTCTCCCACAGAACCCTGACCTGGACTCAGAGGCGCTGCTGGCCCTGCCTCTGCCTCAGCTGGTGCAGAAGTTGCAGAGTGGGGAGCTGTCTCCGGAGGCTGCACTCTTCACCTATGTGGGAAAGGTGAGGCTGGCAAAGGCCACCCACTCAGCGGTCCTGGGGCTCCCTCCCCTCCCTCTCTCTGCACAGGCTGTGGGGAAAACCTGGCCTGGAGTCAGTCCCTCTGAGGGCCATGGTGGGCCCGCAGTGCCAGGGGCTGCCAGGAGCGGAGGAGGCAGAGTACTGCGTGTGCGTGTGTGTGTGAGTGTGTGTGTGTGTGTGTGTGTGACACTGAGCATGTTGTCTTAGCTAGGAACCTGGCTTTCAGCCCAGACACCCCTCTCCCTCCCTCACTGCGTCTGGTCTGTTCCCTTCCCTTAGATCTCTCTCCAGTCTCTCTCCTTCTCCATCCCCCTTCAGCCACCCCTGCCCTCCATCCCCACCTCCTCCCATGGTGCAGTACCAGCCTCCTGGCCAGCTGCTCTCTCAGCCTCCAGCCTGCCAGGCCCCTCTTCTGTTCCTCCTCTGTCTCCAGCATCACCCTGGTTGAGGCCTTCTGGAGCTTGGGTGCCTGCAAAACTCCTTCCCTCAGCCCTGCCCCCTCAGTGCCACAGGCTCCTCCTTCAATGAACCTTCAGGGCCCTGAGCTGGAGGTGGATCTTGGGGAGCCTGAGGTAGGGGTTCCCGTGGTGCTCACTGTCACACTCCTTATGAGTGATGCGCTGGTCTTCCCTTTCCTGTGTCGGTGTGGGCTCTCGGTGGAGGGGCTTGCCTTACTTGTCTTTCCCTTGGTGCTGAGGACATTGTTTCACATAGTAAGTGCTCAAGAAATATGTTGGGGGGGGGAACCAGGAGTTAGCGTAATGGCTATGTCACTGGACTCCTATGTAGTCGACCGCGGTTCGAGTCCCAGACCAGGTGGCTTAAACTCATGCCAGGCGTGTGTGCATTTGTGCCCAAGATCCCGAGAGGAGAATGGAGGAGAAGGGATTGTGATGTGACCATCCCCACTGAGGTGTGATTTCTTGCTCTCTCTCTCTCTCTCTGTCTCTGTCTTTCTGGTAAGTGCACACGCCCTATAGCAAAAACATCTAAAAAAAAAAGAAAAAGAAAAGAAAAAGAAATATGTTTGGGGTACTCAGCAGATGGCATATTGGTTAGTGGTTACACACTGGACTCCCACATGGTTGACTGCGGTTCGAGTCCCAGACCAGGTGACTTGGAACTTGCCCATGGGTGTGTGTGTGTGTGTGTGTGTGTGTGTGTACACATGCACCAGTGTATGCACGTGCCCAGAATCCCAAGAGGAGGGTGGAAGATAGGGGATTGCAACTTGGCCATCCCTCTGGCAGGTGATTTCTCACTTTGTGTCCCTCTGTCTCTCCGTCTCTCTGGTGAGTGCACGTGCCCTGTACTAAAAATCTCTCTTAAAATTTAAAAGAAAAGAAAAGGAAAGGAAAGGAAAGGAAAATGTTTGGAAAGAAAGAAAAGCAGGACCAGCAGTTGGCATAGTGGTTACATCACTGGATTCCCATATGGCTAACTGCAGTTCAAGTCCCGGACTTGGTGGCTTGAGACAGGCTGGACACATGTGCATGCGTGCCCAAACACCTGGGAGGAGAATGGAGGAGAAGGGATTGCGGAATGGCCATCCTCCCTCTGGGGTGATTTCTCACTTTCCCTCTCACTGTGTCTGTCTCTCTCTCCTAAGGCAAAAACCTCTAAAAACAAAAAAAGAGAGAGAAAGAGAGAGAGAGAGAGAGAGAGAGAGAGAGGGAGAGAGCAAGTGAGAGAGAAGGCAGGCTGGATGGACGCGTTGTGCTTTATGAGTGTGACTGGTAGAATTTCTTTTTTTTTTTTTAAAGAATTATTCTATTTAACTTTATTTATTTATTTATTTATTTACTTATTTAAATTTGACCAGAGAGGGACAGTGAGTAAGAGAGAGAGAGAAAGAGGAAGAGAGAAAGAGGGAAAGTGGGAAAGCAAGCCACTAGGTCCAGGACTTGAACCATGGTTGGCCATGTGAGAGTCCAGCATCCTTAACCACCATGCCACCTGCAGGCCACAGGATTTTTTTTTTTTTTTACTTAACTTTAATTAATTAATTAATTAATTTTAGTTTGACCAGAAAGGGACAGAGTAAGAGGGAGAGAAGGAAAATGAAAAAGCAAACCACCAGGTCCGAGACTTGAACTGTGGTCAGCCATGTGGGAATCCAGTGTTCTTTAACCACCATGCCACCTGCTGGTCCCTTGACTGGTAGGATTTCTTGAGAGCATGTGAGGGTTCCTGACAGTATTTGAGGGACTGCAGCTGAGGGTACTGGTGTCTCAGCGGCGCTGTTACATCTTCCCCATCGATGTCCCAAAAAAGTTCATGACCTTCCTCAACCACTCAGGAGTGCTCTAGCTGCAGCCTGGCCTCCTCTGTCCCTGCCTTGGGTGGTGGGGACAGACTGCACATGGGGCTGAGGGTGGCAGCACAACCCCACCCTCCCTGTTTCTCTCAGGTGTCTCCCAGGAGCAGGAGTGCTTTTTAAAAGTTTACTTATTTATTTCTTTCATAGGCAAGAGGGGGGGCTGGAGACCCCAATGGGATCTTTTTTAAAAAGCTTTTATTTTTACAATTTCTTATTTTTGTTTAATTGTTGTGTATCTTTGTGGGTTTTTTCAAAGCATGTATGCAGTGTGTGATAATCAAATCAAGGAATTACCATAATCATCATCTTCGACAAAGAATATTATGTCAGACCCCTTCAATTTTCATTTTACTGTGTGTGTATATGTGTGTTTGTGTGTGAGTGTGTGTGTGTATAAAGCAATTGGCATCATCTATTTAAATTGATTTTTATTTATGTTACATTTAATCACTTATATCTTTACAGTGTATAGCATTTCTTTTTCCAGCACTTATTTTTTTTTTTTCTTATTTTCCAGAGGGCATGTGTGCTGGCCAGAGGGAGAGAGAGAGAGAGAGAGAGAAAGAGAGAGAGAGAGATAGAGAGAGAGAGAGAGGGAGGGTGGGAGGGAGGGAGAGGAAGTACTCCTGCCCCACCCCCCACAGTGGGCATGGTCATGCCGCCATCCCTTCCCCATCTGTGTATAAGGATTTGGGGCAGGCATGCTCTTTTTCAGGCTCCAGGGACTGGGATTCAAACTATGTGGTGGCCATGTGGGATCTAGGTCCCTAACCATCAGGCCACAGGGCCAGCCTGGCGATGCTCTCTTTACTCCACTGTGCTACACCATCCCATAGCCTTTTTGCCTTGCTTACATGCATTTGTGTGTCTGTTCATGCGTTTTCCCTGTGACCCTTTCCTCCGTAGGGTCTTGATGCCACAGTCCACCCCCAGCCTTCCTGATCACAGGCACCTGCATGCCCAGCATACCCTGGGAGGGCCCTGGACTTAAGCCGGGAACCTTCCCTTGTGGGATTGGCTCTCAGAGTGTCGTGTTTTATGGCCGCACCACCATCTAGCCCGGAGCAGGGCATTATTCTGCCACAGTCTACCCCTCTGCCGGGTGCTGCGGGGCACGGTTTGAGGGCTCTGGGCACGTGTCTGCTGCTAGCTTGTCATTCCTTTCCATCACACTCCTGCCTCCTCCTGCAGCCCGACAGCCACTCCTCTTCATGACTCAGGGATCGCATTGGAGGGTTCCTAGGACAGGGGAGGCTTGCTGGGGCCAGGTGTGGGCCAGGTGTGGGCCAAGGAGAGAGTGCTGGCTCCGGGGCTAGCCCTGCTCTGCCACTGCCCGCAGCATGATGGGTCTGCCCCTGTCTGTCCTTCCGGGCAGAGACACAGCTGGGAGGAGGGCCACCGGCCATCGTCCTCTTAGCCCTTCTCTGCGGGGGCACCTGAGGCCAGTATCTTGCTCCCTCGACCGCCCTGGCTGAGCCCTGATTCTGGAGTTCTCTCCCCACTCCCTTCTTGGGGTTGAAGGCCAGAGATAGCCAAGGGGATGCTAGGGTCAGAGTCCCCAGTGGGTACTGGGCCCTAAGCACCCTGTGCCCCTGCTCTGGGCCGTGTTCTGGTTACCCTTTCCCTGGTGTGCTTTAAAAGGCTGATTTTATATGACCTATGTTTTACCAGCTTCCCTCTACCTGTGTCCACTTTCTCCTCCCCAGGCCTGGGAAGTGAACAAAGGGATCAACTGTGTGACCTCCTACCTGGCTGACTGCGAGACTCAGCTGTCCCAGGCCCCAAAGCAGGGCCTACTCTATGGTGTTCCCGTGAGCCTTAAGGAGTGCTTCAGCTACAAGGTGTGCCCGCCTCGGCCTCAGGCCCCTCTCCCCGCATCCGTCCCAGCCTCTGCGTCCTGGGACATACTGGACCCTCCGAGGGAGTGTCAGGTCCAGAGGCCGTGAGACGGGACCAGGAGTGCCTTGCTTTGTCTTGTATCCAGCTGGCAGAAGTGGGCCCTGGGTGGCTGCAGGGCTCTGACTCGTCTGCCCCATCCCTCCTCCCAGGGCCAGGACTCCACGCTGGGCTTGTGCCTGAACGAGGGGCTGCCAGCAGAGTGCGACAGCGTGGTGGTGCAAGTGCTGAAGCTGCAGGGCGCAGTGCCCTTTGTGCACACCAACGTCCCCCAGTCCATGTTCAGGTCGGTGCTCGGGCATGGAGGGGCGGAGGTGCTGGGCCAACGTGCCTCAGTTGATGCATTC
>NW_006203445.1:650614-652672 GCF_000334495.1 Tupaia belangeri chinensis
CCGCTTCCTCCAGCTATGACTGCAGCAACCCCCTCTTCGGCCAGACCTTGAACCCATGGAAGCCCTCCAAGAGCCCTGGGGGCTCCTCGGGGGGTGAGGGGGCCCTCATTGGGTCCGGAGGCTCCCCACTGGGCCTGGGCACTGACATCGGAGGCAGCATCCGGTTCCCTTCCGCCTTCTGTGGGATCTGCGGCCTCAAGCCCACGGGAAACCGCCTCAGGTACAGTGTAGGCGATGGGTACCGGGAGTTTCTGAGGCCCCGTGGTGTGACCTTGGCCTGGCTTCCAGCCTCCCTGGGCTCCAGGCAGGGGGCTTTGCTGGGAGAGAGCTAGACCGCACTGGTAGCCATGCGTGGGCCCTGCTGGGCAAGTGTGGGAGGAGAAGAGGGGCCGTTTCCAGGTTCCGACGTCTGTGTTTCTTATCCAGCAAGAGTGGCCTGAAGGGCTGTATCTATGGACAGGTGGCAGGTGAGGCCCGTGCTTCCCTAGTGCCCTGGAGGAGGGTGGGCTCGGCCTGTCCCGCCTCTGTCCCTCTGTCTTTGGGCAGTGTCTGGCTCATGTTGCCCTGGGTCTGACTCCCTGCCTCCTTGTCTTATTCGCATTCCTGGGCCATGACCCAGCCCTTACTTGGACCCTGCCCCAGAGCCCACTGGGGCTGGGTGACCTCTCTGGCTTCCCCTCCCTGCCCCCCAGTGCAACTCTCTGTGGGTCCCATGGCACGCGACGTGGAGAGCCTGGCGCTATGCCTGAAAGCCCTGCTGTGTGAAGACCTGTTTCGCTTGGACCCCACCGTACCCCCGCTGCCCTTCAGGGAGGAGGTGAGCAGGGATGGGGTGGGCATGGGAGTGGACTTCTGAATCCAGACTCGAGGGCCAGCCTTGGAGGCGGGGCTCTCCTGAAACCCCCCAACTCCATCCCTAGGCTGTGGGTCAGAAACCCCTCCACAGATGGCCACCAGATGGCGCCCTTTTCCGCATTTGGAAACCCTCAGGCTTCCAAGCCTGCCCTGCCTCTGCCCTGTCCCTGGGAAACACCTCCCAGCCCGCGAATTCCTATCCCTCCTCTGTGTCTGACTATTTGCAGGCTGATGGCACCTTCCTGACAGTATTTGCATCCAGTAGGGTGTTTGGCACTGTGCTGGGATCTGTGGGTAGTGTGGGATGCTGGTTCCCCGAATTATCACCCCACAGCTTGTTGACCAGGCGAGGCTTAGCTGGCTTTTTGGGGTAAGCCTGAGCGCCGCCTGGGATTCTCAGCAGAACCTTGGCAGTGGGGAGACGTGAGGATGTTCCCTGGTTCTGGTGCGCATTCCCATGTGAGGACTAGGTAAGGGCCATCACAGAAAGGTGACGGACTGGTGGACACAGCAAGGCGAGGGCTTCGTGGCGGGAGTTCGGCATCCTGGGTGTACGCTGGCACCCAGAGCCTTACACTGGAGATTGCCAAGAACGAACAGTAAGGTCCCTTGTGCCGTGCACCCAGCTCGGAGTGCTGAGGCCTGGTGGGAGCAGGCAGTGGGCCGGCGGGGGCAGGGCAGTAGCAGTAGGCTGTGTGATGTGAGCGCCCCCTCTCGGCTCTGCGTCTCCTGTGCAGACCTCGTGCCCTCCCCCTGGTCGAGGTCGCCTTGGAAGAGGGGAGGTCAAGGCATCCATGTCCAGTCTCTTCGGCACAAGCAGATGTTCTAACTGAACCCAAGGGTTTGGACACGTGTAGCCATGAAGTCCTTCCGGAGAGGGAGAGGCGAGGAGGTGGTGAGGTCCCCATCCCAAGGTCTGGAACAGTTTATCTGCGAGCCAGGGCAGGTCTCGTACTAGCGTCCTGCCAGTAGGAGGCAGGACACCTGAGCTCTGGACAACCTCGTCACTCTGCGGTGGGTGGCCTGTGCCTCGTCTCTCCCTGTAGACCGTGGGAAATCTCATCCTCGCTCTGCCCACCTCCAAGTCAGTGTACAGTCGTTCCATGAAAGGGTCAGGTGCAGAAGGCACTGGCCTCACTGATGGCCACTTTTCAGAAGAGCTGTGCCAGGGACTCCAGGCTGCGGCTTTCCCCCCCTCTGGGG
>NW_006203445.1:652855-654627 GCF_000334495.1 Tupaia belangeri chinensis
TGTCTGGGCTGAGTGGTTTCTCTGATCTCAGCGGCCACCCCCCAACCCGAGGCTGTCTCTCCTGATGCTTGAACCCCCTGCAGATCTACACAAGCTCCAAGCCCCTGCGTGTAGGCTACTATGAGACCGACAACTACACCATGCCCACCCCGGCCATGGAGAGAGCCTTGCTGGAGACCAAGCAGAGCCTCGAGGCTGCAGGCCACACGGTATGGCTGCAGGACCGCAAGTCCTGGGACTCATGCCGTCCCAGAAAGCCACTTGCTCCCTGGCATCTTGGCACTCCGATTGTTTTGTGGGTGGGGATGAGAACTATGGCCCTATGGGTCCAGCCTGCAGAGGCCGGTCAGGTGTATTAGAATGGCTGACTGCCTGAGAACACATCCTTGTGCTGGGCGATGGGGGGACGCTGCATGTGGGGGCTCCAGGTAGCACTGGGACACAGCCATCGGGGTTCCTGAGGCCCTGGGCTTGGTCTGCTCACCTGAGGCTACTCGGGTGTGGCTCCAGACTTCGTGCGCTGTGTGCTTTTCAGGGAGTCAAGGGGCAGTAGGCCGCCCCCATGGCACTGGTGAGAGCTGTGCAGAGGGTGGTCCAGTCCATCCTCAGGCCACTGGGGCACCAAGGGGTGCTGGGTCTGGGGGCCTTACACCCCTCACCCCTGCAGCTGGTTCCCTTCCTGCCAAGCAACATACCCCATGCTCTGGAGACCCTGTCAACAGGTGCGCTGTTTAGTGACGGCGGGGACAGCTTCCTGCGGAACTTGTGAGTGATGCTGGGCTTCGGGGTCTGTGGTGGGGGTGGAAACGTGGGCAGGCCTGTGGAGAGCAGCTGGGTGCCATGAGCCCTGAATGGACCTCAGCTGAACCCAAAGGCCTGAGCGTCCTGGGCACGTGGAACCTGGACATACCTCGCAAGGGCACAGTGCCAGTCTGAGGGAGCCTGGGTCGAGTGCCCACGCCTGGTCCAAGGTGGGCCTGTGAGATGTGGAGTGGGTGGAGGAGCTGCTTCTCTGTCTCGGAAAGATCAGAGACGAGGGCAGGGTGGGAGCAAGAGAGTAGGGTCTGGACATCGTGCCAAGTCTTTTGTTTTGAGCAAGATGTTTCCTTTTCTGTAAAGTGGGTGGGTTGGACCGGGCTCACTTCCAAAGACTAGAGAAGCTGGCTCCTCTTGGCTACGTTGGGAGGACAGGCCCATGATGGCGCCTCCTGGTGATGTGCCCAGGCTGGCTGACCCAGACCGCAGCATGTAAACCCACTCCCTCTGCCGCACCTGTGGGGCCCCTGTAGACTGTGGTTCCCTCCCCCAGCGACCAAGGACTGCCCAGGCTTCAGCAGAAGGAGCTACCTCTCACTTGGGCCCTGGGATCGGGGCCCCAGGACAGACACCTAAGCAGCCTCAGAGACATGCTTCATAGCAGCCAGCTGGGACCACCCTGCTCGTACCTCTAGGCTGGCATCAGAACCAGTGGGGAGACCCCTCAGTAGAAGCGTGGTCGGGGAGCGGCCGTCCTAGGCTGTTGCCCTGAGCTGGATTTGCTGGAGAGGGAGAACTAAGCCCAGTCTTGGGAACTCCTGGGGGCTGGGGGAGGCTGCAGGGGAGGACGGGTCATCAGGTAGAGAACAAGGGGCTACCTTGAGGAATTTGCGATGCGGGCGCCTCGACTAGGCCTTTCGTCTCCCAGCAAAGGTGACTTCGTGGACCCCTGCTTGGGGGACCTGATCTTAATTCTGAAGGTGCCCCAGTGGCTTAAAGGACTGCTGGCCTTCCTG
>NW_006203445.1:655026-671654 GCF_000334495.1 Tupaia belangeri chinensis
TGCTTACAGGGCCTGCGGGCCTCCCGCCTGAAGCCTCTGGTGAGGGCCCGGGAGTGGAAGGGATGGGGTGGCTGGGAGGGAGCCTGCGGGGACCTCTTGTCCCGTGATGCTCTGTTGCCCCTGGCCTGTCCCACTTCCCCTTAACCTCCCTTGGGTGGGCAGGCAAGACTCCTCCCCACCCCCTGTACTCTTTAGCCAACCTGCATGCTGAAAGGGGTACGGATGGGGTCTGGGGAGGCGTGGAGGGTGGAGGAGTTGGCAGCTGGGCCTGAAGAAGAGCCTCGGCCGCAGTTGAGTCACTGCCCACATCTGTCCTGTGCAGCTCCCACGGCTGGCAGCCTTTCTCAACAGCATGAAGCCTCGGTGAGGACACTTCCTGTGCCCAGGGGCTGCCTGCCTTCCCCTAGCCCGGGTCTGGGTCCAGGTGGTTTCTAATGGGAAGACTCAGGGAAGTAGCTTCTGAGACTGAAAGTGGCCCGGGCAGGGGCAAGCTCTATGCCCCGGAGTGACCTTCCAGGACTGGCTGGAGGGCAAGGGCGGGGCAGAGGGCCACAGGTTGGGAGAGGGTGAGGGGAGAGGGGGTGACCTGACCTGGAAGACACATATAGAAAGGACAAGGGCAGAGCTGGCCTGGGCTGGGGGCAGGCAGGGTGGGGAGGCAGGGGGACCTGGGGGAGAGAGGAGCTGTTGCTCTTAGAGGTCTGGACCGCCTGAGCCTCGCCGGGTCCTCTCTCCATCTCAGTGTTGCAGGCTGGAAGAGCAGGGCAGAGGTTGCTCTGTTTCAGGCCCCGACACCCTGTGGACTCACTTTCCTGCACTCAGACCTTGGGCAGCCCCGGCCCTGCCTGTGTCCTGAGGGTAGTGAGGAGGGAGGCCAGGGCACGTCCTGCCGCTGCTGTGCAGTCCCTCAGTGACCCAGCCCCAGCCCCAGCCCTTCTTGAGGCCTGCTGCTTTCACTGGACAGCAGGGCTCTGGACTCCTGCCCGCTCAGCGCTCCCTTGGGGTAGTGAAGGGTCCTGCAGGAGTGAGGTCTGAGTGTTAGGAGTAGGGCCTCGGTCATCACTACCCCTGTGGCCGTGACCATCACTGCTGGTGACCATTGCCTCCATCCAGGTCGGCTAGAAAGCTCTGGGAGTTGCAGCACGAGATCGAGGTGAGACCCGAGCTCCCAGACTGCAGTAGGGTGCTGGGGGAGGGTGGAGGTGGGGAAGGCACCTGCCCCTGCTCCCACTGGGCTCCTGGAGTGGCCTGGCATTGTTCATTGCCAGTCAGGCCCGGCTGTCCAGCCCTTATTTGCCCAAATGCTGTACTGAAGGGCTGGGTCCTGTCCGCTGGCCCCCTGCGGCCCCCTGTGCCCGGGCACGGTGATTACCTTGGCTGGCAGCATCTGCAGTTCATGTAGGAGCTGGGACAACTGCTGCCACCCATGGCGTAGCACCACTGCCTGCCCAGAGGGCCTGCGTCCCCTCGTGGTACAGCCCACGTCTGGGACAGGTGCTGGGATGGAGCCGCCTCAGCCCATAGCCCCTCACCGGAGGGCAGGGTGGGCTGGGCGGTCGCCTCATTGGGCTGTCCTGCCAGGTGTACCGCAACACCGTCATTGCCCAGTGGAAGGCTCTGGACCTGGACGTGCTGTTGACCCCCATGCTGGGCCCTGCCCTGGATTTGAACAGCCCAGGCAAGGCCACAGGTGAGGCCTGTGATCCCCCCACACCCCTGCCTCCCCAGCCATGAGCTCAGCCCTGTTCCCTGCAGGGAAGAAGAGGGAGGCCTCCACCTTTGTGGGGTTCAGTCTGGCTGGCAGGAGGAATGTGAATCTCATGGGATACCAGGAGGGACTGAGCTCCCTGCCTTCAGACTATTCAAGTCAGGGGTCTGGAGTTACAGTCTGTAGTTCTAGGAGGTGACATTTGAAGTCTAGGTGGGATTTAGATAAGCCAAGAGAATAACAATAGTTAGGCCAGGGAAAGCTATGTGGGCCAGGACACAGGACGCATCGGCTGGCCAGAACTGGCCCCAGAGGACAGATGTGGCACAAGGGGCCCTGGTCGGGGCGGGCCAGCGTGCTGAGAGAGGCAGACCCACCCAGCAGGAGGGTGGGGAGCCGTGGATAACTGGAGCAGCCTCAGCCTGAATCTGCACTCCTGGGCTCGTCCCTCCAGCCTCAGCCTGGGAGAGAGCCTTTCCCTGGCTGTGGAAGTGAGCTGCCATTCGTGCAGTGTGTGTGTGTGGGGGGGAGACGACAGGCCGGGCGAGGACAGTCAGCACAGCGGGTCCCAGGGCCTGCTTTAGCCACTTGGGGTGTGTTTCAGGGGCCGTCAGCTACACTCTACTCTACAACTGCCTGGACTTCCCCGCGGGGGTGGTACCTGTCACCACCGTCACCGCCGCAGACGAGGCCCGGATGGAGCACTACCGGGGCTACTTTGGGGATATATGGGACAAGGTGCTGCGGCAGGTGAGGCGTCCCTCCCACCTCCAGAACTCACCCGGCCCCAGCCGCTGCAGAGCAGTGGGGTCAGCACGTGCCATCCTCGCCAGCCTTTCTTAAACAAGATCTGGAAGGCTGTGGCCCAGGCCAGCCGAAGGCCTGGTGGTTGAGGTGGCTGGCTCCCACGTGGCCATCTGTGGTTCAAGTCCCAGCCCTGGCTGCTTAAGAAACATGCCAAGCGCATGTGTGTGTGCTCGAAATCCCGAGAGGAGGGAGAGATGGCGGAGAAGGGATGGCGTTGTGACCGTGTCCCCTGGGGGATGCTTTTTCCTCTCCTTGTCTCTGTGTCTCTCTCTGGAGAGTGTACACACCCGGTAGCCCTGCTTTGCTGCGTCCCCTCCCAGCTGGGCAGGCCTTGGACCAGGGCGGAATCTTGCCTCCTGCCCCTGTCCTGACGCCTGTGTCCCTGCAGGCCGTGAGGAACAGCGTGGGGCTGCCGGTGGCCGTGCAGTGCGTGGCTCTGCCCTGGCAAGAGGAGCTGTGTCTGCGGTTCATGCGGGAGGTGGAGCGGCTGATGACCCCTGGAAACCCGCCATCCTGAGGGCCGCCTGCTCACCCAGCTCCTGAGGACCCGAGACCCACGTGCCACCCGGCCTGGCCTAACTGGGGCACGACAATGGCCGAGAGGAAGCACTGAGCATGGGGGAGGCTTCCACACCCCCTCCCAGCCCCCTGTAAGAAGCGTGGATCCCCCAAGTCTGGACCTTGCTCCCCGCTCTGGTCCCCCTCTGCCCCATCCCCAGCCCCCATGTGGCAGCCAGTGGATGTGACAGGGCCACGGCCCACTAACAGTCAAGAAACAGCTGCTGGTCTGTGTGCTTTCTGGGCGGCATCGTGACGGCACAGGCCTGGTGGCCTTCCGGAGCCAGGCTCCTACATGTCTGCTGCTGTGCAGCCTCCCTGGTGTCCCTCGCCCACAGGGTGAGCATGGGCTTGTGCCCCCCACACTTCACCCTTGCCCTTCCTCTCATACTAACTGCGCCCAGCTTGCCAGATGCTGTCCTCTGTCTCCCCTCCACTCCTGCACCATCAGCCTTCAAGGTCCCAGCTCAAGCCTCCTCTCCTTGTCCTGAGCCCTGGAGTGTGTGGGCTGTGTCCTCCCATCTGGGTGTGTCTACCTGCCTCAGCATGCTGGCTCGCCCCAGTGGCAGGGGCCCTGGGCCACATCTGTCCTCTGTGACCTGCACAGGGCTGGGCACAGGGCACCCGTGGAGGCACCCAAGTTAGGCTGGGGGCTGGAGCGTTGGGCTGAGCTGGTGCTGTTGAGCAGGGAGCCCACGGGCTAGGGGAGGCAGGCAGAGGCCAAAGGATCTGGCAGAGTGCCTGGGGATTGCAAGGACCTGGCTTGCTCCGGGAAGGCCTCCTGAAGGAGGTGGACCTGTGTTGAGTCTAGAAAGATCTCAGAGGCTGAGCTGGGGGATGCGGACATCCCAGAGAAGGGGCAGTACTCCCAAAGACCCAGGTGGGTTTGGTTAATGGCAGGCATGTTGAATGAGCACCGGAGAAGCAGGGCTGTAGGTGAAGCTAGATCAATGCCATCTTGGGCAGCCAGGTCAAGAACTTGGATTCTGTCTTGAGGGTGGTGGGTGTTGTTGGGAGTAGACTCAAGGGGCAAAGCTTGATGAGGAGAAGGCTGCTCTTGATCCCTAACCTGGGGAAGGATCTGAGGCCTCGGCAGAGGCCCAGGGATGGAGATGGCTGTTTGGGAACTGACGGTAGGATAAACCGAGCTGTCTCAGCTCAGAGTCTCACCCCCATCCGGTCTGCCAACCTGCCTCTTGCTGGACTGCGTCTCCTGGCAGTAGAAGTCTGAATGGTCTGCGGAAGTCTTTGGAAGTTTCTTGGCCCCCCCTTGCAGAGTCCCTCACCCTTCCCTGGTTCTAGCCCTCACTCTGCTGCTGGCTGGGAAGATGCTTTAGCCCTCCGGGCAGGGCAGGCTCCAGCTTCCCCCGGATCTATTTCAAATTCTTTCTAGTGTTCTCTTCAGACTTTCCCCTCCACCCTGAGTCTCCTACTCTTCTGGAAGAACCTTTTCTTCCAGGTGCCACTTCCTGGCCCTGCCTTGGTGGGACTGGTTTTAGGGAGAACAGGTGGCCCTATGTCCTGAGGCAGATCCGAGGGCCCGGCCCACATGGGGACACCTAGATTGGGACAGCGAGGCAGATGCTGCACTGTGCCCTGATTCCTCACAGCTGCTGTCGTAATTTTCCCCCTATTGGTCCAGACTGTTCCCTAATGGCCTGCCATCCACCCCGGCTTCTCCCTCCTGCCCCATTTCTCTCTTGGTTGCCGACACCCTTGTGCTTTCAGACGGAGGCTGCAGGGTCACGGCCCTGCTCCTCCCCGCCTTCACTAGGTCGTTGATTCAGCCTGCGAGCCTGCGAGCCTCAGCCATGTCCAGTCCTCTGCTGAGTGGTGCTGGAGACCGAGCCAAACCAAGCCTGGCTCCCAACCCTGAGAGACCTCAGCTTCTGGGGGTGGGGTCATGGACACAAACACACCTGCCACCCCTAGAGATCAGGATTGGGAGAGGCAGTCACTGGGCCTGTGTTGAGTGTAGAAGGATCCCAGAGGCTGAGCTGGGGCATGCGGACATCCTGGAGAAGGGGTAGTACGCCCAAGACGCAGGTGGGTTCGGTTAATGGCAGGCATGTTGAGTGGGCACCGGAGGAGCAGGGCCCCCGTCTCCTCTCCTCCACTGTGCTGGTCCAGCTGCCTGCCTCCCATCCGGGCACTGCAGTAACTTCCCGTCTGGGCCTCTGCTTCCCTCCTGCCCGCCCCCGGCCATCCTCCATCCAGCGGCCAGAGTGAGCCTTTAAAGCAGCAAATCAGATCGAGACCTTCCAACAGCTCCCTGTCCCACCTAGAGTGGAACCCAGTCTCCCGTGTCTGGCAAAGCCCTGGGTGCCGTGGCCCTCGTCGACCTCCACGGCCTCAGCCTGGCCCCCTCTTCCCCTTGCTCCCTGTGCACCAGCCACGCGAACGTGTTCGGTTCCTTGATCATCTCAAACCAGTCCTTGCTCCAGAGCTTTCGTGGTAGCCGCTCCCCATGTTTGGGGCACTTGGGCCAGTCTCACCTTCCCTGATCACCCACTTGCAAAACCACCTTCCCTGTCCCTTGACACGGCACCCATTGTTCTTTGTCACCACCCAAAATCATTGCTGTCTTGGGTCTCCTCCACTAACATGTAAGCTTCCCGAGAGCCGTCCTTGGTCTTATTCCTCACTGCATTCTTGCACGTGGAATGGTGCTCTGAAGGTGCGTGATTGACCCGCGAACGTGAAGTGACCACCTGCTCGGGGCCAGGCACCGGGTTGGGGGCTGGGACTACAGGGGTGAATGAGACAGACTCGGTTTTCTGTCCTCACAGTGTGTACATTCTGGAGGGTATTTGTTGAATGGGGGGCGGGGGGCAGGTGTGCTGGCGAAGACCCCTGTGTATGTAATGTGCGGAGTAGTCAGGTGACTTGGTGGGGAAAAGCGGGCAAGGGCAACCTGAACCGCGTCACTGATCACCGCTATGAGCCGTCACCCTTCTGGACACTCCTCAGCTACTGGGTTATTTACTCCTCCTTTGAACTCTATTATAGGTATTTTGGTCCCCATTTTACCAAAAGTTTCACATACTTGCCCAGGGGAATTGGAATTGACTCCTGGGTTAGTCTAGGTCAGCGCCCGCGTGAGCTGTCTGGTGTCCCATGACGCTGTGGCACAGCGGGTGTGTACAGCAACCAGGGGAGTGCGAGAAGTCAGCGGCCACTTGCCTTCCCGACCGCCAGTCTGCTGGGCTCCAGGGCGAAGATGCAGCTGCTGTGCGTTTCACGGCCTTTCCCCTCCTCAGTGGGTCCTCGCCACAGCTCTCACCGGGCCTCCGCTGCCTCTGGACCGGCTGTCCCCAAGTGTCCTTCACTGGCAGGTGACCACGCTTAAAGTCTTGAGCGTCCCTCGTGCCAAGTGCAGACTCCGTGCTCTGACCTCCCTGTGTGACCCTGCTGCTGGCTGCCGGGCTCCTCTCCTCCCTTCCCGAGGGCCTCGTCCCACCATTGGCCTGCAGGCGGGATCTGGATATGGCACACGCCTCCCACCTCCATGCCCTTTGCTCACTGAGCCTGCCGTGCCCGGCGTGTTCTTCCCCCGCCTCCACCTACGGAACACCCACTCATCCGAGGCAAGGGTGATAGTCCTCTCAGCCCATCAGGGGGCTGTGCTCTTCTGCGCCTGCTCCGAAGCAGGGGCTGCGTCTTTGTAGTAGCGTGCAGCACCCTTTAGGCTGTGGAGCTGGTAACCTGTGATCGCACGGGGAAAACGGCCATTATCCTTTCCATTATGTACGTGAGGCCCCCGAAGTTCAGAGAAGGCTGGTTTGTCTGAGGCCGATCCGTGTGAGGATGTCAACACTCGGTCTTGTAATGAAGGCAGGAAGAAGGAAAGTACACGAAGCTTGGGGTCGGGCATGTGGGTCTCAAACCTCTGTACTTTCCTCCTTTGTACTGTCACCCCCTGGGGAGATGGCCATGCCACAATCCCTTCTCCATTCTCTCAGGATCTTGGGCGAGCACACACACATGTGCCCGGCCTGATTTTTAAGCCACTGGGTCTGGGACTCAAACCACAGTTGGCATGTGGGAGTCCAGCGACGTAAACGCTATGCCATCTGCTGGCCCCGCCGTTAGTTCTCTTAAGGGCTACTCACCCCAAGTCTATAGTAAACCTACAGCTTTCATCTGGTAGGCAGATCCTCTTCCACCCTCTTCCCCCAGCCCCTACCTTCACCCCTCCTGCCCAAGCATCCCTCCCTCCATCCAAGGCTGAATTCCTCCCACAGTGTGTTCTAATCAGAAATAGTCCCAGCCTGGGGACCAGCAGTTGGTGTAATGGCTATGTCGCTGAACTCCCATGTAGTCGAGTGTGGTTCAAGTCCCGGACCAGGTGACTTAAACTCCCACCGGGGGTGTGTGTGTGTGTGTGCCCAAGATCCTGAGAGGAGAATGGAAGAGAAGGGATTGTGGCGTGGCCATCTCCCTAGGGGTGATTTCTTGCTTTCTGTCTCTCTGTCTCTCTGTCTTTCTGGCAAGCGCACGCCCTATAGCAAAAACCTCTAAAAAAAAAAAAGAGAAAGAAATAGTCCCAGCCTGGATGGAGTTTCATTCCACTAGCAAACAGACATCAAATGCATGATTACTCAGAAAGACTTGCTAGGATCCCTGGTTATGATGCAAACAAACTGAGACCCGATCGGGCCCAGGGTGTATATGCATGAGAGTGTATCAGGGAATGCTTCCTGGAGGAAGTGATATTCAAGCTCAGAACTGCAGTGTCACACTAGCCATGGAACAAGAGTATTTCAAGCAGCCAACAGCTTGAAAGGTTAGAACCTGAAAGGTTAGAACCATGGACAGCCAGTGTAGACATTTGAGAAGTTTGACTGGGAAGAGGAGAAGGCAGGGATAAAGTGAGGCTAGAAGCTACGAAGGCTGTAAATTGGAGAGAATCCTTTCCTTCTCCTAGAAAGGAACCAACAGAGTTATGCAGAGAGGAGACAAAGAAAGGCAGGAATGGAAGACAGTCTCACCATCCTACCTTCCCCGACGACATACTGAGCACCAACCCCATGCCAGGCACTTTGAGAAGGGCTGACAAGGTGCTTACTTTTCTGGAGCCTGTTTTCTAGGGAAGCAGGCAGGACATGAAGAAATAAGATTGCAGGCAACGCTAAGTGTGGTGAGAGAAGTGGGCGATGTGGTAAGGGAGGAGTGCAGCTCCAGAACGGGTGAGGTAACCAGCCGGCCGAGGAGCTGCAGGGTGTGGGCCCTACCGGGGGCTGGCGGAGCTGAGGACATCAAGGGCGGGGAGTTCATTGCAGACGAGTGGGCTGGGGAGGGAGAAGCAGAAGGCTGGAGGAGGCTGGTTCCAGGGGCGCCATGGAGGTGGCAGAGGCTGGATGAAGGCAGGTTGTACTCACGTCACATTTGTTCCCGAACGGCCTTTGGGGCTCAGACAGCTCTCCCAGCCACAGGCCGGGGTCCTTCCCACCCAGAGCCGCTGCTTCTCCTGACTTCTGAGTCTCGAGGTCAGTGGCACTGTCCTCCTGATCCCCTGGACCTCAGCCTTGGTTATGCCTAACCCTTCCTCCCCTGAGACAGTGTCCTTCAGACGCAGGACTGGAACATGTGAGAGGAGTGAAGGGTGGCTGTCTCCTGGAGCTTTCCTGCTCTTCAGGAAGTCACCTCTCCTGCCCTCATGCCCCCACCCACCCACAATTCCTTCAGGGGAGGCTGGAAGCCCAGGGCCAGAGCCTGGCCTTTCTTTGGGAGTCAGGAGTGGAAAGCCCAGTAGGACGGCAAGGTTGAGTGAGGGCTGAGCTGCCTCAGTCTCCCTAGAACCCCAAGAGCCCCACCTGTCCCCTCGTGCTCCTTCCCCTCCCCCCTGCCTGGGCCCTAGCTGCCTCTCAGAATGTCCTCTGGACACACAGCACCAGGGCAGTCCACCCCCACATGACTGCTGACGCAGAACAAAAGGCGTTGGCAAATCCTTCAGTCCACCCCATCTGGAACTCCCAAGGGCCAGCCCAGTGTGCTGGTGGGGTATCTGAGGGGTGGAATAGGTGAGAGAAGGAGGTGAAGGAGGTGAAGGGTGTGGGTCAGAGCTGCAGGCTTGAGTCCCTCCTCAGGCACATCTTTGCTGAAGACTTTTCCTCTGTGTGCCCAAGATATAGGGGTCTTTATCCCCAGGCAGTCCAGGCAGGGATAAGAAGGGGCTGGGAGGCCTTGGGTTATGCCACGCCCAGGGCCTGGCCCTGCCCCCAGGTGCCGAGGTATAGGTGGGTGCTCTGACAGCGCTGCTGACAAAATAGGCAGGACAGACTCCCCGGGACACAGATGCCTGCCTTAGCTCTGATGTCTTACCCCATGGTGACGTTCTTCACGCTGAGCGTGGTGGGGGCTGCCCTGCTGGTGGTTTCCCTCCTCCTCCAGTGGTATAGCCCGGCACGGAACAAGATCCCTGGGGCCCAGAAACGCCGGCAGGTGGCGCTGCAACGGATGGAGGCCCTGATACAGCGTCTCCGGGAGCAGGTGAGCCGACATCTGTCAGCCCCGGGAGAGCCTTGGCCCTCAATCTCAGTAGGCAGACCCCTCCCCTGGCCCCATCCTCTTTGGAAGACAGGAGTCTGGGTAGACGGTCTGCAGTCCTAGATCGCCCCATGCTGGCCCTTTGTGTCATGGTCAGCTCCTCTGCCCATGTCCTCAGGCCCTGGAGGTCGGCGTAGTGTATATTCTCTCTGTCCTCCCAGCTGTTGGCACATAGCTCAGTGACACAGTAGGTGCTCACCTGGGGTATTTGTTGAAATAAATCGATGGAGGCATTTGGAGGCAGGAGGCCAGAATCTCTTTCATCTCTGAGCATCCCAAGCTACGCTGTAGCAGCAACCCGAACTCTACATCCCTTCCACCCTACTCCCTACCCTGCTCAGTTCTGAAGAGCTTTTTCTGAGCACCGGATAGGTGCAAAGCTCAGGGAGCTGGAGACGAGCCTTCCAGAAGCTGTGCTTCTTAAGAGGAGGCCTTGGCAGCTCGGACGTGGGTATTTCAAGGCAGAGATGGTCACCTCGGATGGCTGGGCAAGGAGCAGGGAGGTGGCTGAGCAACGCCTGCTCGGGGTTGCAGAGGCAAGGGTGGAGGGGGCTGTGTGTGGAAACAAGCGTTCAGGCTGAGGCTGGGGTTCACTGTGGGGCCTGAAGGATGGGACAGCCTTTCTCTGGGCCTTGGGCTCCCAGTGCCCCAGGATGGGTGGGTTTTGGTATGGTGGGGCCCCTACCTCTGGTTGGCAGTGGTGGACTCCCTCTGGGAACCCCGAAGGTGGGGGTTGGGCATAGTGCCTGAGGTGCTGTCCCCGTGCTCAGGAGTTCCTGAGTGTCCTCTGCCGTCCCCCGGATGGTGATTGATGGCCCCAATGGGCACTTCTCTGCCCGAGCTGCTGCAGTTGCTGTGAAAATGTATTAATATTAATTGGGGCTAATTAGTTGGATAAATCAACCCGCCCCCAGAGAGCAGCTGCCCCTCCCTGGTTGGTAAGGAGGAAGCTGGGCTAATGGGGGTTGCTGTGGTGTGTCAGTGTGATGGAGATCGCTCCTGTGTGTGTGGGGAGGCCCCGTCAGGGCATGGGCCGAGGTTCCCTCGCAGCGAGTGGGGGGCCTGCTTGCGTGTGCCATCTGCTGGTGCCTCGTGTCATGGTAGGGCGAGTGGGTGTGTGCCTGTGTGTGTGTCATGTCACTGGTGGGAGTTTGTACTTCTGGATGGGTGTGGCAGGTGTGAGCCTGAAGGTTTGGTTGGATGTGTACATGTGTGGTTGTGTGTCAGGGCACAGCTGGTTCTGTGCGTGTCCGGCACCAGGCTGGTGAACATGTGGGTGTCTGGGGTCCAAGGGTATTGGGCTGGTACCTGGGGGCAGTGTGTGTGTTTGGTGGCCTGGAGGAGGCAAGGGAGCTTGAGTAAGTCATCCATGATATCTCCAGCCTCTCCTCGTGGCTTCAGACCGCTTGGCTCCAGCCCTGTTCTCCCCACAGCAAAGCCGTGCAGGTCTGTCCCAGGCCCCCTCCTAGTCAAGGTGCCTGCTCCAGCCCTGTGTCCCAGGGGAAGCAGAGGCTAAGACATCCTCCAACCCTCGCAGGTTCCAGGTAACACACCCTCTACTCTCCAGGGATAGACTCGTTATAAAGATAAATCTAACCTCTGACCCTGGTTAGTCTTAAAGATGTTCCCAGAAGCCAGCAGGTACTGTGATGGTTAAGCTAGACTACCACATGGCCAACTATGGTTCAAGTCCCGGATCTGGCGACTTGCTTTCTCGTTTTCCTTTTCTGTCTGTTTCTCTCTGGTGAGTACATGTGCCCTATAGCAAATTTTAAAAATAAATAAATAAATATATAAATGAAATAAGTAATCCTTAAAAAGAAAAACAAAAAGATGTTTCCAGGCCCACCCTAGTGGCATAGTCAGTAGCAAACTGAACGGCATTGTTGTTTGCTACATGGCCAACTGCAGGTTTGAATCCCCAGGTCAGTTTGAAGATACACAGGGTATGTGTGTGCGTGTCCAGAATTCTAAAGGGCTGCAGGGCTGGGGGAAGGGGACTGTGGCTTGACAAGACATCAGGGTGCTCCTCTCTCTCAGTCAGGTGTACATGCTGTCTATCATGAATAAAGTAAATCAACTTAAAGAAAAGAGGGGCCCATGGCCTACTGATTAAGGGGGCTGGATCCCACATGGCCGACTACGATCTGAATCCTAGACTTGGCAGCTTGAAAAACACGCCTGGCATGTGTGCCTCAGATCCTGACGGGATGGAGAAAGGAGAAGAAAATGTTCC
This sequence comes from Tupaia belangeri chinensis, assembly GCF_000334495.1. Taxonomy (NCBI): domain Eukaryota; kingdom Metazoa; phylum Chordata; class Mammalia; order Scandentia; family Tupaiidae; genus Tupaia; species Tupaia belangeri. The sequence continues at coordinate 666,885 of NW_006203445.1, forward strand.
CAATCTGGCCAGGTGTGGTGGAGGCGTTCTGTGACAGGAGGCCACTCAGTTGTGTGTGCCGAGGCCCAGTGCCTGTGGGGCTGTGAGATGCCACAGGAGGGAGTGACTTGTCTTGTCTGGAGAGGGTCAAGCAGGGAAGGCGTCACAGAGATGTGTTTGGGCTGATGTTTAGGAGTTTTCCAAAAGGAGACAGGAACAAGGAAGGCAGTGCCGGGGAGGGGAAAACTGAGACGTGCGTGCGTTTCTGTAGAACACACAGACAGGAATGTTTGCTGGACCCACTGGGGTAAATGGACCAGCTGCTCAAGGCTGGAGTCTGCTGGCCAAGAGGCTCCGGTCATCTCAGGCGGAACCCGGCCACCCTGAAGGTCGAGGTGGTTTATGACATTAAGCATACTTAACAACCACCTTGGAAATAGTAATAAGTCCACTTACTGAAAGCTTTAAAAAATAGATTTTTGGGGGGAGAGATTTTTGCTATAGGGCATGTGCACTTGCTGAAGAGACAGAGAAAGATGGAGAGAGTGAGAAATCACTGCCCCCCACCAGGGGAGTTGGCCAGGCCACAATCCCTTCTCCTCCATTCTCTTCTCAGGATCTTGGGCACGCACGCACACGCGCCTGGCACGAGTTTTAAGCCATCAAGTCTGGGACTTGAACCACAGTCAACCCTGTGGGAGTCCAGTGCCTTAACTACTATGCCACCTGCTGACCCAAAAATATATTTTCTTTGGGCCAGCCAGGTGGTGTGGAGGTTAAGGCACTGGATCCTACATGGTCGACTCTGTAGTCTGAGTACCGAAACTGGTGGTTTTAAAAACACGCCAGGCATGTGTGCATTGTGCCCAAAATCCTGATAGTAGAGGAACAGGAATTGTGGCAAGGTCATCCTCCTTGGGGGGTGCTTTCTCACTTTCTCTCTTTCTGGTGAGCTCACATTCTTTATAGCAAAAAAAAAAAAAGAAAAAAAAAATCTTTGTTTTTCAAACAATGATGGGAGGCGACTTCAGCTGAGTATGGAGAAAGGCAGGTGTCTGAGAGACCCAGCAAGAGGGGTGATTTGCTCCAAACTGTATCCTAAACTGATGTGGAAGTGCTAGAAGTCGAGATCCAGCCACATGGTGCAGAGGACACATGCTGGTCTGCAGTACTGGAAGCCACATGGAAGATCAGGGCCTGGTTCCCAGGTCTCTGCACAATCTGGGTGCATGCACATGTGCCCATGACCCTGGCTGCCTGGAAAGGCTGGAGAGAGGATCACAGTGTGAGACCCTGTTGAGAGTGCTTGTCTTTCTCTCGCTTATGAAATACATACATACATACATAAATAAATAAGTAACAAAAGGAAAAGTCTATTTTAAAATGTAAGAAAAAGTTATTTAAGTTGAGGCTCAATTTTTTTCATCAAATTATTCTAATAATTTGCAAATAATTTTTTTTTTAGAATTTGTTGTAGTTTTGGGGGACCAGCAGTTAGTGTAATGGCTATATTGCTGGACTCCCATGTAGTCGACCACAGTTCACATCCCGGACCAGGTGGCTTAAAACTCACACCAGGTGTGATAAATCACCCTTAGGGGGTTGGCCACACTGCAGTGCTTTCTCCTCTGTTTTCCTCTCTGGATTTTGGGCATGCGCACACACGTACCTGGCATGTTTTTCAAACTGCTGGGTCTGGGACTCGAGCCCTGCAGTAGATCATATAAGACCTAGCCACCTAGCCTCCATGCCAACTCCTGACCCTATATTCATAATTTTGTAGCTCTTCTAATACTAAGATTTTAATATAGTTAACTATCATCTGCCATCAGCTAGGTCATAAATGTTGCTATTAGAACAGCATAACAAATCACGTCATCCTCGTCAGAAGTTGTTTACTGGGGCAGTTAAGCATGCCTCTGGTGTTAGGCTTCCTGCATTTGAATTCTGACTCAGACACTTACATTTTACATAACTCCTCTGTGTCTTAACTTCCTCATCTCCACAGTGAGGTGATGATTGTAATTCTAGAACTTGAACGAATGAATTAAGTGTCCACGGTGGCGCCTGGTACACGGCAGGCATCGTCTAAGTGATCGTCCCCACTTGAGTAGTAAAGTCCATGCTGTCCGCGAGGAGTAGTGGATGTTTGGGTGAGTTTCAATGAATTTGGACTAGAAGCTGGAAATGACATTCAACAGGGTTGACAAGACTTTTTTGGACCTTTGAAATTGGTTACCCAGGCTGCTGGAGTTCCTGCCCTGCTGGCAGAGAGGGACAGTCCCAGAAGACACCTGTGCTCGTCCCCATTCATACCCGCCCTGCTCTCTTCCCCACCTCTACCCAACACCATGCCCAAATCCTACATTCCCATGAGTGACCATGCCCGGACAACTGCAGGGGAGCCCTAGCCTCAGAGGTCCTCATGGCTACACTGGGCACTTGCCCACAGCAGGTGGTGGTGGAGTGGGTGCTGACAGCAGCAGTGTGTGTGAGAAGAGGCAAGGAAGAGGAGGCCAGTGAGACAGGCTCACTGCCGTAAAGAGCCTACTGCAATGCCTGGCACCCGGGGATGCTTTGTCAAAAAGCTCCCCATGCCAAGAGGGTTGAGGTATTGGGCTTAAATCCAGCCTCCCCGACTTTGATGACCTCGGGCAAGAGTGTTAAGCTCTCTGTGACTCGGTGCCTTCACTGGGGAAATGAAAATGGTAATAAGAGCACTTAGCTGGCCAGCCACGGCAGTGCAGGGGTAGTGTAATGCTTTGCCATGCTGACGTCACGTGGGCACATGGGCAGGTCCCAGGTTTGCATCCTGAGGTCCCCTGTACACACCGGGCATCTGGCTGAGGCTGGGGGTGGATTGAAGCATGAAAACTCTGTCAGAGGTATTCCAGCCACACCCCTCTCTGAAGAAAGAAAGCAGCACACATGCGTACGTGCACGTCAAAGTGTACAGAGGGCCAGCAGGGGGCGTGGAGACTCAGGCCTGGACTCCCACATGGTTGCTGAGCAGGTCGAATCGCAGACCCAGTGGCTTGAAGATCACGCCAGTGCGTGTGCGCGTGCACGCGTGTGTGTACCCACCAAAGTCCCAGGAGGAGAATGGAGGAGAAGGGATTACGACCACCTTCCCTGGCGGGGAGGACTTCTCACTTCCTCCCTCTCTCTCCCTTTGGTGAGACACTTAGTCACTGTTTTCTCCTGAGGACTTAATGGAACAGTGCAGGCAAAGGGCCTGGCACGGCCGAGCGCTCCCCAGCCAGTGCTCGCCAGTCCTCCAGGCACAGATGTGTATCTAAGTGTGAACACATGATGCACGTTTACAGTAAAAGCTTTGTTTTTGTTTGTTTTCATTTCGCCACAGGGTGCATGTGCTCGCCAGAGAGGAACCGCGAGATAGAGAGAAGTAGGGAAAATGGGGTCAGCCGGTGGTGTAGTACTTAAGATGCTAGATGCTCATGCAGTCAACCAAGGTTCAAGTCCTGGACCCATGCCCAAAATCCCAAGAGGAGAATGGCTGGAAAGGGATTGTGGCATGGGACCCCCCCACCCTGGGGCGGGGGTGCAATTTCTTGCTTTCTGTTTCTTTTGTTTCTCTAGCAGGTACACACGCCCTATAGCAAAAACAAAACAAAACGAAACAAACAAATAAAAAAAAACTCTCTTAAAAAAAAGAGAGCGTGGGTAGAGAAATAGAGAAACCACCCTCCACACCCTCCAGTGGGGATGACCATGCCACAGTCCCTTCTCCCCCATTCTCCTCTTGTTATTTTGGGCACGCACACACACACACACACACACACACACACACGTGTGCCTGGTATATTTTTCAAGCTGGGACTCAAAGGTGGGATCCAGCCACCTTAACCACCACACCACTGGCTAGTCCTGAAGTCGACGCTTTGTAACCACACTGATGAGAACAGTGCTGCCACCTTATTCTGAGGGCAATGGGGACCTACAATCAGATTTAGATTTTGTGAGATCTTAAAAGGATGGCCCAGGCTGTAACGAAGAGAGTGAGTTAGAGGCAGGGAGGCCAGGGAGGCCAGAGAAGAGGCCTAAGACAGAGCCAGAGAAGGCTCTAGGCAGGGGTGAGGTGAGGGGGGTGTCAGAGGTGGGAGGTGTGCCTGCAGCAGAAGCAGCCACAGGTGGTGCGTGAGGTCAGGCGTGTGGTCACTGCAGCCGACCGCCTGGGTTTGATCCAGGCTCTGCCACTTTATAGTGATGTGTCCTTGAGCAAATAACTCCCTGTGCCCACAGATTTCTTCTGCTGTAACATGAGAACATAATCCAACCTACTTCCGAGGGTGTTGCAAGGAGTAATAGGAAGTATTAAGTGCTAAGTGCTTGGCATGGGCCTGGCTTGTATTCAGTGTTCCAACACACCCTACGTGTGATTAGGCGTTAGCGCTATGACTACTGTCAGAACTCGGATGTGAGCGAGAGGTCCAGGGTGACTCTGAGGCTTGTTGCTTTGGTGCCGTGAGTGTCATTAATTGGGAATTTCAAGAAGAGATTTGTCGGGACCAGCAGTTGGAGTAATGACTATGTCGCTGGACTCCCATGTAGTCAGTCGTAGTTCAAGTCCCAGACCCGGTGGCTTAAACTCACGCCGGATGCGTGTACATGCGTGCCCAAGATCCCGAGAGGAGAATGGAGAAGAGATTGCAGCATGGCCATGCCCCCTGGGGGGTGATTTCTCTATTTCTATCTCTCTGTCTCTCTGATGAGCACACGCACCCTATAACAAAAACCTCTCAAAAAAAAAAAAAAAAAAAAAAAATTTTT
>NW_006203445.1:671664-702152 GCF_000334495.1 Tupaia belangeri chinensis
AAGAGCACACACCCCATAAAAAAAAACCCCCAAAAAAAAAAAAAAAAAAAAAAAGACTTTTCAGGAAAACAGTGAGTCCTGAGGAGTCCATGGAAACGTGGGAGGGAAAATGGGTCAGGGGCCTGGCAGGAGAGGGCTGGAGAAACAGGATGATCTGGGTGTCCTCGCATGGCACTGAGGTCACCCAGGGAAGGCAGGCAGGTGGAGAGAGAAAAGGCCAAGCCCTGAGTCACACGGGTATCTCAGGAGACTGAGGAGGCAGGAGACTCAGAGTCTGGAGGGTTTCCAAGGAGGGAGAGAGTCAGAGGCTGCGGAGAGGGTGAGTGCGACCAGGACCACAGACTCCGGGAGAGGGACCGACCAGGAAGCCGTGGTGCCCTTGGCAGGGAGGGCCCAGTGGAGGAGGAGGACAGAGAAGCCAGTGGAGAAGGAGCATTGGAGCCACGCCATGGAGCCCCTGAGCTCCCAGGGGACTCCTTTGTCTCCCACGTACCACCCCAGGCCCCAGAAAGGCCCACCATGCTTTCTTCCCCCGCCCACAGCCTGGGGGTGTCAGCCTTTGTGGAAGGGAGGGAAACTGCCCTGCTGAGTGCCTGCTGTGTGCTGGGGGCTGGAGTCTGCCTCGCTCACACCTGAAGGGAGCGCTCCGGGCACCTAGGGCTTTCCCAGCTGCTCAGCAGCATGCTCAGGGCTGGGCCCTGGCCTTCCTGCCTTGCAGGCTGGACTCTTGCTCTCCTCCCTGAGGTCAGATCGGCAAGGTGGGAGGGCTGCGAGAAGGGGAGGTGGGGTGCCTGGGATGCACCCCCAAGGCCAGCGCACATAGCTGGACTGCACTCCCCATAGCCCCACACCCCATGATGCTGTGTGTGGTCACCTGACTCCTAGCGTGGCCCTCCTGTACAGCAGGGTGAGGGGCAGGCTTGGACACTGGGGAGGGGGGGTGGTGGGCAGAGACCAAGGGAACATCTGTGCCCCTGAAAGGCTTTGATGGCCACCCGGAGATGGACCCACACATGTTTTAGAGCTAAGGATGAGCACAGCGAGTCCTGAGCACAGGGCTGTGTATGCAGCTGTGTGCCCAACGGGATGGGCGTGTGATGTAGAGTGTGTGGGAGGGGTCCCGGTGGCTCAGCCTGCCCATTCCACCCCGTCTCTGCAGGAGCCGGATCTGGACCCCGAGCCCATTCTGGAGCTGCCACTGGCCAAGCTGGCCCACAAGTTGCAGACGGAACAGCTGAGTCTGGAGAGTGTCCTCTGCAGCTACTTAGAGCAGGTGGGGTCAGTGGTCAGGGCTCAAACCTAGGCTGCTGGGCTGGATTAGGTGGGTGTCACTTGTCTTTGTTCTACTTGGAGGAGTCGAGGGGTGGGTAGAACTCCGTGCTGCTGCCAGTTACCTGGGAGGGGGCCATTGCAAGTCACCTGTCCCTGCTACTCTGCTCTAAGTCTGGTCGTAGGAGGGGCTGGGGCAACTGAGTGCCTACCCCTGGCCCTGGTCTCATCCAGGCCCCTTGCCTGGTCCCTCCAATGTTGCTCAGGCTCTGAAGGTGCATCAGGAGGTGAACTGCCTGACGGATTTCCTGGAGGAATGTGAGGAGCAACTGCAGATGTTGAAGAAGCTCAAGAAGAGTGAGAGAGGCCTTCTCTACGGAGTCCCCCTGAGCCTCAAGGACCCCTATGACTGCAAAGTGAGCCCTGAGGTGTACCTGCACACGTGTATGCGACTGTGTGTGCATGTGCCACTGAACCTGTGAACATCTCATTGTGTGACAATGGGCCAGTTACGTAATCAAAACTGCATGGCTACAGACAGGCCCCACAGCGCAGTGGTTAAGTGCTGGGCTAGGAGCCAGATCGCACATGGCCGACCTTTGTTTAAATCCCAGTTCCAGCAGCTTGAGTAACACACCAGGCCCTTGTGTATGCAGGCCCCAAATCCTGACAAGATGAAGAAATGGAGGAAAAGGGACTGCAGTGTGGCCATGACACATGGGGGGGGGTGCTTTCCGCTTACTTTCTCTCTCTCTTTTTCTGGTTAGCACACGTGCCCTCCAGCAAGTAAAATGAACAAATAAAACTAAGCAAACAAACTTCACAGCTGGAAAGTGGCAACAGATTTGAACCCAGCTGCCTGGCTCCAAACTTAGCCGTCACGTCCGCCCCCAGCCTGTGAATCCTTACACCAGTGTGCCTGTGTCTTCGGGGGTGCGAGGCTGAATGTGGGTGCAGGGGTAGCTTGGGTGATTCCAGCAGACCCCCAAGGGCTGGAGGTAATGTCCCTTCCCTGCAGGGCCATGACTCTACATGTGGCCTAGCCCAGTTCCTGAAGAAACCTGCAGCCAAGGACGGGGTCATCGTGAAAGTGCTCAAGGCCCAAGGGGCGATTCCCTTTGTGAAGACCAACATCCCTCACACGCTGCTCAGGTCTCTGGAGTGGGCAGGTGGGAGGCTGGGGCTGGGCTGAGAGCCCAGACTCAGAGCAGAGTGGAAGGTGGGGTCACTCAAGCAGACGTCAAGGACGGGGTTCTTGGGTGGGTCCTTTCTGCCCTCTGGCTCTGGCCTCCCTCCTTTCTTTTTCTTTTTCCTTTCTTTCTTTCTTTCTTTTCTTTCTTTTTTTTTTTTTGAGAGGTTTTTGCTGTAAAGATGCGTGCGCTCGCCAGACAGACAGAGAGACAGAGGCAGAGACAGAAATCGAGAAATCACCCTCCAGGGGGGATGGTCACGCCGCAATCCCTTCTCCTCCATTCTCCTCTCGGGATCTTGGGCACGCACGCACACACACCTGGCGTGAGTTTAAGCCACCGGGTCCGGGACTCGAACTGCAGTCGACTACATGGGAGTCCAGCGACATAGCCATTATGCCAACTGCTGGTCACAGGCTCCCTCCTTTTAAAGTGTGGACAGACTGCATGAGTTCGAGGGGCCCATTAGGCTTGGAGGCTCTGTCCGGTCGCATCTCTGTCTGTCCCATGTCTAATTATTCCATTTCTAGCCCAGCTTCTCTCTGGTTTTTCTTGTTCCCTATTCTCTCTCCTCCCCACTCAGTCTTCAGTGTATCTGTTTTTGGGGAGGAACCTGCTCTCTGTTTAGACAGCAGAGCTGTAGGCTCCTTGGTCCTTATTTTGGTAGTCTGGTTGGTGTCTGATCATGCTCTTTTGAGCAGCAACCTGCACTCCAACTTGAAGGAGACCGAGAGACCTCAGTCCCCAGGAGTTCACGGAGCCAAAGAAAGCCTGGGATGGGGGTGGGGACTCCTGAGGGTGGATGGTCTCTATCAGGGCTGGGGGGTCTACCCCAGTTATACTCTCACCTTCCAGTTCCTTTTCTTCTGTTGCCTTTAGCTTTGATTGCAGCAACCCCATCTTTGGTCAGACCTTGAACCCCTTGAACTTGAAGAAAACAAGTGGGGGCTCCTCAGGGGGTGAAGGAGCTCTGCTGGCGAAGAGGGGCTCCATCTTGGGCATGGGCACTGACACAGGTGGCAGCATCCGCATCCCAGCCAGCTTTTGTGGTGTCTATGGCCTCCGGACCACCGGATACCGCCTCAGGTACTCACTGTCTCAGGTATGCAGGTGGTGAGGCGGGCTCAGCCCAGCCTAGAGAACTAGGGGCTGGGCCATAGAGGGGCCTCGCCCACTCATCCATTTTGATTTTTTAGAGATATTTTTGCTATAGGGCATGGGTACTCGCCAGAGAGACAGAGAGAGACAAAGAGACAGAAAGTGAGAAGTTACCCCCCAGGGGGGATGGCCACACCGCAATCCCTTCTCCTCCATTCTCCTCTCGGGATTTTGGGCATGCACGCACACATGTCTGGCACACTCATCAATTTCCAGCTGCCAGCCCAGAACTAGCAGAAGCGGAGTAACGTGGGAGGGCTTCATACAGCTCCTTCCCTAGCCACAGTTAAACGCACCGTGTTTTGTACTGGCAGCAGTGGGCTAGACCTTCCCTTCACTCATTAATTAATCCATTTATTAATTCATTTATCCATGCAGCTACCCATCCACCTACCCTTTCCCTGACTCATTTATCAATCCATCCATTTATCCCTCTATTCATCCTTCATCCAGTCAGCCCTATGCAATCACCAACCCAGTCTCTGTGCATCAATCAATTTCACCATTCATGCACTATTTAATTTATTTGATACTTTTTCATTGAGCGTCTACTCTGTGACAGACACTGTATTAGCTACTCTGGATACACTGGCTAACAAAATAGTTATTCCAGCCCTGTAAAACTTACACACATCCTTCCTTCCACCCATTTATCCATTCATTGCTCATCTATCCATCCGTCTAGCTAGCCAGTCAACCAGCTTTGCGCCCCAGTGAGTGCCCACGCTGTGGTTCCTGTACTTGGGACACAGCACGCTCAGGCCCAGCCCCCCCCCTGCTGTGCTCACACCCAAATGTCAGGAAGTGATCAGGGCCCAAAGCTTGCAGGAACTCCCAAGATGAAGCTGACATTTTGACACAGATTCACTTAAAGCTTGTGCTTTAGACTTGCAGAGGCAGGGCAAGGGGAGAGGAGGCTTCCTGGAGGAGGCAGCATTTGAGCTTGTTTGGAAGGATGGGCACGTGGAGATGGTTGGGACTCTAGAAGGCTGGAAGGCCGGAAGCAGCTAACTTGGCCGGAAGCAGTATGTTTACATGGGAGGACTAGAAGGGGCAGCGATGGAGAGTGATCTTTGAAGGGCAGTGAGGAGAGCAGATTTCATGCTGTGCGTGGAGAGAGCCATGGCAGTGTTGAAGCATCTCCCAGTCCTCTGTGCTGGGCCCTGGGGCAGTGCTTTGACTGAGTGCTCAAGTCTGCTGGCACCCAGGCCCTCTGAGTGCTGACTGGGCTCTGGGTGGGTGGGGTTTTGCAGCTATTCTGGAATTGCCTCTGCTGTCAAGGGCAAGAAATCAGGTAAGGCCCCCCCACCCACCCCCACCCGCCTGTGGCCACACCCATTTAGACAAGCCTGCTGGTCTTTCTCCCAAGGACGTTTCACTCAGTCTTCTCCAGATATATAAGCCCCCAGGTGATAAAGGTATCTGGGGGAGGGGACGAGGGCTCCCACTTGGCCTCCCCTAGTCCAGGGGGCTCTTGCCCCCTGAGAAGGGCTTGTGGCTCTGTAGATCTAATCCTCCCCCCCCACCCCTGCCACTGCTCTCTTCATGCTATACCCCAGAAGAGAGTCTTGCACTGGCCCCGAAACTGCAGGGCCGTCTGCCACCCTACCTGTCTCTGCCCTGACCCAGGACAGCAGCAGGGCATCTTCCTTTGGCCCTGATCATGGCCACTCTGAGGGATCCCCAGAGCAGAAAGAATGCAAAGTGTCGGCCTCCCTCCCCTCTGCACAGTGACCACAGTGGCCGGCCCCATGGCCCGGGACGTGGAGAGCCTGGCGCTGTGCCTGCGAGCCCTGCTGAGTGAGGACATGCACCGGCTGGACCCTACTGTACCCGCCCTGCCCTTCAGGGAGGAGGTGAGCTGGGTGGGGAAGCAGACCTGGGGGCTCCACCCTGCCGCTCCTCATTGACCTGCCTGCCATCTGACCTTGTACCCCGAAGCCTTCCATCCTCATCCCAGAATCCTCCATGGGCTGGCCTCGTAGAGCATCACGTTTTACTGCTGTGCCACCAATGGGCTCCTTCTAGGAACTTGCTGAAGACCCCTGCTATGGCTGCTGGGCTTGGAGCCCTATCTTGGCTCCAGAACCCTTTTCATAGGGCAGTTTCCATCTACCATTCAGCCAACATCCGTTCGGCCAATTCCCTCCCCTGGTCTCAGCATTATCAACCTGTGATCGTTATCTGTCCTCCTCATTTGCCCCTGTGACCTCTCCATCCTCATCCTCTCCTGATTGCTCTTTAGCTTAGGAGATTTGTGTCTAACCATCTACTTACTCACCTGCCCACCCAGTCACCTCCAACATCCATTGATCCGCCCCCCCATCACCTCCAACATCCACTCATCCGCCCACCCGTCACCTCCAACATCCACTCATCATCCGCCCACCCAGTCACCTCCAACATCCATTGATCCGCCCCCCCATCACCTCCAACATCCACTCATCCGCCCACCCGTCACCTCCAACATCCACTCATCATCCGCCCACCCAGTCACCTCCAACATCCATTGATCCGCCCCCCCATCACCTCCAACATCCACTCATCCGCCCACCCGTCACCTCCAACATCCACTCATCATCCGCCCACCCAGTCACCTCCAACATCCATTGATCCGCCCCCCCATCACCTCCAACATCCACTCATCCGCCCACCCGTCACCTCCAACATCCACTCATCATCCGCCCACCCAGTCACCTCCAACATCCATTGATCCGCCCCCCCATCACCTCCAACATCCACTCATCCGCCCACCCGTCACCTCCAACATCCACTCATCATCCGCCCACCCAGTCACCTCCAACATCCATTGATCCGCCCCCCCATCACCTCCAACATCCACTCATCCGCCCACCCGTCACCTCCAACATCCACTCATCATCCGCCCACCCAGTCACCTCCAACATCCATTGATCCGCCCCCCCATCACCTCCAACATCCACTCATCCGCCCACCCGTCACCTCCAACATCCACTCATCATCCGCCCACCCAGTCACCTCCAACATCCATTGATCCGCCCCCCCATCACCTCCAACATCCACTCATCCGCCCACCCGTCACCTCCAACATCCACTCATCATCCGCCCACCCAGTCACCTCCAACATCCATTGATCCGCCCCCCCATCACCTCCAACATCCACTCATCCGCCCACCCGTCACCTCCAACATCCACTCATCATCCGCCCACCCAGTCACCTCCAACATCCATTGATCCGCCCCCCCATCACCTCCAACATCCACTCATCCGCCCACCCGTCACCTCCAACATCCACTCATCATCCGCCCACCCAGTCACCTCCAACATCCATTGATCCGCCCCCCCATCACCTCCAACATCCACTCATCCGCCCACCCGTCACCTCCAACATCCACTCATCATCCGCCCACCCAGTCACCTCCAACATCCATTGATCCGCCCCCCCATCACCTCCAACATCCACTCATCCGCCCACCCGTCACCTCCAACATCCACTCATCATCCGCCCACCCAGTCACCTCCAACATCCATTGATCCGCCCCCCCATCACCTCCAACATCCACTCATCCGCCCACCCGTCACCTCCAACATCCACTCATCATCCGCCCACCCAGTCACCTCCAACATCCATTGATCCGCCCCCCCATCACCTCCAACATCCACTCATCCGCCCACCCGTCACCTCCAACATCCACTCATCATCCGCCCACCCAGTCACCTCCAACATCCATTGATCCGCCCCCCCATCACCTCCAACATCCACTCATCCGCCCACCCGTCACCTCCAACATCCACTCATCATCCGCCCACCCAGTCACCTCCAACATCCATTGATCCGCCCCCCCATCACCTCCAACATCCACTCATCCGCCCACCCGTCACCTCCAACATCCACTCATCATCCGCCCACCCAGTCACCTCCAACATCCATTGATCCGCCCCCCCATCACCTCCAACATCCACTCATCCGCCCACCCGTCACCTCCAACATCCACTCATCATCCGCCCACCCAGTCACCTCCAACATCCATTGATCCGCCCCCCCATCACCTCCAACATCCACTCATCCGCCCACCCAGTCACCTCCAACATCCACTCATCCGCCCACCCAGTCACCTCCAACATCCACTCACCCGCCCACCCAGTCACCTCCAACGTCCACTCATCCGCCCACCCGTGTATATACTCAACTTTCTGCCCGTTCTCCCACCCACCATCTCACTCATGAATCTCTCCCTTGCATTCATCCAATCCAGCCATCTCCCCATCCATTTCTCTTACAGGGGCTTCCTCAGAGCACCTAGAGCCTGGAGAGTATTCAGGGAACCCCCCAGGGATTCTTGGGGAGTCCCTGTGGATTCCTCCTAGGTAGAACAGCTATGGCCCTCTGCCCTGTCCTACACGTCTGGTTCCTGGAGAGGGTGAGGCCACCTTTTCCCCAGCCAGTCTCCCCTCTCAAGCCCCACCCAAACCCTTGTGCCCCCAGGTGTACTCCAGTAAGGAGCCCCTTCGAATCGGCTACTATCAATCCGATGGCTACACCCAGCCATCCCCGAGCATGGTCAGGGCTGTGCATCTCACTACCAGGCTCCTCCAGGAGGCAGGACATCAGGTAGGCTCCCCTAGCCCTTCAGGGGCGAGAGACTGGACCTGTGCTAGGACAATGGACTGGGCCATCTTCAGACAAAAAGGAGCTTGCTGAATTTGTGCTGCTGAGGTCATTGCATTCCCCTAAGCTTCCTGGAGAAGACCAATGGGAAGAGGAGGGGAGGATGAGGCCCACACTGTAAAAACGTATCAAGATTTTGAGCCTTCTTTCTGAGTGGTGGAGGCGCAGGAACTCATTCCTGTAAGTCCTTTAGCCTGGATCTCTTGCTTCCATCAAATGACTCTCTGTTGAAAATCCCACCCCTACCTCCGCTGCCCCCAGTGGCTTGTCCTGGCCCCACCTCCCCTTGAGAATTGCTGACTGGCTGCACACTGCTATGAGAGCTTGGGCCTGTCTCTTATCCTCCCCCAGTCTGTTTTCCACCATGGGATGGCCATGAAGGTTAAATGGGCTTCCATAGGCAAGGCCCCTGTGCTGGCTGGACCACAGAGACGCACAGGAGAAGCGAGGGTTGCTCCAGTCTTGCCCTATCCACGGCGTGGGGCTGAGGGAGTGGGCCTGGTAGGAGGAGGGCAGCTACACAGGCGCCCCATACCCTGCTGAGGAGCTGAGGGAGATGGCTATCACAGGTGACGTGGCTGCCCTTCCTCCAGTCCTGGGGGATGCAGAGAGGGAACAGGGCAGGTGGGAGGAGCTGCAGCCCTCACTGGGCTTCTGTCCCCACAGATGGTCCCCTTTACCATTCCTCGGATAGAGCACGCCATTCAAGACCTGTACACAGGGGGCCTGTTTGCCGATGGTGGGGCCACGCTTCTGGAGAAGCTGTACGTCTGTGAGGATTCAGGGACATAGCGTGGTGCAAACAGGGTTGGGGGAGAGTTTGGAGCCAAGCCGAGCCTCAGGAGGCGAGCTGGGGCCTGGGGTAACAAGGCAAAAGCCCTGTCTTAGGACACGCGTGTTTGGCAGGGAGGTGGTGGGAGCAGAGTGCTTCTTTGGGTCTGATCTCCTTGTGGCTTTTCTACGGAAAGGGAGTCAAGTGGGGACAGGGAGTCCAATGGCTGAAAGAGTGACTGACTTGATATGTGGCTGCTTCCTCAGAAAGGGGGACATCGTGGATCCCAGCATGAAGGGGTTAGTCAGCCTGTTCCGCCTGCCAGGCTCTCTCAAGAGTTTCTTGGCCAGTATTCTCAAGTACATAGTAAGTGTGGGTACTGAGGGAGGAATTCAGAGGGGTGGATGGCGCCAGAGGGGAAGGGGCTCTGTAGAGGGAGGGGACTGACAGAAGGAATGAGGTGGGGTCAGATAGGAGGACGAGGCCCGGAAAATGGTGGTGGCTCAGAGATGGATTCTAAAAGAGGAAGAAGAAATAAAGGAGGGACCAGCCCTTGACATAATGGCTATGTTGCCGGACTCCCGTGTAGTTGACCACAGTTCGAGTCCCAGACCCAGTGGCTTAAACTCACGCCAGGTACATATGCATGCGTGCCCAGATCCTGAGAGGAGAATGGAGGAGAGGGGATTGTGGTGTGGCCATCCCCCCTGGGGGGAGAGCGTGATTTCTCATTCTGTTTCTCTGTTTTTCTGGCAAGCGCATGCACCCTATAGCTAAAAATACTCTCAAAAGAAAAAAAAAAAAAGAAAAAAGAAAAGAAAGAAAAAAGAAAAGAAAAGAAGGGAGAGGGACAGGCACTCTTGGAGATGGGGAGGCAGCTCAGAGAGATGGAAGAGGATATAGAAGCTAATGGGGACCTTGATGAGGAGCAGACAGCTTCATGACAGTGTACTGAGAGGGACTGTCCTTCCGGGACCCTGTCCTGGGCAGGCGGCTCTTCCTCTGTGATTCCTGAAGTTGGTCTCCCCCTCTCATCTCATCTGTAGGCTCCCCGAGTGAGCCAGGGTCTTAAAGAGCTTCGTGGAGTGAGGTGAGTGAAACTTGTCAGGTCCAGCTTCTCCAGGGCTATCCTTGGGGTGGTGGGAACTGTGGGAAGGGCCCATGGCAGGAGGGTCATAGCGTTAGTGACCATGACAGGAGAGTCTATTTGTACTCTGATGAGGGTGTTAGGGCCATACCCTACGCTAGGGTGAAATTTAGCCTTTCAATTGGTATTGAGATTGGAGTTGATCTGGAGTTAAGATCTGCACTGAGGCTAGAAGGGACTAAGCTGAGGTAAACATGGGGCTGAAGTTGAGATAAAGTTTAGGCGTGGGTCGAGCTGAGGACTGAGGCATCTTAGCTGTGGGACAAGACACGGGGCCACTCCTAGCCCATCTGCTGACTTGTGGCCTGCACTGGGGCCAGACCTTACCTTTGGGTGTCATATCCTAGGGAACCTTTCTGTGCTAACCTTTGAACTTCTCAGCATCTTCCTCATTCCCCCAGGACACCGAAGAGACTGTGGGAGCAACACACAGCAGTGGAGGTGACACATGTCTGGGAGGACCTGAAAGGGAACTGGGACAGCAGGGACCTGGGCAGTGACCTAATCAGCCAAATAGGGGCGTCTCTCTCTCTGGCCTGTAGGGTAGGCCCAGCTGGACCTGGATGGGGAGGTTTGGTGACCTGAGAGGTTAATCTTGTCCATGTCCCTAAAGCCAGAATGACTCATTGTCCCCAAATCATTGCAGCTTGAGATTCTTCTTCCCTACCCCACACGTCGACCCCTGGGAAGACCCTGACCCTCCCCAGGTATCCCAGTCTGCAGCTTGTGGGCCGGGAATTCTCCCTGTTGCCTAGCCCAGCTCTATATGGCAGTCTGTCACCTTCTCTGGCAAACAGTAACCTCTGGTGGGCCTACCCCTGCCCCCACTGTCCCTGCAGAAATACCAGCAAGAATTCATAGCCAAGTGGAGGTCCCTGGACCTGGATGTGCTTCTGGCACCAGCTCTGGGCCCTGCCTTCTACATAAGCTTTCCTGCCAAAGCATCAGGTGAGAGGGCACTGGCTTCTGGTGGGCTTCAGTTCGAGAGTTCAGGACCCCTGAGTCCACCACAGCCTCTGTGCCTTGACCTCTGTCTCCATTTACTGTTTACATTTTTTCCTTGAGAGAAACATCAGATACATAGATTCACCATTTTAAAGTGTAAAATTCAGCGGTTTTCAGTCTTTCAGAATATCATGCAACTACCACCACTATCTAATTCCAGAATATTTCTATCACCCTGAAAAAAACCCTTGTACCTGTTAGCAATCAATTCCCATTCATTTTTTTAAAAAGTGTATTTTGGGCCAACAGATGGCATAGTGGTTAGGGTGGTGGATCCCACATGGCTGACTCTGAGGTTCAAATCCCAGACTTGGTGGCTTGAAAATACAATAGGCATGTGGGCATATGTATCCAAAAATCTTGAGAGAAGAATGTAAGAGAAGGGATTGCAGTGTGGTCATCCCCAAGCCCCCCTGGGGTGGGGGTGGTTTCTCTCTCTCTCTCTGGCAAGTGTACACTCCCTATAGCAAAAACAACACCAACAATGAGAAATCTATTTCTTCCATGAGTGACAGAGGGACAGCACCCCCAACAGGGTCTTGGCACTGCGATCCCCTCGCAGCCTCAGCAGCCCAGGTTGTGGGCACGTCTGTTCCCAGCAGACACAGGGCTCTGGATGTGAACCAGTAATCTTCTCTAGTGGTCCACTCACAAAGCACCTCACTGCTGCCGTGCCACCATCTCATCCCTCCATTCACTTTTCTCTTTCTTTCCTTAAAAAATTTGCTAGAGGGCATGTGTGCCTGATGATGAGAGAGAGAGAGAGAGAGGGAGGGAGAGAGAGAAAGTGAGAGAGCACCCCCCATGGGGCACGGCCACACCGTTCTCAATTTCTCTTTTCAGGATTTTGGGTACACATGCACACATGCCTGGCATGTTTTTCAAGTTGCCAGGTCCAGGACTCAAACCACCTGGTCAGCCATGTGGGATCCAGTTGCCTTAACCATCATGCCCTTGGTTGGCTCACCCATTTATTAACATGCTCTCTGCTGCCCTCACATCAAAAGGTGTCTTTGGCCCAGTGCAGAGTCTAGGTCCTCCCTGGGTCCTGTCCACAGGTGCTGATCTCAGGGGCTGCTCAGTGCAGGATGAAACCAACTTTCAACTCAAAGCCTCGACTCCTCTCCCTTGATCTTAAGAACATGTCCCCTGGGCCAGCAGATGGCATGCAAATTGGGGCAGCTGGGTCCCCTATGCCTGACTGTGCAATTTGAGTCCTGGACCCAGCAGCTTGAGAACCATGTTGGGAGCATGTGTGTGAATGCCCCAAATCCTGAGAGGAGGATGGAGAAGGGATTGCAGCATGGCCCTCCCCCCTGTCTCTCACTGGTGAGTGCATGTGCCTCATCACAAAACTTAAAAAAAAGAAAAAAAAAAGACATCCCCCATCCCCACCCCATAGGGGCTAGGCAAAGGCACACCCCACGCCTGCTGGCCCTACACAGGGCTGCACTGCACAGGAAGGCACCAGCTGAACCTTCGGCCACGTCTAGCTGTGCAGCCACCTTGCCTGGCTGCCGCCTTGATTCGTACCCGGTTTGCAGGGCACAAGGGTGCACAACGGGGGTACCGATTCAGGGAATCAGCAATGCAGAGAGGTCGGTCAGAACAGTGCCAGCATTAAGGTGTCCACAAAGCTGGGTTACTCCTTCCCCTCTACCCGGGGAGAGCTGGAGGCTCTTCTCAGGACAAGTCCTGGCACCCGACCCACCTGTCCAGGGCCAGAGGGCTGCAGTTCCCAGAAGGGGTGGGAGGGGGCGCCCACCTACATTCCTTCCGTCTGAGTCTGTGGGACTGATGATCTCCCTGGTTTATCTGATAATCTCCTGGGTTTATCTGAATCTTCCTGCAGAGAGCTCGTCCTACATGTCCCTGTACAACGTCCTGAACTTCCCTGTGGGCGTGGTGCCTGTCACCACCGTGACACCACAGGATGAGGAGGAGCTGGCCTTCTACAAGGGCTACTACGGAGATAATACTGACCAGAATTTCCGTGAGGTCAGTGTCCTTCGCCATACCTCTCCTGTCGGGGTGCAAACCAGGGCTGATTCTCGCCTGCCTCAGTTCAGGGTGGTGGTGGCAGGGGCAGGTCAGTCATTCCTAGTGTTTACCTTTTATCACTTTGGCCACCGTGTTACCTCAACCCTGAGGGCACACCATCTTACCCCTCCTGCCAGCCCTGACCTTGTCAGGGAAGAAGGCTTTGCAAAACCAGCTGTCGACTGGGCACTTGTGTAGAGAAAGTGAATCCCAGCGGCAGGGAGAGTGGAGCAAGCAAAAGCCCCTGGGCCAGAGCTCACTGGGTACCTGGGCTGGGCATTGCCATTCTCAGGGTCTCGGTATCTCCTCCAGGAAAACATAGGCTTATGCTAAAGGTTAAATAAAATAAAGAGAGTGAAGCAATTAGTGCGAGGCCTTATGGATAGGGAGTGTTCAATAAATGCTACTAATTCGGAAGTGGTTTCATAAAAGGAATTATTCCCATGGGCCTATTTAACTGCAGTGTCTAAAATCACACCACCGTCTTTGGCAAAAGAAAGAGAAGGAAAGAGAAAGGCTTGAATGCATGCATGCATCGGAGTCGGATGTGAAGTGACTTCCTTTTCCTGGAAATTGATTTTAGTGCTAGGATTCCCCAGTAGAAGGGCAGGCCTGAAGTAACAGTGATGACACAATGTCACGTGTCTTAAGCTCTTACTCTGTTCCAGGAGCTGTTAAAAATACTATGTATATATTACATCATTAAAGCCCATCACTGTCCCACAAGGTGTTACAAATGAGGCACTGAAGATAGGGACAGATTAAAGGACTAAAGCCACACAGCCAGTTGAAGTGGAGGAGCCAGGACCTAAAGCCAGGCGATCTGGTTGCAGAGACGGAGGCAAACAAGGGCTTATAGGATCTCATCGTCATAAAGCAATGAAACATGTTTGAATTCCTACAAGTGTGTGTGGATTTCACAGCGGACTCAGGCTTGGCCTCCATGTTCCTGGGGCCAAGGCAATGCTTTCACTGCAGGAGTGTAACCAGGCTCTGGGCCTTCTCTCCCTTGTGGAAACAGTGCCTCGATGCTCGGTTTTACACTACACCCTTACAGTCCGCATTCTTAACCTTGGAGAACTATAGGCAAAATCAGGACAGTTTTTTCGGGTTTCACCCAGAGCTGGGGAAACCTTGAACTCAGAGATCCAGAATTTCTTTATGTCACGATAGGTTGGGGATGAGATACGCTTAAGGCATAAACTAGGCCTGTCCTTGGTACAGAGACCCAGAACGGCATGGAGAGAAGGGCAGGGCAAGGGCCTGTGTGAGGAGGCAGGCTCTGAGTTCCTGTACCCTCTGCCCGCAGGCGGTAAAAGGATCCGTGGCACTTCCGGTGGCTGTGCAGTGTGTGGCCTTGCCTTGGGAAGAGGAGCTGTGTCTCCGGTTCATGAAGGAGGTGGAGACCTTGGTCAAGAACCACAAGGGGGACTAGCAGATGGCATAATGGTTACATTGCTGGTCTCCCACGTGGTCAACCATGGTTTGAGTCCTGGACCCAATGGATTCAAACTCACACTGGGCATGTGCCCAAAATCCTGAGGAGAATGGAGAAAAAGGGAATGTGGCATGGCCATCTTTCTGGGGCAGTGTGATTTCTCGCTTTCTGTTTCTCTCTGTCTCTGGCTCTCTGGTGGGCATACCTGCCCTATAAGAAAAAAAAATTCTTTTAAAAATAAAAAAGGGAATCCAAGTTACAAGCCACTATTCCTGGAGACCTTCCTAGATCCTCATCCAAGTCAGCTCCTGATGCCCCATCCTTCTCATGAGTACTGTATCTTGTGTCCCCTCCCACAGGAAATCCACCAGATTCCTGTTCTTTGTGGTACCTCTGTGTGGATGCTCAGTATACCCCAGATTAGTCCTAGGTGGGTAGGCGGGGAGGGCTCAATAAACATGTTCTGACTGGCTGGCCAGCCTGGCGACTGCTAGTCTGTGTGTGGGGGGAGTGTCGCCTTGCGATGACCTCTATTCCAGCTTCTCTCTACCACGTCACCTGCCAGATACTGTTCCAGAAGGAAAGGAACAGAAAACACTGCCCCAGAAGGGAAACTGACAGGACCCCAAACTGAGAGGCTTGAGCCCTGCATCCAAGCCCTGATCCTGCCACTGGCTTACTGTGCCATGTTGGGATGCACTGCCCCTCTCTGGACTTCAGTTTTCTGACCTGCAGATAGAGAGGGTTAGATTTGATGAGGTCCATGGTCCATTCTGTGAGCTGCGATTCTTAGGCACTTCCCTGATCAAGAGCTTGCCATGGCTCCCACTGATGTCTAGAGAAAGTTCCAGAGAGGAAGGCCAAGGCTGTGGAACCCAGTCTGAGCAGATCCTGGATTAGCCTTCCTTGATCCCTCCATCCCCTCGCCATGGTCTCCCCTTCATCTGAGCTCCCTTGAGGCCCTCCCTCACCAAAACTTTCCCATTCCCTGTCCCATTCCTCTTCGCAGCCCTACTTCTGGTCCAAAAACCAAGCTAAAGAACTCATGCCTCCCTATGCTTGATTAAAGACCTGGTGATAATGTCTCAATCCACCATCCTGCTGAGTACCTTCTGAACACAAATGGTGGCATTTCGGGCAGAAAAAGGCCACAGTTAAAAGACTTTAACTGCAATGAAGATCCTGGAGTCACACCAGAGGGGCAGCCTTTTCTCTGCCTACCATTGAAGGAGCCATTCAGGTCGTCCAGGTGCAGGGTCACCAGGGCTGTTGCTAATCTCCCTGTGGCTTCCCCTGTCTCCAATACCAACACAGAGTTTTAGATCCCTGATGGAACAAGAGCCTCAGGGCTTGGAGGGTTCCTGCCCTATTCTCCCTGCCGGTAAGATAAAGGCCTAAGAGGCTTGGAAAGAGTAGGAGGTGGAAAGGGTCTCTACCTCCTGTGCCGCTGCTTCCTGCGTTTCACGCAGACTGCAACAGTCTGGGCACCAGGGGGCAGCGTTGAGCTTCACACAGCCCAGGCAGCCATTGCAGTTTTTTCGGGTTTCACCCAGAGCTGGGGAAACCTTGAACTCAGAGATCCAGAATTTCTTTATGTCACGATAGGTTGGGGATGAGATACGCTTAAGGCATAAACTAGGCCTGTCCTTGGTACAGAGACCCAGAACGGCATGGAGAGAAGGGCAGGGCAAGGGCCTGTGTGAGGAGGCAGGCTCTGAGTTCCTGTACCCTCTGCCCGCAGGCGGTAAAAGGATCCGTGGCACTTCCGGTGGCTGTGCAGTGTGTGGCCTTGCCTTGGGAAGAGGAGCTGTGTCTCCGGTTCATGAAGGAGGTGGAGACCTTGGTCAAGAACCACAAGGGGGACTAGCAGATGGCATAATGGTTACATTGCTGGTCTCCCACGTGGTCAACCATGGTTTGAGTCCTGGACCCAATGGATTCAAACTCACACTGGGCATGTGCCCAAAATCCTGAGGAGAATGGAGAAAAAGGGAATGTGGCATGGCCATCTTTCTGGGGCAGTGTGATTTCTCGCTTTCTGTTTCTCTCTGTCTCTGGCTCTCTGGTGGGCATACCTGCCCTATAAGAAAAAAAAATTCTTTTAAAAATAAAAAAGGGAATCCAAGTTACAAGCCACTATTCCTGGAGACCTTCCTAGATCCTCATCCAAGTCAGCTCCTGATGCCCCATCCTTCTCATGAGTACTGTATCTTGTGTCCCCTCCCACAGGAAATCCACCAGATTCCTGTTCTTTGTGGTACCTCTGTGTGGATGCTCAGTATACCCCAGATTAGTCCTAGGTGGGTAGGCGGGGAGGGCTCAATAAACATGTTCTGACTGGCTGGCCAGCCTGGCGACTGCTAGTCTGTGTGTGGGGGGAGTGTCGCCTTGCGATGACCTCTATTCCAGCTTCTCTCTACCACGTCACCTGCCAGATACTGTTCCAGAAGGAAAGGAACAGAAAACACTGCCCCAGAAGGGAAACTGACAGGACCCCAAACTGAGAGGCTTGAGCCCTGCATCCAAGCCCTGATCCTGCCACTGGCTTACTGTGCCATGTTGGGATGCACTGCCCCTCTCTGGACTTCAGTTTTCTGACCTGCAGATAGAGAGGGTTAGATTTGATGAGGTCCATGGTCCATTCTGTGAGCTGCGATTCTTAGGCACTTCCCTGATCAAGAGCTTGCCATGGCTCCCACTGATGTCTAGAGAAAGTTCCAGAGAGGAAGGCCAAGGCTGTGGAACCCAGTCTGAGCAGATCCTGGATTAGCCTTCCTTGATCCCTCCATCCCCTCGCCATGGTCTCCCCTTCATCTGAGCTCCCTTGAGGCCCTCCCTCACCAAAACTTTCCCATTCCCTGTCCCATTCCTCTTCGCAGCCCTACTTCTGGTCCAAAAACCAAGCTAAAGAACTCATGCCTCCCTATGCTTGATTAAAGACCTGGTGATAATGTCTCAATCCACCATCCTGCTGAGTACCTTCTGAACACAAATGGTGGCATTTCGGGCAGAAAAAGGCCACAGTTAAAAGACTTTAACTGCAATGAAGATCCTGGAGTCACACCAGAGGGGCAGCCTTTTCTCTGCCTACCATTGAAGGAGCCATTCGGGTCGTCCAGGTGCAGGGTCACCAGGGCTGTTGCTAATCTCCCTGTGGCTTCCCCTGTCTCCAATACCAACACAGAGTTTTAGATCCCTGATGGAACAAGAGCCTCAGGGCTTGGAGGGTTCCTGCCCTATTCTCCCTGCCGGTAAGATAAAGGCCTAAGAGGCTTGGAAAGAGTAGGAGGTGGAAAGGGTCTCTACCTCCTGTGCCGCTGCTTCCTGCGTTTCACGCAGACTGCAACAGTCTGGGCACCAGGGGGCAGCGTTGAGCTTCACACAGCCCAGGCAGCCATTGCCTTACCCATCATACCCACTGCCGCACTACTGTCCGGAGTACCCAGGTTCTCTGTCCAAACTCCATTGCACAGATGGGGAACGTAGCGCGTGGAGGAACAGAGATAGGAGGGGGACAGGAACAGTCCACGTGCTTTGGCTTTGTGTTAAATATTTGTAGATTTTAAGACATAGGAGATGGAATTCTACTTTTGGCTGAAATTAGCCCGAGAAAGGAGGGTGGCAGATACCAACTCAAGGGGCTGAGTAAATGGGAAGCCCCATCCTGGGGCTGGACTTCCCTTTGGGCTGCGCTTTCTCCAGTATGTCTTGAGTGATATTTGGGGTCAACAGCCTCCTTCCTCCCCATCCCTAGTTCCAACTCAGATCCGGGGCTGACCCCTTGCTTCTTGCACTGCCTGCCAGCGCCATCTGCAACCTGGTGAGTCCCTCACCTTCTCAGAGCCCTCTCAGTGGGAGTCTTTCTGAGCTTGTGTGTGGGTGCCTAGGGGCCTCCCTGGAACAGGGCATTATCTCTCCCCTACCCACTCCTATTACTTCTGCCATGAAGGCTTGATCTGAGCACAAACTTTCGGCCTCTGGCTCTGCTTCTTTTGCAGGCCTATCTGCTTCTCCAAACCTGTTTCTTCATCTGTAAAATGGAGCTGAAGGTCACATCTGCCCAACCTTAGGATCAGTCAGACCAACAGAAGGCGAAGGAGCAGGCTTGGGAGTTGCTATGGAGTGAGGCATGCTCAGGTCTGGGAGTCCGCACCCAGAATTCTCAGGGAAGAGCCAGTCCCTCACCAAGGTGCCTGTGAGAGATGCAGGGTGGGTGACTCCAGCGGAGGCATTCAGCTCAGAAACAAAATTTCCCAGGCTGAGAGATGGTTCTGTGAAGGCTGAGCCTGAGGCCCCACACTAGGGTCCTTTGGGAAGGGAGGCCTTGAGTTTTGGCCTTTTTAATTAAAACAGAATTTTTTTTTTAGAGGGGTATTTTTGCAATTAGGGCACGTGTGTTCTCCAGAGAGACAGACAGACAGAAAGCGAGAAATCACCTCCCAGGGGGCATGGCCTTGCCACCATCACTTTTCCATTCTCCTCTCTGGATTTTGGGCAGAGTTTTGGTCTCCTTTCTGTTGGTTTTTCTTTTTAATTAAAACAGAATTTTTTTTTTTAGAGGGGTATTTTTGCAATTAGGGCACGTGTGTTCTCCAGAGAGACAGACAGACAGAAAGCGAGAAATCACCTCCCAGGGGGCATGGCCTTGCCACCATCACTTTTCCATTCTCCTCTCTGGATTTTGGGCACACATGCACATGTGCCCAGAGTTTCAAGTCTGGGACTGGAACAGCGCTCAACCACGTGGGAGTCCAGCTCCTAACCACTGTCACCTACTGGCCTCGAGGTTTTACTTTTTATTTTTTGCTATAGGATCTGTGCTCTGGCCAGACAGGCAGAAATGGGGAGGGGAGGTGGGTAGTGAGAAAGCCAAAGCGAACAGCCATCCTCAATTCCTTCTCCTACAATGTCCTCTTGGGATTTGGGGCACGTGTGCACAAGCTCCACCTGTTTTTCAAGCCACAGGGTCGGGACTTCAGCCTCACAGTCAGCCTAGTGAGACCTTAACTTCCACTCCATCTGTTGGCCCTGGTCTTCTTTCTGCTCAGTGGAACGCGGGCCGGTTCTGAGACTCAGTTTCTCCTTTGGCTGCGTGGGGAAGGGGTGCCGCGTGCCTCTCCCTCCATCTGGTTGGGAAGCACCTAAGCTACGTCTCCAGCGCCAGCCCAGGGCCTGCCTCGGCCTTTCCGTTCTCTCCCGCGCTCCCCACCCTCGGCACTTCCACAGCACCGCCCGCGGGGTCTCGGGAGGGCCGGACAGACATCCCGGGCGGGGGCGCCCGTCCCTCCCGCGGACGCTGACGGACAGCGGGCCCCGACGGAGGCGGGCGCCCGCATTAAAGCGCATATGCAAGCCATGAATTATCAACTGAAAGGAGTCAATTACCGGCTCTAAAAACGAGTGTCTGCGCCCGGAGCGCCCCAGGCCATCCGCCTATTTACGGAGCGATCTCCCCCGCCCTGCTGGGGAGGGAGAGAGGAGAGACCGAGCCCGAGACCGGGAGGGAGAGCGCGACGGGGAGGAGACCGCGAGCGACCGAGAGCCAGAGACGGCTGAGCCTGGGAGAGACAGAAACTGCGACAGGAGGAGAGACGGAGAGACAGAGATTTAGCGAGACATGCAAAGAGCCAGCTATGGGCAAAGACATCTCTGCCCCCTTTTCCCCGGAGCAGCGGGGACGGGGGTCCTCAGACTTCAGAGACCTGCTCTCCCTCCCCTTAGCTCTGTGTAGGACTCTGGCCCTCCGAAGGGCTGACTTGTCTTGGGAAGCGAGGCCTCATAGATCCCGGCTCAGACCAGATGCCTGAGAGGGCAGCTTTGCAGAGGGGCTGTGTCTTGGCAGGAAACTGGTGAGCATGTCTGGGCAGTGCCCAGTGCCCAGGTAAGGAATGACAGCTGGACAGCGTGACCAGGAAAAAAGCAGGCCACGAGAGGACCAGGGAGAAGGGGGGATGGAATCTGTGTGGCCCTTCAGTGCTGAGCCAGAACTGGCTGAACCAGCCCCACAGGACTCAGGAAGCCGTGTGTCCAAGTAGACCCCTGCTGTTTCCCCCAAGGGGCTCCCTCCTCTACAAATGGTTTTTCTGCCTGGCTATGGCCTTGCTGCCTGCCTTAGCCTCAGCACGCACCCCGTTCTGTTCCATGGTCCCCGCCTCCTCTGCTCCAGAGTGAGCACCATCTTGCTCAGCGTTGTGCCCTGCAGAGGAGCTCCCTAAGTATTTGCTGAATGAATGCTTGAAGGAGTGAGCTGGCCCGGAGGGGCCTGGGCCTAGATGGAGACCATGACCAAGTTGACAGGGCCTCCCAGAGTTGGGCCTCCCATACAGATGGAAGGCTTCAAGCAACCACTGTGCTAGAGTGAGGTCATAGTAACTGAGTCTAGCCCTTGCTGTGCAGGGGTTGGGGGAGGAGAGTAGTGAGGACATGGAGGGTAGGGTTGGGGAGAGCCAAGGCCCAGAGTCATCAGTTCCAGGAAGTCACTGTAGAATCCTAGGACTCTGGCACCAGGAGGATAGGCCGAGGTGGGTGTTATTAATCCCATTTTACAGATGAAGAAACTGAGACCCAGAGAGGGAGGGGATCTGAGCAAAGAAGGGAGCCCAGGGGTAAGGTATGCTGACTGGGAGGGGACTTGGCAGCATCAGAGCAGAGGAGGCAGGGTGGGGCCCTGAAATCCTAGACCTCTTCTGGAAACAGTGGGGCTAGGGAACTTACAGAAACTTTGAGGAAGGAGCAGGACCTAACTTGGCACGTGTGCACAAGCTCCGCCTGTTTTTCAAGCCACAGGGTCGGGACTTCAGCCTCACAGTCAGCCTAGTGAGACCTTAACTTCCAGGTCATCTGCTGGCCCTGGTCTTCTTTCTAACCTGGATCTGGGAACCAGTCTAGTCTTGGGACTCGAACAGAGCATTCTCTTCCAGCCTGTGACCTCAGGCAAGCCCCGTTAAGGGGCTTGGGTTCCTTATCTATGAAGTGAGAGGATGCCAGCCACTTTACTAGCGCTGTTCTCACTTCAGCATCCCACTTTCCCCAGGAGGGGAAGGCCCTGCCTGAATAGGAATAGGACATTTGGTGAGCCTTGAACAGTGCCAAGCACTGGGACGGTGGGTTGTGTGTTCCTCACAACAGCTTTCAGAGGTTGCTAAGTCACTTTGCAGAGGGGGAAACTTGAAAAGAGGCAGGGATTTGGGAAGCAGCGGTATGGAGTTTTTTTTTTTTTTTTGGAGAGGTTTTTGCTATAGGGCACGTGCGCTCACCAGAAAGACAGAGAGAGACAGAGAGACAGAAAGCGAGAAATCCCCCCCCCCCCGGGGGGGATGGCCATGCTGCAATCCCTTCTCTCTGGATCTTGGACACGCATGCACATGCGCCCAGCATGAGTTTAAGTCACCGGGTCCGGGATTCGAACCGCAGTCATCTACATGGGAATCCAGCGACACAGCCATTACGCTAACTGCTGGTCCCGCGGTATGGAGTTTTGAAGCCAGATCTGCCTCCAGACCTAACTTCAACTGCTCGGAGGAGTCTCCTATACCTGGCCCGTGCGCCTCCTGCTGTTGTCTCAGCCTCTCTGTCTGGCTGAGCCCAGATCTGCTGAGGGCAGAGCAGCTCAGGTCCAGCAAGAATGGCCTCTGGGGCCTTGTTCCCACCATGGCGTGGGCCAGTCTGGCCGGATGAGTCTGCAGCCCCGCCATGCCATTAGCGGGCAGCCAGAGGGGGTGTCTGCAAGCGCCAACGCTGGGGTTCCTGCGGCCGCTCGCCTATTAGTGGCCGGTGGCTTCATGGTGATTTATTGGGGCTTCTTCATTTCCCCTTGGTCTGCTATAAACATATTTATACCACCGGAGTGACCGATAAATTTCCCTTATGAATCCCGTTATCTCCCCTATTAACCATCCGTCACCTTTTATGCGGCCACAATGGACCAGGCCAGGGCACGGGGCTGGGTGGGAGGCCCACGGCCGCAGCCCCTGAGCCCAGTGAACTCTTCACCTCCCCCAGTGCTCCCCAGACATGGCTGCGGCTGTCTTGGCGCTACCTCCAGGATCAGGACATGGGCCTCAGAACAGACCGGACTAGGCAGGGCCTTTGCGATGTGGCTTCTTTCAGGGTCTCGGAATAGGAAATCTCTCTCAGGGCTAGCCCGAGGCCCTCCTGCTGCAGCTTCTTCTACGTGAGCAGAGGCCTCGTGAAGTGCTCCTCTCCCTCGTCGCCCCGCCACGTCCCTCTGAGTGCCACAGAAAGCTGAAACACAGACGTGGTGCCAGAGGGGCCAGACGCCAATGCAAGCTGAGTACTTCCCAGCTCCCCCAGTGCCAGCTGCTTGGCCTATGTGACTTCCCTGATCCTCAGCACAGTCCTAGAACCAGGCATCTGTAGCCCCATTCACCAGAAGAGGATGAGGAAACACAGCTCAGCGACATTCAGAGAAGGTGGAGCTGTGAGTTAGGGCTTTCCTGCCCCTAAAACCTGTGCCTCCAACCACCGCACCACAAGCCTCTTCAGACATCCTGGGCTCATCTGAGAATGTTTCCTGGCAGAGAGTGCTACAAAGCAGGGAAGGAAAAGGAAGAGAGGGAGGAGGTGGGGCCGCAGTGGAAGGCTGGGGTGGGGGTAGGGCCGTTTTTCTTTCCAGCTGAGGACACAAGGACACCTGTTCAGTCAGGCCCAGAGCTGGTGGGGGTACAGGAAGGTCTCTAAGAGCTTCCAGTCTTGCCCACATCTGCAGCACAGGGAGGCTGGAGGCCTCCTCAGCTGAGTGCCTGGGGCAAAGCCCAACCGTTTCTAGGCTTCAGCCTTCTGCCATACCTGGCCATGGAGGGTTCTGGTTTTGAGTACCTGATGGACCAACTTCCTTGAGAGATGGCTGTGTGTGGGGGTTGGGGGGTGCCTGGGAGTCCCGTTTCTACCACCTTCACCCACATCAGCCAGAATGACTGAATGCTCCTCTGGAGTTAAGATGACCCACTTTCTCCAATAGAGAATTATCTCAAGATTTAGGGAGACCAAGGTCTGAGCCTGGGTCCTGCTTCGCTAGCAAAAGGAGGATGGGCACAGGTGGGTGTTATTCCCGTTTCACAGATGAGGAAACTGAGGCTCCGAGAGGGAGGGAGGGGATCTGAGCTAAGAAGGGAGCCCAGTGCTGACTGGGAGGGGATTCGGCAGCATCGGAGCAGAGGTAGCAGGGTGGGTTGAGGGGTGTGGGCTGTCGTCCACTGGATCTGGGGTGGCTGTGGGAGGAGGTGGGGGCTCAGCTCTCTGAAGGATGTCTAATCCCTCTGTTCCCAGCATCGGCATCTTGGGTGGGCTAGGGCTGGCCACGGTAGAGGGGATTATGGGCCTGGCACCCCAAGGAAACGTTCGCTGCCTACGAGAGAATGTGAGGAGGTCCTCCTGGCCATTCACCTGCCTTCCATGGTGCAGAGGGGAGAGCCCTGGGGCCGGCCACAAGATCTAGTCCACAGCTCCCTGGCTCCAGTGGCGACCAGCCCATGCCTAGAGGATGCAGTCCTGGCTGGGCACGGCTCGGCCGCTGACCTGCGGTGCAGCCTGGAGCGTGTGTGACTTTCTCTGGGCTCATTCCTTAGCAATGCCCAGTTCAGACTTGAGACTCCATGTTACCGCACGCCAGGGAACACCCTTCCCCTCAGACCAGCACTCCTGAAGGAGGCCAGGGCAGGGACAAGCAGGCACTGCAGCCAGACACACTAGGCATCAACCTGGCTCTGTCTCCTGGTCTCCCCACTCCTTCTACTCCTTCCACTCCCGTCCCCCTTCGGTCCTCCTGTCTGTCTGCTTTTGTCTCTGGTCTGGCAGCTCCTCCCCTCCCTTGTCCTCCTCTCCTCTTTACAAGGTTGGTCTCCCTTGGAGGGAGGGGTAGGGCTGTGAGTGTGTGTGCATGTGTGTGAGAGTGCACACACGCTCCCGCCTTCTCCCTCCTGCCCCCTCCTGCCCTCTCCTCCCACACGCGCACGCGCGTGCACACACTCTCTCTCTCTCAGTCATTTTCAATGTCATAAATTTCCACGTCTCTCTTCTCCACTCGGCTATTACCTGCGTCTCCGTCACCGGGCCGCGCTCTCGCTCCCAGATGGGCTAGGCCATCTCCGCTCTGCAAATGACTCAGGGAGAGAGAGGCAGGGAAGAGGGGAGAGAAAGGAGCAGAGAGTCGAGCAGAGATTGAGAGAGATTGAGAGAGAAAGCAAGCGAGCAGGAGACAGAGACTGAAGCAGATGGAGAGAGAGGCAGCCCCAGGGAGAGCTTGGCCCCTTCTTCCTCCAAATACACAGGTCACTGCCTACAGGGAGCCCACCTGCCTGCCAGGGGGCTCCAGGAGCTGGGTGGGATTGCAGGAGGTGGGATGCACAGCATGGGACTGGAGCCAGGCCACCCAGCTCTGCCCGAGCCAGTGGGGGCATTGCTGCAGCCCTTCCCCTGCACTCACATCCCCCTGCCTTCCATGTGCCAGCCCTGAGCTGGTGGAGAAACTGCTATCTCCAAGAGGAGGCCCCTGTGATGTGTGCAGTGTGATAGGACCCAGAGACTCCCGCAGGGTGTGTTGAGTTCCTATAACCGGAGCTGCCTGCCCTGGAGCTGTGCCTCTTCCTTCAGAACTGGGATTCTGGGAGCAGAGATTCTGCAGATGGGGCTTCCCACCTGAAGCAGTTCCGTCTTTTACTTCTCTCTTGGAGAAACCCTTAGCTTTCTCAGGCCTTGTTCTTTGCAGAGAGGTGGGCTGGGAAGATTTGGGTGATCTTGGGAAGAGAACATTTCTAGGCACCCCATAGGATGGAGAGTGAGGCAGAGGAAGGATCCAGGCAGGGCTAACGTGGCTGGACTGGGGAGAGGTGGGATGGGAGCCCAAGATGCTGGAAGGACTTCTGAAGTGCCGACTGGTGCTGTGAGCTGCTGGTAGCGCTCGGAGGCTGTAGACCTGGGCCTCACCCTAACACTAACCCTAACCCTGACGATGGGCCTGGGCCCAGCACTGATACTAGGACCTTCTGAAGCTTTCCAGCTTCTGCTGTCAGTACTCCCACTTGTTTCTTACCCAGTACAGTCATCACTTAAAGTATAAATACAGGGCCAGCAGGTGGTGTAGCAGTTTAAGCACGAGACTCCCATGTAGTCGACCACAGTTTTGAGTCCTGGACCAGCAGCTTAAAACTCACACTGGGCACATGTGTGTGTGTGCTCAAGATCCTGAGAGGAGACTGGAGGAGAAGGGATTGTGACATGGCCATCCCCCCGGGGGGCGATTTCTCACTTTCTGTCTCTCTGTTTCTCCAGTGAGCACACACACCCTATAGCCAAAATGAATAAATAAATAAAGTACAAATCAAATTATGCCACCCTCTTGCTTATACCCTCCAGTGGCTCCATGTCCCACTAAGAACAAAATCTAAGTCTCCAAAACTCTGGCCGCGCCCACCTCTCCTCCAATTTCTGTCTCGTGACGGGGCCTAGAACCCACAGACCCAGATCCTTTGCTCTCTGTGGTCTCTCTTCAGAGCTAACTCCTCACCCCTCAACTCCTCTGTCACTGCACAGAGGAGCCGACCCCGAGCACCTGACCAAAGGACAGGTCACCTCCTGATCTCCACCGTGGCCTTCTGAAGAGTTTGGTGGCACTTTGGACACTGCGTTTCCTTGCTCGGCGTGTGATCTCTCTGACAGATGGCAGGGCCATGTTTGCTCTGTCTGTCAGAGGCAGTACCGCGACCTCATGAACTGTTGGGAAGTATTTTTTGGATGAATGAATGACATTGATGAGGGTGAGGGGCCCTCCCGATTTCAGACTGGACAGGGACTGATGGTGAAATGGATGCTGAGGTTGGGCTGACGGTCTCAGGGCTGCTGTCCGTCTGGAAAGTGTGTTGAAATCTCAGGGTGAAAGATTCCGTTCAACAGGGAAAAGCATCCTGCCCAAGCTGTTGGGGGCCTTGCCGCAGCCCTTCCCCTCACATTCCCCCATCTCTCACGTGCCTATGAGCAGGGTCAGGCCATATATATATATATACATATATTATTTCTTGGGAGAGAGAGCGAGAAGGGGGCAGAGAGTGAGCCCCCTCCTCAGACAGGATATTATATTATTTCTTGGGAGAGAGAGAGAGAAGGGGACAGAGAGTGAGCCCCCTCCTCAGACAGGATATTGTCACATGATGCCGCCCTTTTCCCAGCCCTCCAGGTGATCAGGATCCTGAGTCTGAACACCCTGAGTGTTTCCAAGTAGACTTGGGATCCGAACCCACAGTTGGCCCGTGACTGCCAGCACTGGTTAGTATACTACTGCTTGTGCGAAAGTGGCTGGGCTACAAAGTGTTCTCTGAGGGGCCGCCAGGTGGCATGGTGGTTAAGAGTGTTGGACTCCCACATGGCCAACCATGGTTTGAGTCCTGGACTTGGAAGCTTCCTTTCTCACTTTTCTTCTTTCTCTCTGTCTGTCCCTCAATCTGTCCCTCTCTGGACAAATTAAAATAAAAAATAAATAAATAAAGTTAAATAATACATAATAAAAACAATTCTTTCAAAATAAAAGAAAGTGTTCCTTTGACTAAAGCCCACAGACCGCCCCCATCTGTGGGTAAACATGAGCGAGCCTGCATGGACACACATGTGCACTCACCACAGGGATACACATCTCCCACACAGAGCGGCCTAAGATAGGCCACAGTCACGGTACACAGCAGCCCCATAGCTGCTCACACACCCAGGCACATGGGGACAAGCTCTGTTACACTCCTGTACATGGCGGACCCTGCCTGCAACTCCACAGGTGCATTTGTGAACGATGTCCGCGTACACGCACATACGCCTACTAATCCGTGTATTCACGTGTGCAGTCATACAATCCAGCGTGAGCCCCGAGCATGGCATCAGTGCAGACACCTGTTCACTCGTGCACTTAAGGCATGCCACAGAGTAACGGCTCTGAGCTCCCTCTAGCAGTGGGGTGCACCACACTGAGGGGTCCACATGCCCTGGCCTCACCCTTGAAACCCTCTGCGCCACCACTCTGCTACCCCTGTGAGAGATACAGGCTTCTCTGTGGCCAGAGGCTGGGCGCAGCTGGAACCAGGGTCAGGGTTTGGTCTAGGGCCAAGGTCAAGGTTCACTGAGTGACGGGGGTGGGGGGAGGTGTCAGGCTCATCTGGGACCAAGGTCTGAGGTCAGCCAGGAGCAGAGATTTTCCTGATGCTCTGTATCTGTGCTCACCCCCGTATGTGCCATCTCCGGGAGCTGCTGGCGGGGCCAGGACTCAGGGTCCTCGTCCAGGGCCTCTGCAGCTGGTGGAAGGTGAGGGGGGGCCTGGGCCTCACCCTAACACTAACCCTAACCCTGACGATGGGCCTGGGCCCAGCACTGATACTAGGACCTTCTGAAGCTTTCCAGCTTCTGCTGTCAGTACTCCCACTTGTTTCTTACCCAGTACAGTCATCACTTAAAGTATAAATACAGGGCCAGCAGGTGGTGTAGCAGTTTAAGCACGAGACTCCCATGTAGTCGACCACAGTTTTGAGTCCTGGACCAGCAGCTTAAAACTCACACTGGGCACATGTGTGTGTGTGCTCAAGATCCTGAGAGGAGACTGGAGGAGAAGGGATTGTGACATGGCCATCCCCCCGGGGGGCGATTTCTCACTTTCTGTCTCTCTGTTTCTCCAGTGAGCACACACACCCTATAGCCAAAATGAATAAATAAATAAAGTACAAATCAAATTATGCCACCCTCTTGCTTATACCCTCCAGTGGCTCCATGTCCCACTAAGAACAAAATCTAAGTCTCCAAAACTCTGGCCGCGCCCACCTCTCCTCCAATTTCTGTCTCGTGACGGGGCCTAGAACCCACAGACCCAGATCCTTTGCTCTCTGTGGTCTCTCTTCAGAGCTAACTCCTCACCCCTCAACTCCTCTGTCACTGCACAGAGGAGCCGACCCCGAGCACCTGACCAAAGGACAGGTCACCTCCTGATCTCCACCGTGGCCTTCTGAAGAGTTTGGTGGCACTTTGGACACTGCGTTTCCTTGCTCGGCGTGTGATCTCTCTGACAGATGGCAGGGCCATGTTTGCTCTGTCTGTCAGAGGCAGTACCGCGACCTCATGAACTGTTGGGAAGTATTTTTTGGATGAATGAATGACATTGATGAGGGTGAGGGGCCCTCCCGATTTCAGACTGGACAGGGACTGATGGTGAAATGGATGCTGAGGTTGGGCAGACGGTCTCAGGGCTGCTGTCCGTCTGGAAAGTGTGTTGAAATCTCAGGGTGAAAGATTCCGTTCAACAGGGAAAAGCATCCTGCCCAAGCTGTTGGGGGCCTTGCCGCAGCCCTTCCCCTCACATTCCCCCGTCTCTCACGTGCCTATGAGCAGGGTCAGGCCATATATATATATATATATATTATTTCTTGGGAGAGAGAGAGAGAAGGGGACAGAGAGTGAGCCCCCTCCTCAGACAGGATATTGTCACATGATGCCGCCCTTTTCCCAGCCCTCCAGGTGATCAGGATCCTGAGTCTGAACACCCTGAGTGTTTCCAAGTAGACTTGGGATCCGAACCCACAGTTGGCCCGTGACTGCCAGCACTGGTTAGTATACTACTGCTTGTGCGAAAGTGGCTGGGCTACAAAGTGTTCTCTGAGGGGCCGCCAGGTGGCATGGTGGTTAAGAGTGTTGGACTCCCACATGGCCAACCATGGTTTGAGTCCTGGACTTGCAAGCTTCCTTTCTCACTTTTCTTCTTTCTCTCTGTCTGTCCCTCAATCTGTCCCTCTCTGGACAAATTAAAATAAAAAATAAATAAATAAAGTTAAATAATACATAATAAAAACAATTCTTTCAAAATAAAAGAAAGTGTTCCTTTGACTAAAGCCCACAGACCTCCCCCATCTGTGGGTAAACATGAGCGAGCCTGCATGGACACACATGTGCACTCACCACAGGGATACACATCTCCCACACAGAGCGGCCTAAGATAGGCCACAGTCACGGTACACAGCAGCCCCATAGCTGCTCACACACCCAGGCACATGGGGACAAGCTCTGTTACACTCCTGTACATGGCGGACCCTGCCTGCAACTCCACAGGTGCATTTGTGAACGATGTCCGCGTACACGCACATACGCCTACTAATCCGTGTATTCACGTGTGCAGTCATACAATCCAGCGTGAGCCCCGAGCATGGCATCAGTGCAGACACCTGTTCACTCGTGCACTTAAGGCATGCCACAGAGTAACGGCTCTGAGCTCCCTCTAGCAGTGGGGTGCACCACACTGAGGGGTCCACATGCCCTGGCCTCACCCTTGAAACCCTCTGCGCCACCACTCTGCTACCCCTGTGAGAGATACAGGCTTCTCTGTGGCCAGAGGCTGGGCGCAGCTGGAACCAGGGTCAGGGTTTGGTCTAGGGCCAAGGTCAAGGTTCACTGAGTGACGGGGGTGGGGGGAGGTGTCAGGCTCATCTGGGACCAAGGTCTGAGGTCAGCCAGGAGCAGAGATTTTCCTGATGCTCTGTATCTGTGCTCACCCCCGTATGTGCCATCTCCGGGAGCTGCTGGCGGGGCCAGGACTCAGGGTCCTCGTCCAGGGCCTCTGCAGCTGGTGGAAGGTGAGGGGGGGGCCGGGGGGGCCGGGCCTGGGCAGATCGCTGTGAGGTATGTTTCCATCTCCGCGGGTCGGGCGGGCGAAGCCATTTCCAATCTGCTCTCTATCATTTTCAATATCATTAATCCCAGACACTCTATTTTCCATGCCTGCGCAGCCAGGCCCCCGAGTGTGCGCCGTGTAAAGTGACACATATTCATCACCGGCTCGTGGCGCC
>NW_006203445.1:703488-706132 GCF_000334495.1 Tupaia belangeri chinensis
GATACAGGCTGCTCTGTGGCCAGAGGCTGGGCGCAGCTGGAACCAGGGTCAGGGTTTGGTCTAGGGCCAAGGTCAAGGTTCACTGAGTGACGGGGGTGGGGGGAGGTGTCAGGCTCATCTGGGACCAAGGTCTGAGGTCAGCCAGGAGCAGAGATTTTCCTGATGCTCTGTATCTGTGCTCACCCCCGTATGTGCCATCTCCGGGAGCTGCTGGCGGGGCCAGGACTCAGGGTCCTCGTCCAGGGCCTCTGCAGCTGGTGGAAGGTGAGGGGGGGGCCGGGGGGGCCAGGCCTGGGCAGATCGCTGTGAGGTATGTTTCCATCTCCGCGGGTCGGGCGGGCGAAGCCATTTCCAATCTGCTCTCTATCATTTTCAATATCATTAATCCCAGACACTCTATTTTCCATGCCTGCGCAGCCAGGCCCCCGAGTGTGCGCCGTGTAAAGTGACACATATTCATCACCGGCTCCTGGCGCCGGCGCCGACGCTGATACAATATTAGTGTTGCCCCCCCGCTCGGGGCCCGCTCCGCCCGGCTCCCCGATGGCACGAATCCATCACCTGGAGCCCGTGTCACTTTCCCCATCAGCCACATTTGTTTGGGCACTTAGGAGGTAATTGTGGCACATTAGCTGGGGTGGGGAAGGGTGCTGGGCCCCCAGGAGGAGGGAGGGGCTGAGGCATCTTCTTCTGCAGCTCCGACCCATGTGGGCCTGGTCCAGCGCCTGGGCTTCAGCTGCAGTCCCAGGAACTCGGATGCTTGCTCAGCCTGGAGGGGGAGGGCCTTGAGAAGGACCCCATCGGGGAAAGGTCAACTCTGGCCCTATTAGGAAGTCTTAGAAGGGTTCTTCAGCAACCTGGGAGCCCCAGCATCTAGATGGGGGCCCAGGCTTGGAACAGATGGCTTCTAAAACTTCTTGCCAACTAGTCCCTATGCCAGCACTGAAACTTGGGACACGACACCAGCCCCAGTGGCTCCATTCCAAGTCCCACATGGGAGAGGCAGGTGGGAAGGAGGCAGGACGGAGGGAATACTGCTCAGCCCTCGGAAGCCCAGCTCTGAAGAACCTCTGGCCCTGCCCTAGAAGCTTGGATTCAAGGGTGAAGCTCTTTTGCTAATAGCAGGTGATGTGGTCCAGCCCTCAGGAACACTGAAGGGGACAGATATCACCTAGTCTGACCTAAGTCAGGGGGCTTTGAGGAAGACTGCCTGGAGGTGGTGAGTTACGCACACAGGAACAGCGTCTGGACACAGGGCGGCCCAGAGTAGCTGCAGAGGAGGGAGGAACAGCAGCTGGGGTCATTGATCTGAGCAGAGGCCAGCTTGGCCAGGCATGGGCTCTCCCTCCCCAGTCCACAGGGCGAACACC
Source organism: Tupaia belangeri chinensis (assembly GCF_000334495.1). NCBI lineage: Eukaryota > Metazoa > Chordata > Mammalia > Scandentia > Tupaiidae > Tupaia > Tupaia belangeri. The sequence continues at coordinate 704,859 of NW_006203445.1, forward strand.
CATTAACCTCGTCAGCAGACAAATTGCCCGTCTTGTCAAATTCCCATTTAAAATGCAAACTCGATTTGACAGAGTAAACCGAGCGGAGGTGGGAGCGGATAATCCAGTAGAGGCTCATTAGCAAGGCCCAATGAGAGGGGCCTGTCGGGATGGCCTAACGAACCTGCCATGATGAGACTCCTACCACCCGCTCAATAGCCTGACTCCTGTGCCCCACTGCCCACCCCCAAGGAGTCTGGGGCCCTGAGCTTCCCCCTCCCCCACCGCCACACACTGGGACATTCTCTGTATGACATTCGTATATTATCTTATGCCCCTTACTGTGGGGGTTCTGTGAGGTGACATTATCAATTCATTTACAGATGAGAAACTTGGGGCCCAAGTTGGGCCAGCTGGAAAGAGGTGGGCAGAACTTGGATTTGAACCCTGATCCATCAGACTCCAGCAGTCACACTTGTAACCGCAGTCCTACTTTGTCCTCCTGGATTGCATGTGTTTGTCCCTCCCTCTCTGCTTCCCTGGTTAGTGCTGTCACTAGCTATGTAAGTCCAGGCAAACCAACTGTCCTTTGAGCCACATTGCTCTCATCTGTAAAAAATGGGTGAACAACAGCTGTCCAGCCCAGTGAGGGTAGGGAGAAATTAGCAAGGTCTTGGTTTAATGAACACTAAAAACCACTCCAGCAATGTCTGTAGACAAATTAGAAGACGAGAGAATTTCCCAGGAAGCGGCTCATGAAGAGACCATAGGCCTCCTGGTCCCCAGGACCTGGGTACCCCACCCACTGCCTTAGCTCCATGCCTGGGCCCTTCTAATGGGAAAGAATCCCATGGTCACTCTCAGGCCTGGAGGGGGCTGACAGGTCCCCACCTTTGAGTGGGGGTACCCTAGAGCAAGTGAAGGCCCCCCACACCCAGCCTCTCTTCTATCATGTGCTGCAGCCAGACTATGACTGTCTGTTCTTAAGCAAAGGGTGACGGACATCACCCAGCCTGGTTAAGGTGGTTAAGGTGCTGGGTTCCCACACGGCCAACTGTGGTTCAAGTCCTGGGCCTGGTCACTTCCTTTCACATCCCCTCTTGCCCAAGGTGAGTGCACATGCCCTGTAGCAAATTTAAATAATAATAATAAATAAAATTAAATAAGTAATTCTTTTTTTTTTTAGATATGTTTTTGCTATAGGGCACGTGCGCTCGCCAGACAGACAGAGAGAGACATAGAGACAGAAAGCGAGAAATCACCCCCCAGAGGGGATGGCCACGCCCGCAGCCCTA
>NW_006203445.1:706190-714184 GCF_000334495.1 Tupaia belangeri chinensis
CACCGGGTCCAGGACGTGAACCACAGTCGACTACGTGGGAGTCCAGCGACATAGCCATTACGCTAACTGCTGGTTCCCAATAAGTAATTCTTAAAAAAAAAAAAAAGCAGGAATAATGGACACTTCAAGGATCTAGGAGGGAAGCTAGAGAGCTAGTCAGCTGTCGCTCACCTTGCCGCCCCCTTCCCAGGCATTCTCAGCTCTGCTCCCTCACAGGTGCATGTAGAGCCCCACACCTGTCCACGTGCCACATGGGATGCTGCACTGCCCGGACATGCTGGGAGCTAGGGCAGGCGACTGTTTGCGAGAGGCCTTTTTAGGACTCTGCCTGCTGCTGGCAGCGAGGCAAGAGCCTCCTCAGGTTCAGTCTCTGCCCCCCGCCCCCAGCCCTTAACGGGCCCCAAAGCAATTGCTCTGAATCCCATTACTTTCCCTCATGACTCCTCACTACCCCAGAGTGAGTCCACACCCCTAAGCTGGCATTTAAGGCCCTGCACAACCTGGCCTCAGTTTATCTTTCAGTCTCTCTCATGGCACAATCTCCTCAACTCTCCTTTACGAGGCTGCGAGGACCCCAGAGGAGGGATATCCTCTTCCTCTTCAACCTTTCTCTGCCCCCATCCTTGCCCAGTTCTTGCAGCAGGCCAAGAAAGACCCCCAGGAGACCCTAGACCTGGGGGTGGGGGTGCTGCAGAGGAGGAGAGACTGGGGGTGGGGGGTGTTCTCGGCCTCCCTCCAGTTGTCTGCCAAGCCATCCTCTGAGGCTGGCCTAATTCCCTCAGAGCCCGGCTCCCATCTTCAGGGTGGTGCTTAGGGAGCTGAGAGCCCAACGCTAATGCCTAAGAAAGTCGTGGGTGGATTAGAAAGCGAGGGGGATTAGGGCCAGAGCTGGTGGCTGATGCGGAGCGGAGCCCCTCCTCCTGAGGAAGAGGAGGCTAATCCTGCTTAGCGACTCAGAGAAGGCAGTACTGAGGGGGGCCCTCTTCTACCACTCGGGCTGCCCGGGCCCAGCAGGGGCAGCGTGAAGACCTACCTCTTGGAGGACCCAAACTTTTGGCCTACTGGTGTTCCCCCAACCCATCCTGCTCAGCCTTGCCCTCCACACTGCCCTTGCCCTCCACATGACCCCACATCTTCTCGTCCTGCTGTGCCCACCCCAGCTGCCCTGTCTAACCTCCTCCCCAGCTTTCTTAGCTACCTCGTGCTCTGTGACCTGAACCCGCTCCATGTCCCGTCTACCCATACTGCCCAGAAGTCCAAAGTGGACGCTGTGGTGCTGCCCATTCCTGCAGCTGCTGGAGCGGTGGCTGCTGGTGGCTCCCAGTTGAGCTCCTCCCTGGGGGTTGTCTTCAGCTGCCTCACCCTTGGGAGCAGTCCACAGGTGACTGGTCAGCACAAGGATATAGAGGGCTGACCCTTACCTCCATCCAGGACAACTCTGAGAAGCCATCTTGGTGCCAGATGGAGATGTGGGGTTGGCTGAGGGCACCCTTTCCTTCAGCATGCCCTGCTCCACTGCCTCACCACAGCTGTTGTTCCTAGAGCACTTCCCAATAGCCCCTGCACACTCCCTCCCTAATCTCTGCAAGGAGGCCATCCTTCTCACCTTCTTCTTTTTATTTTTAATTACTACAGGGTACATGTGCTTGCTGGAGAGGCGGGGTGAGAGAGAGAGAGAGAGAGAGAGAGAGAGAGAGAGAAAGCACTGGGGGGGATATTCACATCACAATCTCTTCTCTTCTATTTTCCTATTGGGATTTTGAGCACACACACACACACACACACACACACACACACACACACAGCCTGGCATGTTTTTCAAGTACTGGGTCTGGGACTCAAACCACACAGCCGACCATGAGGGATCCAGCTGCCTTAACCACTGTGTTACCTAGCTGGCCCTCACTTTCTTCTTTGTCTCAAGTTCAAGGACAGAAGACTAGGCAGGTCAGTGAAGGGCCTGGATTCAGGAGCTCCTGACTTAGGTGCCTGGCAAGGTCCAGCAGTCCCTTCCCTGAGGATGAATCCCCTGGCCTCTTGGCTTCAATGGTGCGGGCAGCCCTGAGGACTGAGGAGAGAGGGAGGCCCTGCCCTGGAGACCCACTGTGGGATCCTGGTCTGACAGAGGATGCAGATTCTGCGTGTGGAGCCGATGGAGGAAAGGGAAAGAACCATGATCCAAAAGCTTAAACTGAAGGCAGAGGCAGGTCACCCCTCTGTCTGGTGAGAGGAGAGGAACCCTGGTTTGGGAAGCTACTGAGTGGGGAGGACGGAGCCTGCATGGAGAGCTGAGTCTCAGGGCAGGTTGGCCTCTAGACCAAGAGAAGAGGCAGGTCCTGACCCAATTGCCTGCTCCACTAGGCCCCTCTACCCCATCTTCTTTCCAGGTCTTCGCTTGCCAGGCTGGGCTTGCTCTCCCAGTGGCCAAATGTGGAAGGACTGACAGGAAGGACACCCACTCGCTGGCTCCTTGGCTGCCTGAGGTTGAAGGCCTGCGTGAGGGGAGAACTTGCCGGTGCAGGACCTCTGAGAAGTTCTGATCCTAGGCTAACTTGAGGGCAGGGCAAGGAACTGGGCGGACTGACCTCTGAGAGTCAGTTTGGGATCCTGGGTCCGTTGAGGGAACCACTCATACTCTTTCCTACCTTTGATGGACAAATGCTAATGACATTATCAGCGATTGACCAGAACCGAATAAATAATTCAGTCTGGCCTGAAAATGGGAGAAAAGTACTTAAATGCTATTGACAAGCCAGTCCCTGGCTTCATTACCCATGCAGACTCAGGCCTCCACATCGACCAGGCCCCCCGATTCTTTCAAACCCCACTGAGGGCAGTTGCCGGCATCTCTGCCACCAACCTGGCCCCCACTGACTGTGGAGGTGAGGAGATTAGATGGAGGGTGGAGGCTGTGGTCCCCAGAAAAGACATCCACACACACACCCTCCCCCCAAGTTCTTTCCCTTTTCCCAAACACTGGCAGCTTCTGGGGGCTCTGTGGGCAGGAAGGGCGTCCTGGGTAGGTCCCACTCCAGTCCCACCCCAGGTGCACGCGCTTGGTCCACACAGAGTCAGCCCAGCAGCTGCTGCATCCTCTTCCAGGACAGGAAGAGTGGTGACCCCCTGGGGCGGCTGTCAGTCAGCGTACTCTCAGGGAATACAAACTCATTAAACGTTTCCCTGCCTTGTCACAGGGGCCCGAGTCCCCGAGTCAGGCCTGAGGAGAAGGAGGAGGAGGAAACAAATGTGCAGCTGATCCTTTAAAAGCACATCCTGTATTTCTGACCCCAGAGAAGAGATGAGGGGATTATGGAGGGTGGGGATTACCCACGGATGGCCCTCACTGTGGGTTCCCAGGGAGTTGGGATTTCTAGCCCCTGTAGCATACACGGGGCTCCAGCAAACAGCAACTCTGCAGAACAAAACCTTCTCTTTTTCTTTAAGAGTCTCCTGCTCTCGCCTGTAGCTGCCTGAGGCCTGCTCCTCTTCAGGGTATCTCCTCTGGCATCCTGTGGTCTCCTCAGGGGAGCTAGAGAGGCCATCTTGCTTGGTCCCGTCCCTGCTGCCCACAGGGCTATGCCAAGCCAGATAGCCTCCCACCACCGTGGCTCCACAGTGGAAGCTGGTCAGAGCTAAGGGAGCTGCAGACACCTTCCAGTCCAAGGACACCCGGAGCAAGGACCCAGTGGAGGGGATTTTGGAGGTTGGGCTGTGACCAGGGCCTGGGAGGTTTGGGGTGCTCCATGGGCATGCAGGGCTCCAGGAAATAGTTCTAAAAGGGGCCCTCTCCCTTCATGGGCCAAATAACTGGCTCTCCAGCTCTGGGCAGATGCCAGGGTGGCCTCCCAGTGCCTGCCACTAGAAGTCAGACTTATCTCCTCACTCCTTTTAGTGACCAGACCTGCTCCCCCAACACACACACACACACACACACACACACACACACACACACACAGCTCTCTGCAGGCTCTGGCTGGGGTTGCCATTCAGGGTTTGGCCTCAGAATTGCCCTGGGCCAGCCCCTCCCTTCCACTTCCCTCCACCCCACAGAAGTCCAAGAGCACCTTAGCTCTTCTGTGCCCAGGGCTCTGCACCCCTGTCCCTGGAGTGGGCTGAAAAACTGCCCTCCTACTCGTCATCCGCAAGGCCCTTCTTCCCACCCTTGTGTCCCACGGGGAGTCATTTATCCGGATCGACTGGCTCTCCTCAGTGCAAACACTCGCAGGAGCATTAACAAGCCTAAAACCCAATTAGCCTTCAATTACTCAGGCCTTAGCCAGATTTTCCGAGGTGGGGACAAGAGTAAGGAATATGTTTGGGTACAGCTTGGATGGAAGCCCCCACTGCTTTGGGCTGAGCACCCTGTATCTGCCCAGCAGGTCTGCTCTCCAGTGCTGCCCCCTCCCACCTACACCACCTTCTTCCCTCCTCCCTCTTCTCTCCTGACCTGCTGGCCTTCCTCACCTCTCTTTAGAACATCACTGCCCTTACGTGTGCATAACCAATACGTGGCTGGGCGAAAACAACACAAAATCCCAAATGAAAAGCTAAATATCCCTTCTACCCCACTCCATTGAGCCCACTATCACTAATTGGTGGGTGGGGATGGGGTTCTCCTTTTATTGCAAGGTTTGATTCCATACATTTACACACACATTCACACGAACACATAGTTTTTAGAAACACCTTCAGATCAAGACTATGCTATTCTTATTATTTAAGGACCGACTCTATTCACCCGTGAAAGATCTTGTTTAATTTGTGCTTTCCTTATCCTTATCTGCTTGCCCGCTTTACAAGTTCTGCCTCTCTTTACGTCAGTGCACCCACGTCAGTCTTCCCCTTCTCAGATGCGTAGTATTCCACAGTCTGGGTGCACCTTAATGTATTCGATCGGCCCCTTCTCGGTGGACGTGCCGCTGTCGCCCGTATCTGGCGATGACAAGCATCATCACGGGGACCGTGCCTGTACTTACGTCATTGTGTGCCCGAGGCCCATGTCTGCATAACCAGACGCCTGCAAATGGAACTGTTGGGCCCCAGGGCATGTGTATTTACATTGTGATCATTTTTGCCAGCTTGTCCTCTGCCTCCAGAAACTCCAAAGCTGTGCCCATTTGCACTCTCAAGAGTTGCCAATTCTCGGAACCTGCAGATGGCATAATGGTTATGTTGCTGGACTCTCATGTAGTCGACTGCGGTTCGAGTCCCAGACCAGATGGCTTAAACTTACGCCTTGCACATGTGCATGCGTGCCCAAGATCCTGAGAGGAGAATGGAGGAGAAGGGATTGCTGCGGAGTGGCCATCCCCCCAGGGGGTGATCTCTTGCTTTCTGTCTCTCTGTCTTTCAGGTGAGTGCACACGCCCTATAGCAAAAACTGCTCTTAAAAAAATAGTTGTCATTTCCTCCCACTTTCATGAACACTGGGCATTTTCTTTTTTAAAAATGTCATCATTTAGTCAAATAGGAAGAAATAACATTTTATTTAATTTTAAGAGGTTTATTTATTCATTTATCCCATGCAGGTGAGAGAAATAGAGACAGAGACAGGGTCCTCATGCTGTGAGTCACCCCCAGTCTCGACTGGCTCAGATGGAGTGCAGATGCCTGGTGTTGTCAGAGAGATTTCAGGATTCGAACCCAGGACCTTTCCCAAGTGGGTCCAGTTTCATTACAACTGTGCCACATCCTGCCTCCCCATTTTCTTCATCTGTTTTTTCCTCATCTACTTTCTCTCTTCACCTCTCCTTTACTTCCACATCTTACTCCCCTCTTCCTCAACTCTACCCCTCCTACTCTCTCTCCCCCTTGGGCTCCTCTCTTTCCTTACTTCCTTCTTCCCTTCCACAACTTCTTTCTCTCATCCTCTCATCCTTCCCCTACCTCCTCCCTGCTCCCTCCTCCCCTGCAGTCCTGGGGGAGGGGCAGCCAGAGAAGCTATTAGCTTTGCCCCCCTAATACTCTGAGTCCCACTCGCCTCTTAACACCTCCCTGAGCCCGGGCCTCTAAGCCCCATCTCACTCTGTCTCCCTCTAATCACTAAGGCTTATTTCTGATTTTCTGAAGTGACAAGGAGCTGGGTTTGGGGGGAGGGAGGGCTGTCAACTAGCATCTCCCAGGATTGAGAGAGGGAAGGAGGGAGGGAGGGAGGCCTGATGTAGCAGGGGAGACTCTGGCTAGGCCCCCCTCACTCTGAACAGGTAGCATGGAGAGTTTCCAGCCCCCTCCTGGGTGTGCATATACCAGTGCTTGCACCTTAGGGTGTTCTTTCAGGGGATTCTATTTTCTCTGTAAAAGGAAAGGGACACCCTCCCCCCCACTTCACTTGAGGAGCTCCAGTGGCCAGAGCCCAGTCCTCTAAAGTCCCCCTTCTGCCTCCTCACCACTGCCTGGCCAGAACACAGGCCCCATCTCCTCCTTTCCACCCCTTTGATCCTGGGGGGCGGGGGGGGGGGAAAGCCTCCAAGCTACAGAGTCCTTGTCTTCCGCTTCTCACCCCACAGAAATGTGGGTCTCCTCACCTGCACCTCAGTGCACTGGAATCAATTTAATTAAGGACAGCAGCAAATCTCTTGTCGTTTTAAAGACATTAAGGTTTAAAATATGTGCCGAGAGGAGAGGTCTCAAGAGAGGTGGGATGAGGGGCCAGACTAATTCCAGGGAGGTACACTGGAGCTCCAGGTCTAACCCTGCTGGGTGGTGCTGAATACTCCCCTGGGTGTCTCTGAGCCTCCCAAACTTGTGTCGGGCCCAGCAAGAATACCTGGCTCCTGCCTGGAAGTGTTCTTCCTGTTAATTTAATTACATGGCCTAACTGGGCCCAGGCTGGGAAGGCGGTTAATGGCAGCTGCAGAGACAGTGAGTAATCAAGAATTAATTAAGCGTTTCTGGGGATTCCCGAGCCTGAGCCAGGGATTCCTAGGGGCCTGGCTATGGCTGGGCTGGGAGTGGGGGCTCTCCAGCTCCTCCTGCCCTGCTCATGCCTCCTCAGGAGTGGGGAAAGCCGCTGCTCTAAGTCCAGAAAGGCTCTGCATCCAAGCTGCCCACTCAGGCAGTCTCTGACCAAGGGGCTGTGGAACCACACAGGGGCCAGCAGCGGGGTGTGCTGTGTGTGTGTGTGTGTGTGTGGGCAGGCGCCAGTGGGTCTGGATTTCTGCTCAGCTCAGCCTGGGTTGAAGTTGGGACTGTGTGTGGCTGGGCAGGTGGAAAAGGAAATGAGGGGCTCTTGCCTCTGGCTTTGGAGGCAAGCAGCCCTGAGTTTCCTCCTGGGCCTCACTACTTGCTAACATGTGCCCTGAGCCAGGCCTTCCACCTGCCTTTTCCTCTGCCTCAGTAACAACCTCAGGCTTTCCTGAGCCCGGTCCCTGTCATACAGGGTTCAGCCCAGACAGACCTCTTCAGAAAGCCTTCTAGGATCACCCGTTTCCTCCTTCCCCTCTCCCCCTCACTATCACATCGCTTGGCCTTATTGTCTGTTCATTTACTGGGGGGGTGGGGGGTGGGAGGCCTTCAAAAAGTTTGTGGAAACTGCATATCATGAAAAAGCTATGCATGGATCGAAAAATTCTTTGCACCCAAATAAACCCATATTTTAAGTCCCTACTTCCACCAGCTCTTGGAAGTTCCCTCGTTTTCTGGTTCCTTGTGCTCTCGCATACCTCCCTCCCTCCCTGGAATTGAGTTCCGTAAAGGTAGACATAGGGTCAGAGCCTGAACCGCGCCGGGTGCACAGAAGTGTGCGGAGAATGGAGACACGTCTCCGAGTTTGCTTCCTCACCGGGCAAACCGGGTGGTACCCCTGCGGGCTTGGGGGTGTTGTGAAGGGTGTAACGCGACAACTCGCAAGGGCCAGGCAGGATGGCCGGCCCAGACTTCGCTCCAGACCTGCGCCAGCGCCGGATCGCGCAGGGCAGGCTCACGAGCGCGCCTCCTCTGCAGCCTGCAAGGCCCGAGACTCCGCGGCCGCGGGGCGGACAGGCAGGCCCCGCCCG
>NW_006203445.1:714278-723418 GCF_000334495.1 Tupaia belangeri chinensis
GCGGCGGCGGGGGCGGGAGGGAGCGCGGCCGCTAACCCGATTATGCAGATCCGCGGGGGGCGCGGATTAGGCCTCGGGGGCGGCTTCGCCCTAAGCGGCTCGCGGATTTGGGAAAAGTTTACTCCGGCGGAGGGGGCGGAGACGCCCCCGAGCGGGCGGCCTGGACTTCTCCCTGCCGGGTGAACGGAGGACCACAGGCCCGAGAAGGAAGCGACAGGGTGGGGCGGACGCAGGCACAGCTCCGTGTTTCCAGGCACCCAGTCACACACACGCCCGGTCCCGCAGACACGCGCGCTCTGGCTCACAGTCACCATCCCCAGCCAAAACACTCGTGAGCACCCGGCGACGTGGGCACGTGCGCGTACACACCCGGGCTCGCACCGCCCAGAGCCAAGCCCCCCGAGAAGGAAGCGACAGGGTGGGGCGGACGCAGGCACAGCTCCGTGTTTCCAGGCACCCAGTCACACACACGCCCGGTCCCGCAGACACGCGCGCTCTGGCTCACAGTCACCATCCCCAGCCAAAACACTCGTGAGCACCCGGCGACGTGGGCACGTGCGCGTACACACCCGGGCTCGCACCGCCCAGAGCCAAGCCCCCAGTGCTTGCACACTCCCTCACACTTGCAAGGCTCTGGCTGGCGGTCACGGGAGCATGCACGTACTCACCGACGCGCACTCCACATTCAGAGCCTGGGCCTCTCCGTGCTCCCAGCCAAAACCCTGGGGACACAAGGAGGTGCAATCCTGGCACAACCAGGTGCAAAAGCACACCTGCATTTCCCCAATGGTGTCTCCTCTGATGGACCCTGAGGACAAGTGTGTGTTAGGGACTCCAAGACTTGTGTTTTGGAGGGTGGACTTGTATCACTGGAGTCTGGGCCTGGGCTTGGGGTTATGCGGCTGGGGCTTTCTCAGCGTGGGCAGGAGGGACTGAGACAGACGCTGGGCTGGGAAATAGGCTGAGGCCCGGTACTCACCGCAGGACTGGGGTCCCCACATGCCTCACCAGTCTCCTCCAGACCTGCAGCTTCCCTGAAGGGCTGTCAGGGAGGAGGCTGGGGGTGAAGGGAATGGTTTCTCTTTACCCATCTGGGTAAAGGACAGAACCCAGCTCCAGGCCAGCCCTGTCCAGCCCAGTGTGTGATCAGCATGTGTCCATAGTCTGTGTATGTCCCAGGTAATACGTGTGCTTTCAGACAGTGTGTTTGTGCTCAGTGGCATGTGTATCCCCAGCCTCACACCCCTCCTGGCAACACCACAGCCACACACAGTGACCGTGAGCCCACACTCACCAGACAGGCACTCATGATGGACACACCTAACCGTGTGCACACTCCTCCCGTCCACACCTGTGCTTTGCCGGCACGGATGGGATGTGAACTGCTGCCAGTGCAGAGAGCAATTTCTGTGGCATGAGGTGCAGCCACCCCAGGCCCTAGGTGTGATGGAGTGACTGTGCTGACAAGATCAATGAGGAAACAGTGGTCAGGGTTCAATGAGTCTTTAACAAGCTGAGCACTGGCTGCTATCCCCAACCCCACGCTCTGTGCTCATCACACCCACCATCGTCACTGGGACCGTGTGTGTGTGTGTGTGTGTGTGTGTGTGTGTGTGTGATCCCCAGTATCTGGGATCCTCCTTGAGGTATTCTCGGATGGCCCCTGAGCCCCTGGCCCATGAGGGAGAGGGGTGTCCTATGTGAAGCTGTGCTCCAGGTGTTTCAGGCTGCTGGGGCCAGTGGGGTGATGTTCCCCTTCCTGTGTAAGCTAAGCCCAGTCTTGGCCCTGCCTGGGCCTGGTTTCCTCATAGACCTTTTCTGTTCCAGCCTTCTCAGTTCGGAGTCTCTGGGGAGAGAAGCTGGAGGAGTCAGAGCATTAAGAAGAAATCACACTGGGCCCGCAGGTGGTGTGGTGGCTAGGAGCACTGGACTCCCACATGGCCGACTATGGTTTGAGTCCCAGACCTGGCAGCTTGCTTTCTCATTTTCCCTCTCTCTTGCTCCGTCCCTCTCTGGTCAAAACAAACAAACAAATAAATAAAGTTAAATAAAAAATAGTTATTTCTTTAAAAAAAAAAAAAGAAGAAGAAGAAATCACACTAAATCCCCTTTTCCTGGCCATCCTGGACCCACTAGACAGGACCCACCAGGCAGCCCTGGCCCTGCCCCCTATCAAGGTCCCTGGGCCCCCATGGGGCAGTCAGGCCTGATTTCATGCTCAGGAAGGATTCCTCTGGCCCCCAGTGGGCAGATCTGATTAGGCAGCTGCAGGGGGTGCTTGGTCACAATTAATCAGCAGCCAGCCTACACTGGGGAGGGGTAGGAGGAGGGGGTACTGTCTAGGCAGGGGCCTGGCCAAGGGGTGCACAGGGGAAGGGATTCTCCGAGGCCTGTGGGCCTGGAAGGAAAGAGGATGGGAGACAGCTTTTCTCTCCGGCAAATACCCAGGGAGCTGGGCAGGGGCTCAGCAGCCTCTCAGTGGCTCTTAGCTGGGTAGAGGACCTTGTCCCCCTGCCCTGCCTTGATCCAAGTCCTACTGCCCCACTGAAAGGACGCATATCCTCTGGCAAGGTGCTGGGCCTCTCCATGCCTCAGGCCTAGTCTTTGGCATAGACAGATGGGGTAGAATGATGCCTTCCTCACAAGATGGGTACAGGGAAACATGGCATGGTGGCTGACACACAGCAGGTGCTTGAGCTATGGGAACTTCTGTTATTGTTACTGTCACTTTTAGTTCAGAACAGGCAGAGTGCAGAGAGAATTCAATAGCCAATGGATCTTAGCACCCTCTCTCCCAAAGGCAGGAGCTGCGAAGAAGGGAGACCCTTGAGATCCCTCCAATTTCCCCCTTCCTGTTCAGGCTTATCACCTAGGAGAACACAGAGGGGTTGGGGAGCCAGTCTGGGGCAGCCAGCCCCAAGGGGAGGGGATCCTGAACTCCCTCCCTGCTCCTCCCCTCCTCTCTAACCCCCAACCAAGTACATGTGTTTAGGGGTGGGTGGGGAGAGGAGAGGCAGAATCTGCAGTAACTCAGTGGCTCAGTTGTTTTAGGCCAGAAGCCATTACCTTCCTGGAGAGAAAAGGCCATGGCCCATCTGAGACTGGGGGCTGGGATGAGGGTGGTAGGAGGGGAGGGAGACTCCAGGTCTGCCCTGGGGCCTCCGTGCCTTCCCCATTCTCCTTCTCTGCCCAGATACAGAGACAAAGTCCCTGATCATCTCAGGTTTGGGTATGTTGCCCACTGGCCTGGGGGGTGGGGAGGGAGACCTGGCAGAGAGAAGGGTCCCTGCCCACAGCGCCTCCATAATTGATTATGCCTACTGGGTGCTAGGCCCCAAGCCTCTCCTGTTTACTTTGTATCCTTGACACAGCTGGAAACCAGCGGGGACCCTTTCAAGAAAGTCATCCAATTATCTAGCCCAGGGGTGGGAGGTCGGGGGCAGGACTTGCAGTGGGAATGGGAGGATTTCCATGGTGGGGAGGAGGGCAGGAGTGGCAGACCGAAGGAAGTGGGACTGGAGACCCTGCCTGCTGGCTTTGCAGAGCAAGTGTGCTGTTTTATGAAGACTGCCCGCCCATGCGGGGTGGAGTGGCAGTCCTGGTGACTGAGGGGAGGGCTAAAGCCCCCCAAGCTACTCCTTGACACTGCCACCAGGCTCACGGCAGCGGCAGCAGAAAGCACGTGCCTACCAAATCCAGGTCCAGCCCCACTGAGCTCAAGGTGGCAGTCTCTTGAGTCTTCCCTAGGGAGTAAAGGCCGTCAGGGATGGGCTTACACCCTGGGCTTGGGCAGTGTGCGCATTCTTACCCAGAAATGGGAGCGTGCCCAGCAGATCTTGTAAGCCTGCATGCAAAGCATCCTGGGAAGGGCCTCTGTTGCCTGTTCAGTAAGAGCCTGCCCCCTTGGCAAGGTGCTGTGGATCTTCTGAATGTGGATGGCATAGTTGTCCCTCCCGACTGATAGCACTGTGTCCTCTCCTAAGTCATGCCCTCGGCTCCTGTTCCCCTGCTGTCCTTGGTCTCGCTGTGTCTCTACTTCTGCCTCTCAGTGTCTTCCTGAGTCCGAGTCCGTCTCTCCATGGGCCTGTGAATCTGTGTCTCTGTCTCTGACTCATGTCCCTCCATACCTGTCTCTGTTTCTGTGACACTATGGCTCTTCCTGGCTTCTCTTTGTCTCTGAGTCTTGTGTCTCTCAGTCTTTATCACTCTGTCGCTGTCTCAAGGTTTGTCTCTCTTCTCCTCGGTAAGCCTGTGTGTGGTTCTCTGTGGTTTTTGTGTCAGGTTCTGAGGCTGCTGTAGTTTAAAAGCTGAATGGAGGGGGGAAGCCGGCCCGTCCCAGGGCTGGATACAGGTGTCCCAGATACTTAGAGTCCCCTCAGAAGGGGTTTTCCTCCAGAGTCTGCACTTGGGCTTGGACTCCATCTGGGTCAGGCGGGGGGCACTCTGGAAGTTGCAAAGGCCAAGCATCTCCTTTAGATTATACTTTAAGGGCAGAGCCTTGTCTCTATTCAGACAGGCACTGACTTCACTATACGTGGCCTCCTCTCTTTATCTCTATTTTTATCTCAGGAGGAGCAGTGGAGATGGCTTTTGGAGTCAAATGAACTCAAGTTCAAGTTCTGGACCTGCAGTTAACAAGTTCTATGACAGTGAATTCTTTGATCTCTTTTAGCCATGGACGGCCTCTTCATTTTCTTTTCTTAATTTTATGTTTTTATATTTTTGCTACAGGGCACATGTGCTCGCCAGAGAGACAGAAAGTGAGAAATCACCCCCCGAGGGATGACCACATGCAATCCCTTCTCCTCAGTTCTCCTCTCAGGATTTTGGACACGCACACAGACACGTCTGACGTGTTTCAAGTTGTTGGGTCTGGCACATGAACTGTGGTCTGCCATGTAGGAGTCCAGCACCTTAACCACTACGCTATCTGCTGGTCCCAGCCTCTTCATTTGTAAATAGTCCTTGTCCGGGGCCAGCAGGTGGCATGGTGGTAAGGACGCTGGACTCGCACATAGCTGACCATAGTTCGAGTCCAGGACCTGGTGGCTTGCTTTCTCACTCTCTCTTGTTCTGTCCCTCTCTGTCAAAAAATTAAAATAAATAAATAAATAAAGGTTCTGTCCTTCTCTGTCAAAAATTTAAAATAAATAAATAAATAAAGTTAAATAAAATAATTCTTATAACCAGAAACAAACAAATAAAAACCCAGTCCCTGTCTACCAAAAACAAACAAATAAAAACCCAGTCCCTGTCTCTCTAGATCGTGGTGAAGATAAAATGCAGTAGCGACTGTAAAGCAGTCAACGCAGAGCCTGACCTGAGAAGTGGGAGCCATTTCTATTTTATTTCCCCATTTGTCTATAGAGCCCCTGTAGGCCCAGGGGGGTCTTGTTGAACAAACACAGAGTTCTCTGTTCATTTCCTTTCTTTCCTCTGGCTCCATTTTCTCCTGCCTCTCTCTGTCCCTCTGTCTTGGAGGAAATGGGTTATAAGAACCTCCTGAATACCTTCTAGGTACCTGCTCTGAGCCTGCCTCTGCAAATGGTGACAAGCTCTCTACACAATAATGAGAACTCAATGCGGGGCTTGACTTGGCAAACAGGGACAGTCTTTGTAAAGTCCTAGACTCTGAAGATAGATGGTAACACACAGTACAAATTATCATGGGATCTGTGACAGTGACAGACTCAGAAATCAGTGATGGGATGTGCCCTGCAGATGGTCATAAGCTCTGCAAACACTGATGAGCTTTGCATACGATTTCAGGCTCTAAACCATAGGCTCTGCAAACTCCTAACAGGTTCTGCAAATAATGATGGGCCTTGTAAACAGGGACAGACTGCTAATGGCAATGGCCTTCGCAACCAGTGATGGCCAGCTGTGATGGGCTCTGGAAAAGCAAAATAGCTTTCACCTGTAAAAGGCAAGCGATTCGGCACCCCCCCCCGCCTCCATAAAGAGCAAAGCTCTGTCTCAGTACCATGGACAGCAAGCCACCACCGCCCACTTCCCTAAATTCACTGGTACTGGGTGCGTGCTGAGGGTGGAGGATGGTAAAGAGAAGTAGTACAAGGAGAGGAATGAGTCTGTGTCCCCCCTCTCAGAGCTCTCAGGCAGATGAAAAGACAGACTCCTAAATAGCCGCATGAAAGGATTGGCTCTGTGTTGACAAATCTGTGCTCAGGCTAGCTATTTGTGAGGTAGAAGGTGTCTTTCCACATCAGAGGCTCTCGGAATGCTAAAAGGGTGTTTAAACTACACGGGGCCTCCTGGGGGAACTGAGAAGTCAGCTTTGCAAAGCACGTCTTGTCTTGCAGGCTCCAGCCGACCTTAAATTCTAGCTGGCACCTGAATTGCTTTGTAGCAATTTAAATGTCTCTGTCCTTTCCAGGTCTGGCCATATTAACAGGTCTCTATCATGCATACCTCTCAGAGCACAGGGCCTAGGGAGGGAGAAGCAAGAATACATTCTAGAAAGGCTGTGAGTACCGTGCTCTGGACGTGATGATGGTTGAGACTGGGGCGGGCATGCTGATTGTGGAGGCAGGGATGGGACAGGCTGCTGGTGATACTAGCATGCTAATGGAGGTGCAGACAGCGCTGGGCTTGTCCATAACGGTGGAGGTGAAGGGGAAGTAATGGCGAGTCAGAAGGGGCAATTTGGTAGGTAAAGAAGTAGGTCCCAGTGAGAAAGAGCTTGGTGCAGCAGCTAAGCACTCAGTGCAAGTTGGACTTTTTGTCTTGACATTTGCTAGCTGTGTGACCTTAGCCAAGTTATTTAACTTTTCTGTGCCTCAATTTCCTTATTTGTAAAATAGGATAATAGGGCCAGCAGGTGGCATGGTGGTTAAGGCGCTGGACATTCCCACATGGCTAACCACAGTTTGAGTTCCAGACCCGGCAAACACTTCTCTCTGTGTGTCTGTCTTTCTCTGGTCAAATTAAGATAAATGAATGAATAAATAAAATTAAATAAATAATTCTTTAAAAAAAATAGGATAATTAAAGTGTCTACCTCAAGTTGTCCTGACAATTGAGTTAACATAGATAAAATACTTAGAGTATTTATACAACCTGGTATATAGTAAATGCTCTGTGGTAGCAGCTGTTACTATTAAGGAAGGCAGTGGAGGTGGTGATGATGAAAGTGGGGGTGGTAGTAATGGTGAAAACAGAGACAAGAATAACAAAGATGAGGGGCCAGCAGGTGGTGTTGTGGTTAAGGCGCTGGACTCCCACATGGCAGACTGCAGTTCAAGTTCTGGATCCAGCTTTCTCACTTTCCCTCTCTCTGTGTCTCTCTCTGGTCAAATTGAAAAATTATAGTGGTGAGTTAAAATAAAATGAAATAATTATTTTAAAAATTTGTATGCTAAAAAAAAAAAGATGAAATTTATTGAGCAAGCCAGGTGGCTTGGTGGTTAAGAAGACTGGATCTGGGATCAGCAGATGGTGTAAGGGTTAGGTTGCTGGACTCCCACATAGTCAACTATGGTTCGAGTCCCAGACACGGCAGCTTAAAACTCACACCGGGCATGTGTGCATATGTGTCCAAGATCCAGAGAGCAGAATGGAGGAGAAGGGATTGCACTGTGGCCATCCTCCCTGGGGATTTCTTGCTTTTTGTCTCTCTGTCGCTCTCTGTCTCTCCGGCGAGCACACACATCTTATAGCAAAAATCTCTCTCTCAAAAAAAAAAAAAAAAGGCTGGATCCCACACAGCCACTGCAAGGTTCAAGTCTTGGACTCGGTGGCTTGAGAAACACAACAGGCCTGTTTGCATCTATGCCCCGAATCCTGAAATGAGAGAGAAGTAGAGGAGAGAGGATTGTGGGATGACTATACCCCGTCAGGAGGGCTGTGCTTACTCACCTTCCCTCTCTCACTCTGTCTCTGGCAAGCCTATGCACCTCTGGCAAATTAAAAAAAAAAAAAGAAAGAAAACGAAAGGATATCTATCGAGTACTACGTGCCCTGCACTGTTCTAAACATTTAATGGGAATGTATGTTTAACTCATATCATAACGGTCCTGTGACATAGCTAATATGACCCCCATTTTGATGAAACTGGGCCAGCTGGTGGTGTGGTGGGTAAGGTGGCTGCATCCCCCGTGGTGAACTTTGCAGTTCAAATACCAAATCTGTGTTTCTTGAGAAACACACCAGGCACACATGCACACGTGTGTGTGTGTGTGTGTGTGTGCACCCAAAATCCTAAGAGGAGAATGGAGAAAGGATTGCAGCATGGCCATCTTCCCTGGGTGGGGGGTGATTTCTTACTCTTTCTCTCTGCCCCTCGCCCAGAAAGCACATACAGCCTATAGCAAAAAGAAAGAAAGAGGATGGGGGCAGGCAGGTGGCATGGTGGTTAAGGGCACTGGACTTCCACGTGGCTGACTGCAGTTTGAGTCCATTTTCCCTCTCTCACTCCGTCCCTCTCTGGTCAAATTAAAATAAATAAATAAAGTTAAATAACATAATTCTAAAAAAAAAAAAGAAAAGAAAAGAAAAGAAAGAAAGAAAGAAAGAAGATGAAACTTAGGCACAGAGGGATTAAGATACACACCAGAGGTAAACAGCTAGTATGTTTGCTAAATGGTGAGGATGATGGACAGGGGGCAGCCACAGGAAGTGCTGTGTACACGTGGAAGCAGGGCCCGGGTGGAGGGGTGGAGGGGAAGGTGGTGGGGGTGGCCTGGTGGTGATGCTGCTGCTGGTGGTGGTGACAGCAGTGGCAGAGTGCAGGGGCAGAGAAGGCCCTGGAAAGAACACCCCTTGGCCGACTCCCAGCAGGTTTTGGTAGCTGCAGAGGGGAGGTTCTGCCAGGTTTCTCTGGGCAGAGGCTGTGGCTTCCAGGCTTTCTGTAAGGTTCTGCTTTGAAAGGATCTCATTTCCCCACAGCGACTGCAGGCTTTGGTTCCCAGGTAGTGAAGTGGCATGGAAATGGGCAGACTCTTGGGGGCGCTGTGTGGTAGAGGGGTGGGCTAGGGCCTCCCCTTGGTCCTGCACTCCCTCACTGGGATCTGGCACCCTCTGACCTTCTAGCTCCCCTGCAGAGCCCTGCCCGGCCTGCATAAGGGAGCAGACAGCGGCAGTGGTGAGCCGCCCACCCCATTACAGAACTCTCGGCCTTGCCT
>NW_006203445.1:723480-728015 GCF_000334495.1 Tupaia belangeri chinensis
TCCCCCGCGTCTGTGCCGGCGCTCCCGCCCGCCAGCCCGTCCCTATTATCAGCACCATCAACGGCGGCAAATGACACTCTCAGAATCTTGACTCCAATCTGATGCCTGGTCCCGGGGGCCGCGGAGAGGCGCAGGCGTCGCCATCGCGGCTCAGCCAGGCACAGCAAGGGGCCTTGAAGAGGGTGGGGAGGGGGACGACGCAGGGGGTGGGGCTGGGCCAGGCCAGCCCTACCTAAGTCCAGACTCCAGGCTCCCCTGGAGGGGAAAGTTGGAGAAATGAGGTCACTCAGACCCTTCAGTCTGACCATGTGTCTAGGGAGGAAAAGGAGTAGGGGAGAAGGGGCCTTTTATTTGCCCCATTGCTACCCAGAGCATCCTTGGGCTCCAGGTCTGGCAGGAGCCTCAAGGAGCAGCCCACTCGGTGACCCTTCTCTGGCCTCTTCTTGAACTCTCTTGGACATGGGATGCTCAGCCCCTCCCTGAGCCACCTGTCTCATTGCTGGGCACTTCCTCATTTGGAGTCCTGATTGGCCTTTCTTGGGATCAGGGTCCTGAGACCCCTTAGAGGCAGTGACCCCACAACCAAGGCAACCTCACAGAAGGTAGGTTTCAAGTCTGCTCACTGGGGCCATCGCCGATCTCCTGGCCTGTGGGGGGGAAGGTTGTAGGAGGCCGGGGGAAGATGAATGGACCCTCTGCAAGGCTGTGGAGAAGTGGAGGGGACAGTGGGCAGAGCCCTGGGTGAATGAAGGACACCTGGGTTCTAACTAGTCCGTCAGCTGCTTTCCCTGGCCTTCCTCCCCCTTCCCCATTCCACCATGGGTCCTGGGGGGGGTAATCTGTAGTCTACCTAACACCCCCCACCCACACATACAAGCACCAAGGGGCTGAAGGGCGTGAGGCACAGAGTGGAAAGTGGTTCTGGGCCTGGCTGTGTGTGCTGGGGCACAGGAGAAGTCCTGTCCTGAACGATGCCTCTCAGGGTAGGAGCCTGAGCACTCAGGCCAGCTGGACGGGGCTCCCTCCTGTGCTTTGCAGCAGAGGGAACCTAGGCCAGCCTGAGCAAGGACCCGTGGGCCAGGCCAGAGTGGGAGGAGAGGAGCGGAGACCTGGCTCACAAGCCTTCCCCACTGCCTGCCTGGGTCCTGGTCTACCATGGCAGTGACCTCAATCTGCTCTGCCTACTGCCCCCACCATGCTCCATCACCCAGAGGCCATGGATGTCCAAGCTGTTTGCCTCTGCTGAGTGGCCACCTTCAATGCCCCCCCCCAGAGGCCTGGCCATTGGTCACAGGCTGGCAATGCTGAGGGCCATGTGTGCAGGGCTGGGTGTGGGCTCCACTCAGGGCCTCCCTTGGTAGCCTCTGTCTACTCTGCCCCTGCCCTGTCCCCTTTGCTCTTCCCCAGCTCACCTTTGCTCTCCCTCACCTGTGCCCACTCTCCTTCTCCCCATCTCCTGTGTCCACCTCACCTGTCCTGTTCACTGTCTCCTCCTCCCTTGTCCCCCTCTGATAAGACCCCTTTCTCTTTCTTCTTCAGACCCCCCACACTTCTTCCCCAGCCTCTGGGTCAGCTGACCTGGCCCTGCTTCCCCTGCGTTTCTCTCCCCCTCTGTGCCTTAAGGGCTGAAAAGCTCCATCTCTGCAATGACCCCTCCCTAAGCTGGGCCTTCTCCTTTTCCAGTCAGCTGCCCGTGGGGACTTGGGACCCTCCAAGACAGGATAGTTTCTTTGAACCAACCAAGGGCATCTAGAGGTGAGAGAGGTCTTGCATAATTGGGGTGGGGGGGTGTCCATAGAGATCACAGCTGGGGCTCAATGGGAAAAGTGCAGTTTTGAAATCAGACAGCAGGGGGCCCTCAATCCTTGGTGACGTCTGGTTTGTCTCTATTCTCAGAACCCACACCTGGAATTACCCAAGGGGCGGGTATTGGGTACATGTGGGTGGGAACCCTAGGAGGCCCTTAGTAGGGGTGGGCTTTGTTCCAGTTTGAAATCGGCTCTGGGTTGTTAACTTTTTAAAGAAACTTCATCCATTCTGTGAGTAACTTCTCTATTTGAAATCCTGCAAGAGATGAATGTGCTTGGGTTTGAACCCCTGGGGGAGAGGGAGGAGGAAGAGACATTGTGCATTTCTGGGTAGGGCATCTCTCCTGTCCTCATCCTCAGGGGGCTGGTATGCCACTGCTTAAATGGTCCCATTTTGGAGGCGATAAGGCCTAAGAGTTTCCCTCCCAGCTCCTTAAGAGTGCTCCCCTCCTGTCCGAAGACAGTGCCCCCTCCACAGGGCTCTCACACCCAACCAAGTTGGGATGAGAGGAAGCCCAAGGAGTCCCCCACAGACCTCCTGTTTGGTGCTCAGTGCCACAGAGGATAGGGGCGGTTCTTCCCCGTGTGACAGTGTGACAACGGGTACAGTCAGAGTGTGTGCCTGTGTATGCACAGGTGGATGTGGGTACAAAGAGAGAGAAAGAGAGAGGAGAGAGAGACTGAGACTTGTGCTCTCAATGACTCCTAAGGGGGTGCAGCAGTGACTCCCCATCCACACGCACATTCTTACTTTGGGAAGGGGCTGAGTCTGGATATGAAATCAGAGCCTTTCAGATAGCCCTGAGACCTGGGGCGGGCAGGGTGAAGGCCTGGTGCAGTCACACCAGGGTCCATAAACACCTTTCTAGGCCTCCCCTATGCTGGGAACTGGGATGGAGAGCCTCAGCATACCCCCCCACCCCCAGCAGGCCATGGGAGGTTGGTAAATATCGTAATCAGATTAGTGGAGTGGAGACGGCGGAGCCTATGGTGGGAAAATGCTCTGAGCTGGTCCGGCCCCCACCCCTCTCCTGGGAATCCAGCCCTTTTGCCCTGCCCAGCCCGTCTGCTGTGGGCCCCAAAGCCATCCTGGCTCCTCAGTAGCCTCTGCTGGCCTGGTGGCACCTCCGCCTTACCCCACCAACACCTGGCCCTCTTTGGGCCTGGTAAGATCTCTGCACCCTGGTCTCCTCAGCCTAGGGGAGAGATGGGATATAGAGGGCTCAGCCTTATTAACACCCCCTTCCCCAGAAAGCTGGCCCCTGAGCCCAGCAGGCCCCCTGCCCCTTCCTCTGGCCATGATGTTCTCACCTGTGAGACTGAATGACATCCCGGGAGTCCAGGGTGTTTACAGGCCAGGGGGGCGTGGTCTAATCAAGGTTGAGCCGGAATCACTTTGCTCCTCAGTCTTCTCCACAGCCTCGCTGACACAGCACTGGGCACGCGGGGTCCAGGAAGCCTGGTCAGATGGAACAGAGTGGGGCAGAGTGAGCCAGACATGGAAGGGCAGCAGCATTGGGGAGCATAGGGACTGGGGCCCAGGGGGCCTGGGGTGGGAGCTTGGGCAGGGGAAGCTGGAGGGCTGTGAGGGGAGCGTTAGGGATGGGGGTCCAGAATCATGAGAGTGGAGCCTGTGACTGAGGGCCTGGGGGTCTGGGGTTGGGGCATGGGGTGAGAAATTAGGGTCAGGAGATTGTGGGGGCATCAAAGGGTTTGGGTCTGGAGGTTTGAGGAACAGATGATATTGGGGGACTGATGATTTAGGGGCTGATAATTAAGACCTGGGGTTTTGGGGGTTCTAGGGTATCAGGGCCTGAGGAAAAATGGTTGAGGTGTTTGGGGCAGGAGAACTAGGGAGCCAGTAAAGGTGACTGTGGGGAGAGGAAGAGAAACCCTCACCGATGGAGAAGGCTGTGCTGTGGATGGACGGGATGGAGTACGGAAGGGTCTCAGGCCAGGCCTCTCTCAGCCCCTGTGGCCGTGCTGGGGCCATCGGGGCGGGCAGCGGGCCTCTCCTTGTTGGGCTGTCAGAGCGGGTTAGGCTCGGGGAATTGGTTCTCTGGATCATCTCCCGGGAGCCAGCCCCTCCTGGCAGCTTTGTTTGGCGAAAGCGCAGGGATTAGCAGGGCTGCCCCCACACCACCTCCCGGCCAGATCCTGGTGCTTTCATCCCTGAAGGTCGCTAAAGCCGCAGTGCTTTGAGATTAGGCCCCACAAAGGGGCCCCTTGTGCTCCAGCCAAGCCATGGGGGCAGAGAGGGGAGGGGGGGTGTCCCAAGAACTCAGCGCAGGACAGGACGAGCCCCTGAGACAAATCCTTCTCTCCCTCCAGGCACATCCTGAAGGATCCCCCCAGACCAAAGGCTGAAGACCCCTCCCACCTCCCTGGCCCTAGGTCAGTGCTCATCCCCAGTGGAGCCTGTGAGGGAGCATCCCAAGTCTAGCTGCCTCCTCTTGCACACCAGCGCCCACCTGTGGTCACCTCAGGGTAGAGTGGACATGGGAGTAAGGCAGAGAGGACCATGCCGGGCTGGGGCAGGGTAGAGGCTGGAGCAGGTCTAAACCTTAGACCAAGACATATTAGTCTAGCCAGGGCTTGGGGAGACCATCCAGGGCCGGGCAAAGGGAAGCACTTGTCTTGGGTCACACCAAGCTGTTGGCAGAGGAATGTAGTATGGGTCCTTTCACCAAGTATCTACATCCAGGCAACAGGTCAGCTGGCATTCCT
>NW_006203445.1:728249-735798 GCF_000334495.1 Tupaia belangeri chinensis
CATTCCTGGTGGGGAGGGGGTGATTTTGTGCTTCCTGAAGAGACTTGCGCTTTACACATCTGGATCTCATGGGCCAGCAAGAAAAGTGTTTTAAATGTGGGTTCCAGCATAAAGTTGCCAGCTATTAATTTTTCCATATAAGGGCACAGAGGGAAAACTACCAACTGCTGTCAGCATCATTTCATAAAAGAAAGGGTATTTTAGTATCAAAAAAGTAGAAAAGACATAATCCCAGAATAGAGAAGCTAGAGCTTCAAATTGAATAGATAGAGCTTTATGAAAAAATTTCCAACAGAAGCCTTGTTTTCCTTCTTTAGTGGTGTTTGGATGCAAATGTCTTGAGATTTCTAGACCAAGTGACCTTGGAGGAGGTACCTGGCCCAAGGGTGCTGAGGCCCCTAGTTCTCCAGACTGGAGCATTGCCTGCTCCTTCATGCCAAGGGTGGGGGGCGGCGGCTAGTTGTTTTAGGCTGGGAGAAGGGACCCCGAGACAGGGCTGCTGGTACAGGGTCTCAGCTGAGTGGTCTCCTCATCTCCAAGGAGACTTAGGAAGAGGAGGGGGAGAGGGTAGGCCTGACTGCGGTCAGTCGGTCGATAGAGGAAAATTTCTTCCTGTCCCCCTGCTCATAAAATGTTTGTGGCCAACATATTGCACAACATTCCCAGAGAGGCCACAAAGGCAGTGCTAGACTGGCGGGGTCAAATGGAGCTCATGCAGCCCAGCCCCTCTGCTCAGACCCCAGCTGTATCAGCCCCTAGGGCTGCCTATAGGGAGGGACCCAAGGCATGGGAATGGTGTGGTGTGTATGTGCTAGACACCTGAGGGACGGCCAAGGTGCTCAGGAAATCCCCTGGGAGAAAGCGTCGTCCCCAGGGAGGGGGCTGCCAATGAGAAGTAACAACTGGTTAGCTGATACTCATATGGCATTTACCACATACCAGACACTGCTAAATATGAGCTCATTTAGTCCTTGTAACAAGCCTAGGCAGGAAGTATGATCGTTCACCCATTATACAAATAAGAAAACTGAGGCACAGAGGTTAAATGACTTGTCCAAGGGCACAGTTATAAGTAGCAGGGCCTGGATTGGAACCCATGCAATCTGGTGCCAACTTCCATTCCTTTTATTTACCATGTGTGCTGTACTGCTAGACTGTGGTCCTAAGCAAGGTCACCTCTGAGCTCCCACTGTCACTAGCCATGCCCTCCCTACATCACGATCACCCTATAGTTTTCTGGGAGTTAGGAATCATTGGGAGTTGTTTATCATCTTATAGACCCTGGGTTGAATGGAAGTATTCCCTTGCCTAGTTGTGCTTTTAAAAAGTATGTCTGGGCCGGCAGGTGGTGTGGTGGTTAAGGATGCTGGATTCCCACATGGCTGAGTGCAGCTCGAGTCCTGGGCCTGGCACCATGCTTTCTCATTTTCTCTCTCTCTGTGTCTGGCTCTTGCTCTGTCTCTCTCTGATCAAATAAACAAAAATAAATGAATTAATTATTATTTTCAATAAATAAATAAATAAAATGAAAAATAAAAAAGTATGCCTAAGGCCAGCAGATGACATGGAGCTTAGGCACTGGATCCCACATGACCATCTGCATGATTTGAGTCCCAGACCCAGTGGCTTGAAAAAGCATACCCAGAGTGTGTGCGCATGTGCACACAATCCCAAGAGAGTGGAGAGGAGATTGTGGCATGGCTGTCCCCGCTGAGGGGTGATTTCTTACTTTTTCTCTCTCTGGTGAGCACAAGTACCCTATAGCAAAAATAAATAAATACATACATAAAGAAAGAAAGTCTAGGCCCAGAAGGTGGCGTGGAGGTTAAGGCAGCTAATGGCATGGTTCAAGTCCTGAGCCCTGCAGCTTGAAAATCATGCCAGGCTTGTACGCATGCATGTCCAGAATCCCAAGATTAGAGTGGAAGAGAGGAGTTTGCATCATGACCATCCCCTTGGTGGCATGCTTTCTCGCTTTCCCTCTCTCTTTTCAGTGAATGCACACACTCTGTAGGAAAAAAAAAAAAAGTCTGTCTACCATTTGATATACCTTCCTTTGAGAGGTGGAGCTTAATTCTCTTTTTCTTGAATGTGAGTTGGGCTGTTTTGCTTTTATTTATTTATTTATTTATTTTTGAGAAGTTTTTGCTATAGGGTGCATGAGCTCACCAGAGAGACAGAAAGCGAGAAATCACCCCACAGGAGGGAAGGCTATGCCATAATCTCTTCTCCTTCATACTCCTCTCAGGATCTTGGGCACACACGCACACGTGCCCAGCATGAGTTTAAGCCACCAGGTCTGGGACTTGAACTGCAGTTGATTACATGGGAGCCCAGCAACATAGCCATTAGGCCAACTGCTGGTCCCTGATTTGCTTGTAATAAACAGAATATGGCAGAAGTGAGGAAATGTCATTTTTAAGAACAGGTTATGAAAGATGACAGCTTCTGTCCTCTGTGTCCTACTCTTTCTCTCTCAGATCCCAGTCACCGTAGAAAGAAGTTCAGGCTATCCTGCTGGAGAGACCACAGGAAAGAGAACTGGAGCACCCCAGCTGACAGCCAGCATGGACTTCCAGCCTTGTGAGTGAGCCTTTCTGGAAGAGAACCCTCCAGCCCCAACCAAGGTGTGAGATGACAGAGCCCCGTCCCACAGCTTCTCTGCAGCCTCATGAGAGACCTGGAGCCAGAACCATTCAGCTAAGCCACTCCTGGCTTCCTGACCCTCCGCAACGTGATATAATCAATGTGTGTTGGAAGCCATTGAATGAGGGATACATTTGTTATGCAACGAAGAATAACTAGCATGCCTGACCAGTCTCATGGTCTGGGATCTTGGCATTAGAGCTTCGCCCCGTGGTGGGTTACGTCGCTGTTTTCCCTCATGACTCTCCAACCCGGAAGAAATAGTGATTAGGTGAACGCTGATCTGCTGATTCAGATGACATTTCCAGGCTCTTTAGGTGATGCCATTCTGAGAACGCTATGTGGCCACTTAATCATTTTCAGCTCACCTGGGGCCAGGCCTTGGTGGAGTCATGTATATAAGTTCACAGCTTTCCTGTATGGTTGCTTCTCTCCCACCAAAACCACTCCTTGCTTTTATCGACAGCAAGGAGTCAGGGCTGTCGTGGGGATGAGGGATTGAGGAGTGCGGGCTCTGGCCCAAGTAGGGTCAAGTGTCCATAGATCCCATCTGACACTCCTGGGCTGGCCCCATTCTCTGCCCTAGAGTGGTCAGAGCTGCATTTGTGCGACTCCCACAGCATCTTTCAGTCTCCTTCAGAGTTGCCACCCTTAGCTGTCCACTGACCCAGCACCAGAAATTAGCATAATGTGGGACCAGCAGTTAGCATAATGGCTATGTCACTGAACTCCCATGTAGTCGACCGCGGTTCGAGTCCTGGACCCAGTGGCTTAAACTCACACTGGGCATGTGTGCATGCATGCCCATGATGCCAAGAGAAGAATGGAGGAGAAGGGATTTCAGTGTGGCCATCCTCCCTCGGGGGCGGGGGGGGGTGATTTCTCGCTTTCTGTCTCTCCGTCTCTCTCTGTCTTTCTGGCAAGCGCACGGGCCCTATAGCAAAAACCTCTCCAAAAAAAAAAAAAAAAAGAAGAAGAAGAAAAACAAAAGAAATTAGCATAATGTGCCTATACACATCTCATTCCGTGTGAGTGCAAGTGTGAGGGGGTGAGGTGGGAGGTATCTGCGCATCATGTGTGTCTGGGTTTCCATGAGCAGCCGCCAGCCCTAGGAGTGCCTGAGCTGTAGTCCTCAAAGGGTTAAGGGAAACAGGCTCCGCCATAACTCTTAATCATAGCTTTGCAAGCTTAGCCAGTGCCCCTGTTGAAAAATGTTTCAAAAAGCAAAATAAATGATCTTTTAGTTACAGAAGTATTGATTTTGCCCACATCTAGTAATAAAGAGCAAGTCACCTGTAGCTAAAACTCTTGTAAAATATATTTTATACTCTAATAGTCTGCAGATAGAGTCACCCGCTGAGCACAGATGACAAATCTCCCCAGCGCGGCCCGCGCCCCCCATATTTCACGTCAGGGACGCAGTGGTGGCGCAGGCAGCGACAGAGCTGGGCCTCCCCGCGGGTGAAGAAGTGGCCTGATTGGCCAGAGGAAAAGAAAAAAGCCAGGTTCCGGGCACATGGTCTATCTACCTGTCCCCAGCGTGGGCCCTCAACACCAAACTGGGTCATGGTGGAGGCTGAAGACCAACTGCCCCGCGGTTAGAGCACCCCTTCCACATCAAGATCCCTCCAAAGGCGCTCCCCGCACCTGGGGCTCTCAGAGCAGGAACATGTCTCCCCACCACCCAGCTGCAGAGACTGACAGTTTGGGAGTGTTGAAACCGGATATGAGAAAAGAGTGAACAAGGGGGAAAGGGTTCTTTCCTAAAACTGGATATGAGAAGAGTGAACAAGGGGGAAAGGGTTCTTTCCTGGCGTGAAGGCCAGTTACCCTGTGCTGGCCCAGACGTGCTCACACTCACCCCATATACACATCAGGGACACACGTAGCCCCATGAGCACGTATACAGAGTACCTCCCACACACATTTAGAGGGACACACTCACCTGCCCCGCCATGTGTGCACGTATGACACTTGCACACACATGCTCAGACACAGGAGCTCACTTGGTGCACATTCAGACCTGCCAAACATCTAAAGAACCGGCTCACGTCCACTCTACCCAGGGAATTCCTTCAAGAAATAGACTTGTGTAGGAGATGCCCAGTCACTCTGCATTTGGGGCTGGGGACATGCACTTCTCTCTTCTCCCTCGTATTAGATACCCAGCTCTCCCCACACACAGCCACGCACACGTCTGCTTCCCACCCCTCACTGCAGGCCAGAAGGGGGTTGATCAGTGGGAGTACAGGAGAGGAGGCCCGGACCTAGGAGGCCACACACTGGTGCCAGTCCCTCCTCTGCCCTGACCTTCTGGTGGGCCTCAGCAAGTCTGCATTTCTCTGAGCCTCCATTTGAATGGGGCCCCATTTTTTTTTTTGAGAGGTTTTTGTTATAGGGTGTGTAGACTCTCCAGAAAGACAGAGAGAGACAGAGAGACAGAGAGACAGAAAGTGAGAAATCACCCTCCAGGAGGGATGGCCATGCCTCTTCTCCATTCTCCTCGGGGATCTTGGGCACGCATGCATATGCACCCAGCGTGAGTTTGAGCCACCGGGTCTGGGACTTGAACCATGGTCCGCTACATGGGAGTCCAGTGACATAGCCATTACGCCAACTGCTGGTCCTGGGTCCCCACATTTTGCCTGGCATCATGGCCTCACAGCATCCCCTGAAGGCCCAGTTGGTTCACCATGCCCTTGGCGAGGGCATCCTTGAAATCAGGGTGTCCTCTGTCTTCTTCCCCTCTGTCCTTTCCTGCAGGCAGCTTGCCACAAACTACACTCATAAGAGCCTGTTCCATTACCGCCCAACTGGCACTGAGTGAAGGGGTAGGGGTTGCAGCACCTCTTCCAGTAAGGTGATTTGGGGACAAAAGTGGTCCCAAGAAACTGGGTACACTCAAGGAGCTACTGGAGACCCATCACTGTAGCAGGGAATAAATATTTTTTTCCAATCCCTGCTGGGAGGGGGGGTCATTAGCAAGAGGAAGGGGGAAGGGGTGAAGGGCAGAAGTGGGGAGAAGGTGAGGGGATGGATGAGTCTGGTTGTACAGGGGTGGGGGATGGTGGGAGAGGGCGAGGAGCACCCTGAGGGAATAGTGGAGCTGAGGGGGTCAGAGGGAGAGACTGGGGGGGTACAGCAGCTTAAACGAAGGCACTAACAGGGGATTTGTAGGGGGCTACTTTTGGGTGGTCAGAGAGGGCCAGGAACACGCAGGGATATCTGCACGCTGAGGAGCAGTAGCCCTTGGAAGGGAAGGGACAGAGCAGGTAGCTGCCCCGCGCTGGGATTGGGGTGGGGTGGGGGAGGGGAGAGCTCTTTAAGCGGCGGCCGCGCTAATAACCTGTCCAGGAGATGGCTCGTGGCAAATTGCTTTGTTACTCTTGTCAGCGCGGCCGGGGCCGCCGTCAGCGCGCGCCATGGATCAAGATGATGAATCGCCGCGGACCGCGCAGATGCGGGCGGCCCGCGGCCGGGGCCCCGGCTCGGGGGGGGGGGGAGCCGCGGGGGGCCCCTGGCCTTCGCCATTAACTCCCGAATTAGCTCTAAGCCGCCCACCACCCAGACACCGCCCCGGGGAGCCCAGCCTTGGGGGCAGGAGTGGGCCCAGCGCGGGGGTGAGCCAGGCGCTCCCACCCAGACCTGGACCCAGGTCTCCCGACTCTAAGCTTCTCTGGACGTAGAGGAGAGTGGGCTGCCTGGGGGGCGTGGGAGGACCACATTCTCAAGCCACCTCCATGCAACCTGGGGTTCAGAACTTGGAAGGTGTAAGAACTTGGCGGGTGTAGGCACCCGGAGGGTTGCTCCAACCCGGCTTTCTCCGCCTGCACCGCCCCGACCCCGACCGGACCCCAAGCAGTGAGCAGCTAGCGAGACTCGGAGTTCTCTTTGCCAGTGTATGCGTGTGCCGCAGGAGGTAGGGTTTGGCTTCCTTGCTCTAAACCGAGCTCAGAGACCAGAGCTGACAGGGCTGGGGCCGGCGTAGGGACTTAGGAGGACTTAGGCCCCTCCCTTCCCAGCTCGTTCAGCGCACACCGCTGGAACCTGGTGTCCTTGTAGTTTCCAGGCAAGCTGGACACCCATGAGCACCCAGTTTTCCCAAGTTCCTAAATTAATCATTCTTTGTCCACTCTCCACTTGGTCCAATTTAGATGCATCTTCCCTGCCCAGCTCGTGAGCGCGCGCGTGCACACACACACACACACACACACGCACACACTCAGGAATTTACCATCACCCAGTCCACAAAAGCAGTCTACATTCACACCAGGAACACATCTGAATGTACATACATACGACTGTTACACACAAATACAGGAATACATGTTCGAATATCCGTAACACAGATACTGAATTGCAGCGAATAGACAAGCATATCCGGAAGTATGCGGTGCCCCATCTGCCCAGGAAAGTCTGTTGGGGTGGGTCCCCAGTTCCTCTGGGGATGCTTTCTCTTAAACCCTTTGAAGGTGTCAGCCACAGCCTTTCCCTCTGGCTGGTAGGTGGGAAGCCCTCCCCCATCTCTAATTCTTAGCTCCTGTCTAGACAGTGGCACTTTCAAAATGGTTTTGTTAAATCAGTAAAACCCACCCACACTGTGGCACCCCAAGCCTCCCATGCCCCCGGCTCCCTAAAGGACACAGTCCCTTTCCCTGCCCTACCTTGTTTTGACTTTCCATCCCAGAGTGAGCTTGCCAGGGACTTTGTGGCCCCCGCCCCACCCCCCAATCCACAGCCAAGTCAGAGCCCACCCCTGGGCTGCAATATTTGTGGAAGTTTGTGAGGTTGGGATTGTGACTGAGTGACCAGAGAAGCTGTCTCTGTCCACACTGTAGAAGTGTGGAAGGCTGCATTCCTGCCAAGGTGGGCCTCGTTTGGTAGTGTGGGCTTCCACAGGTGT
>NW_006203445.1:736086-738803 GCF_000334495.1 Tupaia belangeri chinensis
CATCCCAGAGTGAGCTTGCCAGGGACTTTGTGGCCCCCGCCCCACCCCCCAATCCACAGCCAAGTCAGAGCCCACCCCTGGGCTGCAATATTTGTGGAAGTTTGTGAGGTTGGGATTGTGACTGAGTGACCAGAGAAGCTGTCTCTGTCCACACTGTAGAAGTGTGGAAGTCTGCGTTCCTGCCAAGGTGGGCCTAGTTTGGTAGTGTGGGCTTCCACAGGTGTCCAGGAACCCACGTCTGCAGAGGCCCAGCATGTATCACGAGGCTCAGGGAATACTGGACACCCCACCACCACTTCCAGACTTCTAGGACAGAGACAGCCATTACTGATGGGGACCTTGGCAGCCTGAGCTAGGAGGCCAACAAGGGTTTCCCCAGTTGGACTCCCAGTCTAGATGGCAGACAAGTGTCCTCCTAGGGCAGGTACCCAGCTGGGCCCTATGGCCCACTGCCTAGAGCCCTCAGTAGTCCTTAGATGACTCCATAGAAACTTCGGGGTCCTCAACAACCCTGCCCCTAATCTGCCCAGGTCTCCCCGACTTAGGCCTGAGCTGGGTAGAGGTCATCACCTGTCCAGCCCAACTCCTGCCCCAGGCCCAGTTCTATCTGAGCTGGAGAACTAGGGAGTGATGGGTCAGAGCTGAGTCCCTGAGGAAAGAAAGGTGATGTTCCTTCCTACTGAAAGGAGCCCCAGTTGGGGCTAAGATTCCCTTTGGCACTAAGTAGGGATGGCTAGGAGCAGGGGTGCGGGGGTGCAGGGGATGGGGGGCTCTACACCTATGCTGGCATGAAAGGGACTTTGGTGCCTCCCTCCCCCAAGATGTGTGTCTCCAGATGCGACTCCTCCGGATGCACACCTGTGCCCAGATCTGTGTGATTGTGACTGTATGCATGTGCAGGTTATGTTTTTCTGCAGGATGTTTTGCACACGTGTGCGTGTGGAGGGCAGCCGGGTGGGGGCGCAGTGCCCATCCCACCACTTCTTCAGCCGGTGTGGAGCTCGGGAGGCAGTCTGGATTATCTAAGCCAGAGAGACAGCCTTTGCTCCCTATCCCTCCCCTCCTCCTCTCCCCTCCTGCACAGGGCTGGGATCCCTGAAGAGAAATTAAAAGGTTGTTTAAAGCCCCCGCCTCCGCCTTTCTTGTCCCTTTAAATCGAGCCTAAACGGTTTTGCTTTGGGAGAAGAAATCTTTTCTGGAGCTTTGGGGTGGGGGTGGGGGATCCTGGTGGGAGAGAAGGGTCTAAGCGGCCTAATCCTCTTACTGCCCCCTCCTCTCCTCTCCCCTTCCTCTGAGGCCCACTGCTCCCAGCTGCCCCCCCTGAGGCGCCCAGCCCCTAACTCTGGCAGAAGAACAACCCCGACCCTCAAATCTGCCTGTGGCCCTTTCTGCCCCATCCAGGCCAAAATTCCTGACCCTGTCGACCCAGGCTGGGGATCTAAAATCTACTGGCAGTCTAGCCAGCCAACAACCCCTCCTCTCCATACCTCAGCCCCTAAGCAAATATCCAGGGGCTAGACCTGAGAGCTTCACTTAGGGACCAGACCGGGAGCCAGAACCAGGGCCCAGCTGCCCTGGTCCCGAGTATAAGACTGCGCCCAGGATTCACAAGTACACTCAAGCTGGAAATTGCACAAGGATGCAGTACACACACACGTACACACACACAAAGGACTCAGCCACGTCAAATCCCAGTTACACATGGACTCCTGGTAATGAGAACACCAGTCACAAGGACATACTCCATATGTGAATCACAGTTGCAGCCACTGAGGCCAAAGGCAGGTTGCACAGACTCCCAGCTCACAGGGATACACAACACACTTGGCAAAGCAACCCTACACACTTAGCAAAGCACTCCTCAAGTCACCCGCACACAGCCACACACAGCCTCTCAGAGCCTCCACACAATAACTTGTCACCCTCACACCCGCTGACAGATAACCTGGTCCAAGGCACACACTCGGACACACACCTTTTGGAAGGCTGCACCTCTGCCTGGTTCCAGAGCCGACTCCAGAAGGTCCTCTTCCTATAAACTGGTCCCGCCTGGAGGGAGCAGGGCGCTGAGAGGAACGGAAGAACCTCGAGGTCAGAATTTTCCCATGTGGGCCAGAATCCCTCGTGTCTGTCCTCCCCTCCCCTCGACAGGTGCCTGTGCTGTGTGTGAAGCTGGGAGTCCATCGCTGCGGCCTCCCCACCTCTGAGCCGCATCCTGCCAGCCTAGCATGGGCCGAGTGCACGGCGGGTGAGTTCTGAGTGCAGGTTGTGGGGCGGTGTGTGTGCCTGGGGTGACAGTATGTGTGTGGGGTGGGTTTCATCGAGAATGTGAATGTATGTGTGTGTGCGCGCGCGCGCTCGGTCGCGCGCCCGTCGGAACCAACCTTGAAGGAATCAACCTTGAACCAACCAACGGTGGGGGTGGGAGTCGGTCGGGGCGCCCCCACACCGCTGCTACTGACCCCAGGTGCCAATCTCGCGGGGTGGGACCTGGAATGGGGAGGTTTCTCCAGACTTCTCACGGTCCCAGAGACGGCTTGCGGCTTCTGCAGGCCCGAGAGAGGCAGAGATCCCGGGACCAAGAGCCAGAGGCCTAGGGAGAGAGAGTCAAGGTAGGTGACAAATGCAGGCCAGACCCACAGATCCACCACCCGTCGGGACCCCGGCAGCCTAAGCTGGGAGCCACGCCGCGGCACCGGCGGGGGGGGGGGGGGGCG
>NW_006203445.1:738925-742118 GCF_000334495.1 Tupaia belangeri chinensis
GGGGGGAGCGGGCGGGGATCGCTGGGAGGAGCCGGGAGGGGCTCCGGGACCGACGGGGCGGGGAAGACGCGGGCGGTGAGTTCTAGAGACCGCCTCCGGTCTTGCTGTCCTGCAGTCCCGGACCCACTTGGCGCCGTCGGAAAGTTTGCCGGGGCCGGGGACTTGGAGACAGACTGCGCAGGGGTAGAGGAGGCGGAGAGGAGGTCAGAAAGGGCCAGGGAGAGGCCTGCAGTGCGAGACGGAGGGAGCCGAACCCGGGGTTGACACGGAGTCAGAGAGGGGGGCAGAAAGAGCGTAGGACTCGAAATTCCGAGGCAAGAAGACTAGAGAGCGAGCTGGGGGCAGAAACGCTCCGGGGCGGGGACAGAAGCCTCGGCCTGTGGAGACGCAGGCACCCGCAGAGAACGCTTTCGATCCGTCACGGTTTTGCCTCATTTGGAAGATATTACTTCCCACTGAAAAAAAAAATAAATACGAAAAAGGTTTGGATATTACACGGAGACAAATCCTTCTCAGTTTGGAAGGGGGCGGTGGGCGGGGGGACGTGGCCAGGGTAATGCGGAGCAGATGCAGCCCGGGGCGTCGTGGAGCCCGGGGCCGGGTCTTGAGAGGAGTGCGGCTCGCGGCCCAGGTCCCCACACGGGGAGCGCAGGGGCTTCCCACGCCTCCCCAGCTTCCTTGTCCACGCGGTGCCCCGGGCAATGCCCGAGATCCGGCTCTAGTCTCGCCCGCGCGGATTCCTCTCCCAACTCCACTGCCAGCGATTGCGTCTTGTTCTCCGGGTTGTGATTCTGCACGAATTCTCCAGTTGGGGATGGTTTGGTGCTCAGTCAGCCTCTGCCCTCGTAGACGCGGCCTCGAGCTAGGGTTCTCCAGGTGGGTGTTTGGGGCTCAGCGGTTCTAGTTCCCTGGAATTCGTTTTGCATCCCGCGGCCTCTGTGGGTTTCGGTCGAGAGAGCTTCGGCAGGTACAGCAGGTTGGGGCCAACTTCCAGAGCGGCGCTTGCTGTGCTAGTGGGGAGCGATCGGAGGACTGGGGGACTGCCAGGGTCGCTTCTCTCTGGGCCTCCCACACTAAGTAGCCTTAACACCATCCTGGGAGAGTATAAGCCGGTCGGCACCGCCAACTGAACTTCCTGGAGTCGTAGGTTCCCGGACCTTGCGCAAGGGCCGAGGCGACCCTGATGGTGCACGTAGGGGACTTGGGGGAAATTTCCCCTCTGCCAAATGTATGCCGAACTGGGACCCGGATTCTGACCAAATTCGGCGTCTTTGGGGGTGGTGGACTTCTCAGGATTGTGATTTGTTGGATGGAGGAAGGAGTTCTAGGGTTGGGAGCAGGCCGACACTTGCGGCCTTTTTTGTCATCTTTCTGAGTTTCGGAATACTCCAAAGCTGGGATCCCGGGGTGGCTGGGGCGCAGCCTCATTACAAGGACTGGGACAAGTCTTTTCCGTTTTAGAAAAGTCAGCTGAGGCCCGTGGCTGCCCAGACTGGTGCTGATTTTCTGCTTCGGCTCCGGTTTGAGGACGTCTAGGAGAGAGGCGGCTCTACTGACTGGAGGGGCCCTGGGGGAAAGAGGCTGTTGGCACCGCGGAGGTAGTATATGCCGGCAGGCAAGGAAACGGACCACGTTCCTAGTGTGCCGACGGGCAGGGCCATGTCCTTTTCCCTCACTAGCGCTTAGGATCTGTGCGCTGCAGGCGGGTCGGCTGGGCCAGGCGTCTTCCCAGGACATCTTGTGGCCTATTAGTTTTAGGTGGGGTGGTTTCAATTTTGCAGGGATTGGAATTTTGCTGCCTGGCATCCCCCAGTCTCCCCCAAAAAGGGAAAAGCATTCTGGCCTAAGGATCGGTGAATTTAGTCCCTACCTCCCTTCTTAGAGAACCAGCTGTGCTTACATGTGTGTGTAGGCAGTCGGGGGAAAAAATCGAATTTGCTGCCTAGTGAGAGCAAATTATCCGAATAATTGGCTCAAATTTCTCTCCTTTGTGGCTGCGACTCAATCTTTGGACAAGAGGTGGGAGCTTGCTTCGCAGGAGCGGGGGTAAACTCTTCTCCCCACTCCTGCAGACTTTATGGGCTCGGTGGGAACTTGGCTGCTGCTCCACAGACCCCAGGTCAAAAGTGGAAAGTGAGAGCAAGGCATAGAGGAGCGGAAGGAAGGTGAAGGCAGCCCATGTAAATGACAGGCCGATGGGTCAGCTTCGGGGACCATGGGTTTCTGGGAGCCACCATCCCCCCACTTTCACAGGCACTATCCCATGAGGTTACAAATTTAAAGGCATATCTCTTCTCCAAAACAAACATAACTTGTGCTGGGCACTTGCATACTCATGCACACACTAGGATCTTGAGCAAGAAACAAAGTTTCCACCTGACTCAGGGCTTCCTACTCTTGGAGAACATTGAACCTGGAATGAGAGATGACCATGGACCTTCGTGCCTGCCTCCTGGAGGCCAGTGTTCTCAGGAGCAAGTGAGCACATTTAACTCTTGGAGCATCCTACCTTGCCCATGGGTTTTAGGGGCTGGAGGAGAACTAGACCCAGGAGCGCAGCCACTTATCTCTGCGTTAAGTTTGCATGCTTATGACCCAGCAGACGTGTACCTGCTGCCTGATGGGACTGACCGCCACAGAGTCACACAAACACTAAGACGGCCACAGAGAGGCGGACTCATGGGTTAGTGTCACCTGGGCTGTGGTAACACACAGATACACTCAGGTGAGAAGTCCCACAGGTAGAGACACACAGGTAAATGTCCTGGACACATACACACAATCCCTCTGGTAGACACAGTTCCACACACTACACACAGGTTAAACTCACATGGACACTCACACTTATCACACACAGACTCTTCTTGGGGTGAAGCTCAGAGGCCAGAAATGCGTAGTACCAGCCGGCTCAGCCCTCAGGACTAAGCGTCTGCACTTCCCTCCAGGCTTCTGGGAGCCGGATTCCCTCTGCTCTCCGCGGGCCTCCAGGCTCACTCCAGTCGGGTCTCAGGTCCTTGCGGAGGAGCCAGCCTCCACCTCCCCCTGCGTTCCCATTCCACCCCCTCCTTTCCCCGCGGTCCCGCTCGGCCGCCCCGCGGTGCCCATGTAAATGACAGCAATAAATATCTAATCAAGGCCCGGGGCGACGCCACCGCCGCCCGCCACCGCCCATTACCGAGCGGGCGGCGGGCGG
>NW_006203445.1:742663-758670 GCF_000334495.1 Tupaia belangeri chinensis
CCCCCGCCCGCCAAAGCCCATTACCGAGCGGGCGGCGGGCGGGGTAGGGAGGGGTGCTGCGGGCGGGGTGGGTGAGCTTCCGGCGGGCGTACGTTCGGGTCTGCACGTTCTGGTCTGAGTACCCCGATCACTGAGCGTGGGTGAGGCTCAGTTTCCCCTTCCGTGAGAAGGGCACAGAGCGGGGCTCCCCCTTATCCTGAGCTGTGGTCCCGCCATGCCGCGGTCTTTCGAACAGTTCATTCGCGGGCCCGCTCCTCCGACAACTTAGCTGACTCTGTCCCAGAGCTGTCGGCCGGGCGGACTTCCCAGATCGCACCCAGGGCTGGATCCCAGCTCTGGCGGCCCTGACCTCGTCTGTCCTTCGCACTTCAGCTGGGTTTCTGGCCGCCAAGGGAAGAGTCCCCAGGATCCCGGATCCGCAGGCCGCAGCGCATTTCCCCGACGGGTTCACGCCTTCCAGCCAGTCTACCGCCGCCGCTTCAGTGTGCCCGCAGGCACCGCAGCCACCGGGTCTAGTCTCCAGCGCTCTCTCTGCCGGGGTTCGTTTGCGTCCCGGCATCTGTCTGCCTGCGCGCAGTGCGCCGACCGCGCTCTCTGCGGCCGCACGGCAGACGCTCCCCGAGTTCCTCCAGCCGCGCAGAGGCCCTGACTGAGGCCTGGAGCAGCCGCTGTGCAGGCGTCTCTCCCACCCCTGTTGCTGGGCGTCGGCCCGGCTCGGGTCTGGAGGAGCCCAGAGTCGCACAACTCTTCCCCGCGGGGCTCCCGGCCAGCGCGAACCGGCCGGCCGTGTCTCCTCTGAGCTGGTGAGAGGCCAGGAACATGCTAGAGCCTGACCCTGTCCCCGGCTCCATCCCGGGTCTGTCCAAGTCTCCTTGGTGTACGTCTCCAGCGCTCCCGTTGTAGCTGCGCGGGAAAGAAGCAGAGAATCAAGCAGTTACCCCAAAAGCACTATCCCAGGGCCTGTGCTCAGGCCCTCGGCCTCCCTTGCTGATAGCCCACGCCGGACCAAATTCGAGGGGAAAAAAGCGTCCTTTCCCATCTTCTCTTTCTCCCTGTCCCTTCTGCATTTCGCTGCCTTGAAAAAAAACAAAACAAAACAAACAACAACAACAAAAAAAAAACACCACCCGCCTTATTTCTTTGCCCTCTCCCCCCAACATTAAGTCCCTCGGAAAACTGAGGACAGGCGCAGGGGCCTCCCTCAGTCTCGGCCCATTAGCCTGCGGGGGGCTAATTACCCCAATTAGCGGCTGATTTATAATTAATGGCTCGGACCGAGGGATAATTGGATGTTAATGGATAACAGTTTGTGTAGGGAGCGCCTGGGCTCCTCAACCCGGCTGCAGGCTGGGGGTCTGTCCTGACACCCGCCCCCAACCCAGAAGCTCCCTGCTGGCATCCCCTACTCACTCTGTCCCCTGGGCCAAGAAGGGAGGTGAGGGCTGCTTTGAGGAATTTATGCGCTCTCAGAGCCTGCGGTGGAGTCCGGCACCCCATTAGAGCTGACCCTTGCAAAGCTGCGCCCCCAGGCCCACCTGCCTGTCCTTGTTTGGCTCCTACTCCAGGGTCATTTTAGGGGTCCTCAGATGAGAGGAAACGAGGATAACCGAGACTTTTTTTTTTTTTGGTTTTGCCATAGGGTGTGTGTGCTCTCCAGAGAAGAGAGACAGAGAGAGGAAAAGTGAGAAAGGGGGTGATGGCATGCTGCAATCCCTTCTCCATTCTCTCAGGATTCGGAGCATGCACCCACTTGTGCCTGGTGATTTTCAAGCCATCTGTTGAGGACTCAAATCGTGGTCCACCATATGGGATCCAGCCAGCAGGTGGCGTGGGGGGTAACAGGGACTCTTGGGCTATCAACAGCCCATTCCCTCCTCATTTGGATCAGGCAATGGGGGTCTTGGTGCCTTTTACCGAATGCCATGGTGGGGGGGCGGGGCATGCCCAAAGTGAAAGCAGTGGCTCAGATGGTGTGGGACAGGGTCAGGGCTTGGTATGTAGCTTCAGCTGTGGCTAGAAGGTGGCTTGGTTTCTGGTGGAGACATTGGATTTTCTTTGCTGGGGAAGGGCAGGACAGGCTGGATTGTGTGTGTGTGTGTGTGTGTGTGTGTTGTGTGTGGGGGGGTTGCTCTGGGCACTGGCCCGCTCAGTTCTAGGCTCCGCTGCCCTTCTCATATCTCCCAGAGCCGGTCTTCCCTTACCCAGGGCATCTGGGTGTCTAACTCCCCTGGAATCTGAGCCCCTTGATGCGGAACTCATTATACTGCCCCAAAGTTCACTGCACTCTGTCTTTATTTGCAGAATGAATGGCCAGTGTCCTCTCTGCTGGGTACTGGGTACTGGGTACTGGGTACTAGGTACTGGGTACTGAGGGCTGGCTAGGGAGCCAGGCCCTGCCCTGGAGGACTCACGGACTGGCCAGGTGAAGGACTCTGGGGAGCTCTCAGTTCACACTTTGGGGTGAGACTCCCTGGATTCCATCCTGGCTAAGCTGATTAGCTTTGTTGTGGCTTTAGGCAAGGAAATTTACCTCGTTGGGTCTCAGTCAAATGGGGATTGTGGGATTGTTGTGATGATTAAATGTGATGCTTCCTGTTAGGTCTCTATGATGGTGGCTGATAAAAATAGTTATTATTGGGGCCAGCAGATGGCATAGTGATCATGTTGCTAGACTCCCACATGACCAACCACTGTTTGAGTCCCAGACCTGGTGGCTTGAAAATCATGCTGAGCGTGTGTGCATGGGATCCCAGGATCCCAGGAGGAGAAAAGAGGAGAAGGAATTGTGACATGGCCATCCCCGTGGGGATGATTTCTCACTTTCCCTTTCAGTGTCTCTGCCCACCTCCCATCCCCCAGCACAGGTGCCCTAAGGCAAAAATTCTGAACATTTTTAAAAAAATAATTGTTTATTTTTATTTATTCATTCATTTATTTTAATTTGACCAGAGAGAGACACAGAGAGAGAAAGAGAATGTGAGAAAGCAAGCCACCAGGTCCAGGACTCAAACCGTGGTCAGCCATGTGGGAGTGTCCAGCGTCTTAACCACCACGCCACCTGCTGGACCCCTGAACATTTTTTTTTTTTAATCTTTGAAGAAGAGGTAGGCAACAGGCTACTAGAATTTGGTAAGGTAATGCTAAAACAAGAATTTAAAGAAGTTACGTGATCCAGCCTGGTATCCAGGGAAGGCTTCCTGGAGAAGGGGGTGCCTAAGCCTAGTGTGAAAAATCAGGAATTCTCCAGGTAAAGCTGGTGGAGGGAGATATTCCCAAAGAGGAGCTTTTGGATCACTGTCTCAGTGGGGGTGGGAAGGTGACAGTGCAGTGAGCGAGGAAGGAGCAGGAGGGGAGGGAAGGGAAGTGACACCTTTCATGTATGTGCCTTTCAAGAAACCTGGCTCTGCAGGTAAGTGAGACGATTGCTCTGAGAAGGGGGTTCATTTGCTTCACACGGGGGAGATAGAAACAGGTTTAAATGTGCATGGAAAGAAGCAACAGGGCTGAGACACGCACCCTAGGGAATGCAGATCTGAGAGAGGTAGATGTTCCCTAGATTCCCCGGATCTGAGACACCCAGATGCAAATGATGCCACGCTTCTAGCCCTGGCTCTTCAGTGTCTTTCTCTAGGATGTCTCCTTTGCCTCTCATTCCCTGGGGTCTTGCTGGCCACACTGAATCACTGAATTGTTGGTGCTGAGGCCCACCTCCCTTCCCTGCAGTGGAGAAGCCTGGCTGGGAAAAACCTGGACCCCAAAAAGGAAAGGAAGAGGTCCCTGGGCTTTCTGCACTTTGGAGTGCCTGGTATTGACAGTGGAGATTCAGGGAGCTTGGAGGGGTGAGCAGTGACCTACGGATGGGTCTGGTGCTCTCAGCACCAGAGAGGGCGTAGCTGGGGGTGTCCTCATGTCAAGCCTGTGCCCAGATCGTGTGCCTACAGGGTTATTGGTCACGGTAGGGCAGGCATCCCCATACCCCTCCCACTGCTGGCTCCCATTACTAACTCCTGGCAAACCGGAACTATAGACAGAAGTGGGGATGGGAGTACTTACAGGAAATCCCTAAACAGGACAGCCAAGGCTACGCACCTTCCTTGAGCCTAAATTCCTCATCTGTAAATTGAGCTAAAAATGGCACCTCCTTTATAAAAATTAATGGGGCTACTGAAATTGAGTGTCTGGCCAGGCATAGTTTCTCTTAAAATCTTGGATTCTATATTGGAGTCGGAAGAGTTCTGGGTCATCTCATTCAGCTACCCCCGCCAACATACATGTACTCACACACACATGTATGAAAGCATCCCCTGTCCTCGGCTTCCCTCACAGGCGTCTGGTCAACCTCAGGTTACACACTTCTCACGATGGAGGTCTCTCTCCTTTCTGAGGTAGCCTGTTGGATCAGTGTCATATCAGAAGAGGTCAGAGGTCATGGGACATGAGCCAAGGTCACACTACTGTCTGGAGTTGGGGCAGGAACCCTGGTTTGGTGTTCCTGGGTTTGCGTATTTGGGTTTCTGTACTTGCCTGAGTAAAAGTCCTTTTGGCCTGCAAACTGCTGGTAGAAGGGATAGCTGCAGAGGCCTCTCTGTCCAGAAGCCACAGAGAACCCCAGGGCTACAGGGCACCCACATTTCCCAGGGAAGGAAGTCCATGAAACAAGTTACCTTCCATTTCACTCTCTGCCTTTTACAGCTGGGGCTAGTCGTCATCAGGGCTAATTCTGTGGCCACACTAGGAAAGTAATACTAGATGGATCCACAGAGACCAGGTTTCCATCCTCGCTCTGCCACCTGCTAACTGGGAACCTTGGCAAGAAGGCGTTACCTCCTTGAGTCTAGGTTTTCTCATCCATATAATGGGGATGGTCATCCCTACCTAGTAGGACTATGTGGAAGCTTGTTAGATGGTATCCCCAGAATGAGCAAGACTTGGTTGGTGGTAAATGTTTAAAGAAAGGCAGTGGACATTGTTAATGAGATGAAGTGTCTCAGTGCGCCTGGAGTGGACAGAGGGAGAGGCTCGGAGAATGTTGGCTTCCTCCCCGCCCGCTTTCTTTCCTTTAAACAAAGTTGTGCTTGTTCTCCATTATGTGCAGGAGTGAGGAGCTGAAGAAGAGTGGAAAGTCCAGAGAAGGAGACGGAGAGGCGAAGGGCAAAGGGGTCGGCCTGCAGGGTGGCTGAGCTGGTGTGACCAAAGGAAGGGTCCCCTTTCCTTTTAATCAAAGATGCCTTTCGTGT
Organism: Tupaia belangeri chinensis; assembly: GCF_000334495.1. Classification (NCBI taxonomy): domain Eukaryota; kingdom Metazoa; phylum Chordata; class Mammalia; order Scandentia; family Tupaiidae; genus Tupaia; species Tupaia belangeri. Next base: position 747,901 of record NW_006203445.1, read on the forward strand.
GGTTTCCTGGCAGTGCTGCTGTTAATTTATAAAAAATGCCCCCTAATAAAATTCTGCTTGATTCTTCGATTGGTTGGGCATTAGGCCGCAGCCAGCAGCGACGCGGGGACATAACGGATGCATTTGCAGATTTGGAAAATTAAAGCCATCTATATGGCGCCTGTGGCGGGAGATCCGCCGATCTGCTTGCTTAATGAAATATAAAGATTCTTTTAACCAATGTAAGCACAATTCGACAGCTTGTGAAACGCGGCCGCGCCGTGATGGATGGCTCTCCTGGCTCGCCAGGAATTGCGGGGCGGCACCTTTTAAATATATAATTGATTCTGTTTGGAGTGTGCAGTGGGCTGAGCCCACGCAGGGCCCGGCCTGGGGCCAGGAGTGCAGGGCCTCCGTTTAGAGTCTCCTGCAGGCCCTGCAGGGCCCTGGCCTGGGCAGCCCCTCTGTAGGGCCCACCAGCACTTAGAATCGAACGTAGATGGAGCTGCAGCTGCAGAGTTGGGTTACTTCTATTGCTGGGAAAGGATCCCTGGGGCAGGGGCCCTCTACCCAGGCCTGGTGGTGCTGGGACTCCATGCCTCCACTTCTCCCCATGGACCATGTTGGGCTGTGGTGACCCTGCCTCTCTCATCATCTCTTGGTCTAAAATTTCGAATCCGTTCAACATTTATTATTTATTAAGCGCTCTCTGTGTACCAGGCTCTGTGCTAGTGTTGCAGAAATGAAAAACCAGAGAAGAAAAATCTGTTTATGTTCTCTCTGGTGAGCTGTCTTTCTATCCCCAAGCTTCTGTCTTTGCTTCTCTTTGAATTTCTCTCGTTCTCTCACAGACTCTGTTAGCTGGCTCAGCAGTTGGGGGCAGGTGCCATATGATTTTCTAGGCTACCATTTAGGGTCTATTCCTCTGGTCACACACTCGGACATCATTTGCACATGGACCCACAGACGTGCACACCCACAGGGACATATGAAATAGCCACAGATACACGCAGACACACAGATGCACATACAGCCGTGTGGCCAGTCCCGGTTGAGCTGCATATACGCCTGGCCACACAGACGTATGAACTGTGACATGAGACTGTGTGGTGTCACATGTGGGCGGTAAGTGGCAGCCACAGACGAGGGTTCCTCTGTGGCGTCAGAAAACAAATTCACTTGAGGTCCTGGAGTAAGGGAAAGGACGGTGAGGCTGAGGCAGAAAGAGCTCCACTGGGAAGGCCAGCTCACACACAGCCTCAGCTCACAGCACACGTGTGAGCACACACGCACATGCACACGCACGTGAGGATGCACACTGGGGGGAATGGGCCTTTTATTTATTTATCTTTTTTGCCGTCCTCCTACTGCCTCAGATCACATCAGAGACGGTGGAAGTAGGGGAACAGCATACGTGGGAGGAAATCCTGGGTGGTAGCTGGGGACTGGAAAGCTAGCCAGGAACCTCACCTGTGGAAACCTGTTCCACCACTTCCCAGCTGGGTGCCTTTGGCAAATTACCTGATCTTCGTCAGCTTCCATTTCTGCATCCGCAAGATGCAGATCCTAGCTGCTCCTCCTTGCGGAGGCACCCGGAAGCCTGATGGCAATGTCTGACGATCAAGGGCACTTAATAAAGTACTTGTCACTACTAACCCATGCTTCTCATCCTCCTCTCCTGAGCCCTGCCGCTGAGCCTCTGGGGTCTGGGCTGAGGGCGGGGTGTCTGGAAATGCATGGGGGAGCTCTGAGTTTCTGCCCAAAGGAGCAAAAGTGAGGAGATGGAAGCACCATCCAAGCGCGCTGATCCAGGCACGAGCATGCAGGAAATCCAGGCAAGGGCCTTAGTGTGGTGGCCTGCACAGTTTAACGTTCGATAAGTGACGGCTGTTTCATTATTGTCATGATCATCACTGCTGTGACCCGAATATACTTATCTGGAGCCTGCAGAGGGGAGAGGTACCTTGTCAGAGGCCAGGTGGGAAAGGGAGGCCCCACTTCTGAGGGTACGTCTGTTGGGCTAGGCCTTATGGAGAGGGGAAGGGGAAGACATGGGGGTGGAGGAAGGTGGGTCAGGTCAGATCCCACCAGGAGGAAAGGCGGGAAAGTGATGAGATGGAGGGGCAGGTAGTCTGGTTCTGCTGGGTGCTGTGGAGGGGTAGAAGAAAGCAGGGCAAGGTCTTGGAGACCTTCAGAGGCCCGGTGGAATGGGGCAGTTGTGGGGCTAAGAGAGGTGTTTCTCTGGCTTCAGTTCATAAAGACATGTTGTGCCTCAAAAACTGTGAGATCAGCAATAATTAAGTCAATTAAAATGTCACTTAGCACATTAACAGCAGTGAGTTTTAAAGCAACAAAGCCTTGAATTTGATGGGGGAAGGGGCGTTCCAGCCGCAGGAGTGGAGGAGGGGATGGATAAAATTACTTCTAAACTCTATTCCCCTTCTCTACCCGGAGTTCATGACACCTTTTGAAGCCTGGCTCCATTGCCACATCCATTGGGACAAAGAGTATAAATGTGAAAATCAGCTGTGAACATCGCAGGGTATGGCCTTCCAGACTTTCTCCCCTATGCATATTTATACACATCTTACAAAAATGGGACCACGTCCTGCATCGCCTTTTGTTACCTATTTCTTCCTCTCAACCATGTATTGTGAACATCAGCACATACAGACGCACCTCGCTGTTTTCAACTGTGGCACTGAATCCATTGTGGGCCTGACTGTCCCGTTTGCTAAACTAATCCTGTCCTGATGGATAGTTAGGTTTCTGATCGTTTGCCATCCAAAGCAATGCCGTGATAAATATGACTGTATACGCATCTCGGCATACACGAAGGATACGTTTCTAGAAATGGAATTGTTGAATCAAAGATGATGCATTCTCAAAAGGTTTTGGATGCAGGGAATAAAGAGCTCTTTCGTCAGCGAGATAGAAACACTGTTTCCCACTCCCCTAGATAATCCTGGGTAATCATTTTCTTCATATTAGCTAATCTATTGGTGGAAAATGATGTCTTCTTGTTTCTGCCTTTGTTTGGTTGTGAATAAGGCTGAGCTTTTTGTCATATTGTCAGCTTTTTTATGTTTCTTCCTCAGTGAGTTGTTTCTTCATTTACTTGGCCCGTCTTTCAGTAGGGTGACCCTCTTTTTGCTTCTTAGTCTTTATTCATGATAGAGTGCATACACATGCCTCAGAGAGAGAGAGAGAGAGAGAGAGAGAGAGAGGAGGACCCTCCACAGGGTCTGGTCACATCGCAGTCCTCTTCCTGCAGTCCTTCAGCTAGTCAGATCCTGGGCACTTGCACACGTGCCTGGCATGTTTCAGGGTTGGAGACGGAACCACAGTTGCCATGTAGGACTTGGTTTCACCTGAGCAGCATATTACTTCTGTGTCACAGAGCTGGCCTCGCCCTTTCATTTCTATATGAAAGCTCTCTCTATATTATAGATCTTTTATTTCTGTCCGTGCTATTTATTTTTATCAATTTTTCGGTGCCATACATGTAGTAAATATTTTCCCAGGTTTGTTGTTTGCCTGCTGGCTTTGTTTATGGCGTGTTACGTTACACCTTATGTCCCAGATTTCTGCCTTCGGGATCATACTTACAGTGCGTGGCTGGGCTTCTGTAAGTGGCAGTGGTCAGAAGGTGTCATGTGTGAGCGCTGTCTCAGAAGCCTGTAGATCTAGCCCTCGGCTCCACTTGGACTTAGAGTCCTAGTTCATACTCGTGTCCCCAAGAACCTTGATTTCCCTTCCCTCCCTCCCAGACTTGCTTCTCCTCCCAGTTCTTCTGAATCAGGAAAAGGCCATCTCCACTCAGTTGCTGAGGCCCCAAATTGGAATGATGGTTTTTGTTTTTTTTTCCCCCTCACATTTAGAATTAACCTGTCAGCAATCACGTGGACTGTACGTTCAAACTCTGCTCAGAACCTGATCACTTCTCACCATCTCCCCTTTCCCTGGATTTCTACACTGATGGGGATAGAGGCGCGGGTCTGGTCTCTCTGCTTTTCTTCTCTACCCTCTGCAGTCTGCTCTCAGTACAGGAGCCAAAGTGAGCTTTTAGAAACAAATTGTATCAGGTTCGAGACCCTCCTCTGGGACGGGGCATGTGATGGCACAGTGACAACACAAGTGGACACACGTGACAAAGGTCCTGGGTTCCCATCCAGGGACCATCCTGAGAACGCTGGTTGCATGCTTATAGTCTAGGCTTGTTGCTCATAAACTGGGGGTGGATCACAGCATGGCAACCTGCTAGGGTACCTGTTTCTTTGTCTATCTCTCTCTCATGGAAGAAATAAATAAACTTAAAAAAAAAAAAAAAGCCCTCCAGGGGCTTCCCATCACATTCAGGACTAAACCCAAACTTCTTATGATGGCCCATGGCCTCAGAACTGACCCCTCCTCTGTCTTCACCCTCCTCTCCTCCACTCCCTCGCTCACTGTGATTTTGCCACCCAGTGTTCTTGCTATTCCGTGCATACAGGCTGACTCATGCCTCAGGGCCCTTGTCCTCGCTGTTCCTTCTGCCGGACAGCCTTTCTCCCAGAACTTACTTCATGTTTCTCTTCACTTATCAGAGAACCCTCTTCTGACCACACGTGCTAAAATAATCTTTCCCTCGTCACTTACCCCTGCTGTGTTTCTCTTCAGAGCACTTATCCTGTCTGACATTATTATATAAGATTTGTTAGATAGCCCTCCCCCCGAATGTAAATTCAATGAAATTGGGGCTTCAGTATTAATAGGTGGGTGCTTGGTAAATCTTAGTTTAACGAACAGGTGTGATGTTTGTGCAGATGTATCGCTGTGTAAATGGGCATCTGTGAGAATGTCTGTGTGTGGAGCTAGGGGAATAATGGCGAACTGAAGCCCTGGCCTGCTGTCTGTACTTACGAATGCATGTATAAACGAATTCGTGTGTGTGGGCAGGATGGCTTCTGCGACTGCCTTGCCCAGAACGTCTGCTGAGGTGTGCGTTTGCATGAAGTGTGTGTGTGCGTGCGTGCCACTGTGTGTGTTCATGTGCACGCTATGGATGTTTGGTTATGAGTAGCCGTGTCTGTTTCAGTGAGCGTGGGGAGCTGAGACACCGGACACCTTCTCTTATCAAATGAACCTGCCGTTGCCTCAGCCTTCGCTTCTGCCTCCCACAGCTGGGAAATAGCAAACACCTTTGTATCTTTAGGAGAATGCAGATACAGGGTCACAATCCAAAAATGACATTTCAGGGAATGGCAGGTGGTGTGGTAGTTAAAAGCACTGGAGTCTCACATGACTAACTGTGGTTTGAGTTCTGGACCTTGCTTTCTCTTTCTCTCTCTCTCTCTCCGTGGTCAAATTAAAAAATAATAATAATAACAAATGGAATTAAATAAATAAATAATTCTTTAAAAAAAAAATGACATTTCAAGCTGATGCCGGTCGGGTGCTCAGATAAAGGCCCTGAGATCTGCAGGGGTACTGAGGCTTATGGGACCTTGGCAGCCTAGTGTGAATTCAGGCCATCTCAGTAGGATGGCTGTGTTCTCTGATGAGTGAATTATTTCCTTGGAGCAAGTGGCATTAAAGACTGAGGCTAGGTCCAACAGTGGCATGGTGGTTAAGGCTCTAGATCCCAAATATGTGGTTCAAGTGCCAGAACTGGTGGCTTAAAAACCATGTGGGGCATGTGTGTGTGTGCCCCAAATCCCTAGAAGAATGGAGGAGAAGAGATTGCAGCATGACCATCCCCCCGGGGGGTTATTTCCTCCCTTTCCCTCTCTCTTTCTATCTCTCTCTCATGCCCCATAGGAAAACAAACAAACAAAAACTCAAAAAACAAAAACAGAAAAATACTGAAGCTACTGCAACAGGGGCTGGGGCAGGTGCTGGATTGGCCGCGTGTCTCTTTCTTCCAAGCCTCAGTAGACTCATCTGCAAAATGGGATTCACCGTTCTTTGCCTGCTTGCCTCCTGGGGATGCAGTGAGAAGAGGGCAGAGAATGTATAGCAGTCCTGACAGTAGTAGTATTTTGTCTGTGCAGGATGTCAGGGTGCTAACCCTCTATCTCATCAGAGCGAGCGTCCCCATTCCTCCAAGGGGAATCCAGCCCTGCACTTGGCTCCAGGTGGGCCTCGCTGGGTTCTTGTTGAATAAATAATGAGTGTGTGAGTGAGTCAATAAAAGTACAAATGAGAAAGTGCCCAGGTGGTTGAATGAGCAGATTGCACGGGGCAGCCGAGTGAGTTGGTAAGTCACGGTGACTCAGGTTTCCGAGCACACGCAGCGTGCCAGGGCTTATTGTAAGGGCTTCTTAATCCTCCCTACCACCGCATGAGACAGGTACTATTCTTAGCCCCATTTTGCAGTTGGAGAAACAAAGGGCCAGAGAAGTAAGTGACTTGCCCAAAGCCACCAAACTGCAGAGTTGAGCTTCCAGCTCAGGCTATCTGGCTCTAGAGTCTGGAGCACTGACTCCTATCCTGGTCCTGGAGTCAATCGGTGAATGAGTGCGCCCATGAGGGGATAAATGCAGAAGCCCTCTCACTCTAAGTCCTGGCAAGATGAGCCACTTTCCAATGGGGAGGCGGATGCTCTTGGGGGGAGGTGAGCATCCAAGGTCTGGACCAGGAGTGGGGTCTCCCCCAGGGTAGAGTCTGAAGGCTGTGCCTCACGTCCGCTCTCCCTCTGCCCTGTCTGCAGGCGGATGCCGCCATGCAGCACTACGGGGTGAACGGCTACTCGCTGCACGCCATGAACTCGCTCAGCGCCATGTACAACCTGCACCAGCAGGCGGCCCAGCAGGCCCAGCACGCCCCTGACTACCGGCCCTCGGTGCACGCGCTCACACTGGCTGAGCGCCTGGCTGGTAAGGGCTGTGGGGACGGGACTGGGGGAGGAGGAAAGGCTGCGGTTGGGGGAGGAGGTTCCAGCAGGTGGAGAGGAGGGAGCACTAGGCCAGCTTTTCCTGATGCCTCAGAAAGACCCAGGTCACTTAGCAACACAAGATGGCAATTCAAAATGCGCGCGTGTCTACTCGGAGCAGGGGGCAGACGTTTTGCGCCAGTGCTCTTCAGGGCCCTGGAGCTGCTCTTTGCCTTCAAATGCCCATAACCTGTGAGGGAGTGTTCACTAGCCCCGTCTCACAGGTAGGAAGGAAGGTGTGAGATTCGTCCAGAGTCATAGCTTGGAAATGGCTGGGAGAGGGTTGGAGTGCCCGGGGCAGGTTTTCAGACACAGGGAATCATAAATATTAATGGCCCTCATGTTTTGAATGCCCGCTGTGTGCCAGGTACTGTGTGAGGCACGTGCTTTCTCTCTTCCTGTGCATCGAAACATCTACCCCTGGTGAGAAGTTATCTCCGTTTTATGGAGCAGGAAACTGAGACTCAGAGAGGTTAAATCTGGACGGGGTGGAGTTGGTACATGACACTGTGGCTGAAAATAGGAGCCTGGAGGTCACTGACTTGCGGTGGGCGTAGGTTCTGCCCACTCACCTCTCTTCTCTGTACCTCCGTGTCCTGTTTTATAAAAGGGGGACGGTGGCAGTGCCATCCCATTGGGTGGTTGGAGAGTGGGGAGTCAGTGCAGATGACGTATGCAGAGTGCTAGCAGAGCCTGGTGGGTGCTCAGAGGTCTTACCATACTGGGCCAAGGTAGGTACTCAGAGGAAGCAGCCAGCTGCCCCCGCTCCTGGGTGGACTGATCATCACCCTGCCCCGATAGCCTCTTGGTGGGTGTGAGAAGAACTCAATGACATAAGTGGGAAGCTCAATTTCCTGGGAGAGGGGGTGATACCATTCACCTGTCTCACGCCAAACCCTGAACAGCCCACCAGGGCCTAGTCCTGTGCCACACAGTCCTCAGAAGGCTCCAGGGACACAGACCCATGAGAGAACATGGCAGGAGTGTGGCCAGGGTCGGATGATAGGGCAGCTCAGAGCAACAGGATCAACTAATGTGGTCAGAGAGGGGCTTTCTGCAGGCACAGGGCAGGAGCTAGGCCTGAAGAAGGCCTGGACTCAAGATAACACAGCCCTGGCCACTTTTCCACATCAGCATGGGGACTCAGTGTCTAGACTAGGGACATAGGTGCAGTCCTGCCCGGCTGAGGCTACTTCCTGTGCCCAACTTGGTGTAACCTCAGGTCCTGATAGCATTCTGGGATCCAAACACTAGACCACAGAGAGAGGGAGTCAGGAAAGGGCTGATGTTGCTGGCGGGGGCAGAGGAGCTGGGGTGGTTGGCTCAGCCCAGCTCTTCATCTTGAGAAAGCGAGGCATGAACTCGGGCGGGCCTTTGTAAGGAGGCCTTATCTTTAGGTGGGAGGTTGTGCCCCTGAATAGACAGACTGGCCTCCTCTGGCCACCCCGACCCTTGTAGTCTCTGGAGCCTGCATTAGGGTGCTGAGCTGTGGCTCCCCAACCGTGATGGGGCTGGCTGAGCTCCACTCCCTGCCTGTTCAAGAGTTAGTCTGAGCTAGGATTAAAGCCAGTTTGTGAGGAGTTTAGGGTTCCCTCTTTAAACTGAAGGGGTATCCCCAAGTCTGGGGTTTCCTGCATGCCCAGTTGCCTCCTTCTTTCCACTTAGGGTGTTCTGGATGACTCCCTAATCCCTGGAGTGTAGGGGAAGGACTCTGGCGGCCCTAGGCCAAGGCTGAGACAACTCAGGTTCCTTTCAGCATAGACAGGCAGGACCCACTTGGGTGGGAGGGAGGTTTCTGTCCATCCTCCTGAGACACGTGAAGCAGACGTGCTGGAGGCTAGAGGCCAGCCTCAGCAGACAGATGTCTGTGCTGGGTGGTTTCATATTACTGACACGTAGGCAGGACCAGGGGGTCGGCGGTCCACCAGCCCTATCGCTCCTGGAATCCTCAGGTGGTCGAAACTTGGTGTCTTTGTTCTTCTGTCCTTGAGCAGGTAGCCAGGAGGGTTGAGACTGGGTACGACAAGCCTTTCTGAGCTTCGGGGGCCCTGCCAGAGCCAGGCTTTCTGCTCAGAAAATGTTAGAGCAGGAGCCTCAGGGTCTTGCCATCAGAGACTCATAGGCCGAGAGGGGTGACAAGTGACCATGTAGACAGCAGCTAGTGAATTCTGTACACCTCCCCTAACTGGACCCTGAGATGAGTACCAGCCTGGCTCACCTCGCAGACCGGCACCAGTGCAGAATCCAAGGCCACAAGGCACGAGAGCCTCTGGGACCTGGATTTAGCATCACGTGGTCTCAGAAGATAGCACTCACAGCATCATGGAGATGCCCCAACCTCGATGCCAAATAAGGATGACCCCTCCACCCCCCTAGCCACATGCCTGACAGCCGTTCATGGAACTGGGTTAGATCTCTGTCCTCACCGAGGTCGGGGAAAGGGAGAGACCCTGAAAACACGGCCATACTGGGAGAGGCAACAGGATCTCCCAGGGGAAGGCCAGAGGCCAGCTCCAACACAGCCTGGGCAGCTGCAGTGGTCAGAGCAGGATCAGGTTCAAAACCTATTTCCCATAATTAAATGGGCCCCCTCTCCTTGCCCTCCAACGGCTGTACATTTCAAGACATCATCTTGGAGGCCCGCTATGGCTCCCAGCACCGCAAACAGCGTCGCAGCCGCACGGCGTTCACGGCCCAGCAGCTTGAGGCCCTGGAGAAGACTTTCCAAAAGACTCACTACCCAGACGTGGTGATGCGTGAGAGGCTGGCCATGTGCACCAACCTGCCTGAGGCCCGGGTGCAGGTAGGACCCAGCTCCCTGAACTAGGCCTTGCAGACAGGCGCCAGGTGTCAGCGGGGCTCCCGTCGACCAGGAGCTAGAGTTTCATCCCTCGGTGCCCGGGGCAGCTGATCCCGCCATCAGTGCTGGAGGGGAGCTGGGGAGGGACAGGGGTGGTACACCCTGCTCCTCGACCCTTTCCTTCCTCCCCACCTCCCACTGCTCTGCTGGTTGTCCCCAGGTGTGGTTCAAGAACCGCAGGGCCAAGTTCCGGAAGAAGCAGCGCAGTCTGCAGAAAGAACAGCTCCAGAAGCAGAAGGAGGCTGAGGGCTCCCACGGGGAAGGCAAGACCGAAGCCCCAGCACCAGATGTCCAGCTGCAGACTGACCAGGCCCCCAGTCTGCCCAGCGGTGACGCCCCTGCTGAGCTTCACCTGAGCCTGTCTGAGCAGTCGGCCAGTGAGTCAGCCCCCGAGGATCAGCCTGACCATGAGGAGGACCCCCGGGCAGGTGCTGAGGATCCCAAAGCTGAGAAGAGCCCTGGGGCTGAGAGCAAGGGGCTGGGCTGCAAGAGGGGCAGCCCCAAGGCAGGTGAGGCCTGGGAAGTGCTGTGGGCAGGCTGGGCCTCGGCTCCGGAAGGACAGCTGGGTCTAGGTGACCAGTGTCGGAGCAGGAGGACAGTCAATACCTGGCACTCAGGGGGCATGGCCAGGGCCAGTTCGGAAGGACAGGCCATGGTGGGCCTGTGCTGGGGGTTCACCCTTTAATTGCTGAGTTGCAGGAAGGTCTAGGGGTTTCTGGGGGAGGGCCGGTGCCAGAGGAGGGGTTTCTGGGGGAGGGACAGGGTGCCAGAGGAGCAGCACTCGGGAAACTCTGGGCAAAAATGATTTCTCAACCATTTGGAAGTATTCCCATGTTTTGGCGATCAGTACAGAATGGGTGAATGCCATAGGTTTGCCCAAGATTCCCACACGCACAGACTTGGAGCTGTGTTTACGAAGGACAGAGCTCTGGCATGAGGCATGGCTCAGACATAAACCTCAGCCCGGGCAGAAGGGGACGGGACAGTGAGCTGGGTGCTGCGGGGGGGGGGGGGGGGG
>NW_006203445.1:759323-759935 GCF_000334495.1 Tupaia belangeri chinensis
GAGCGGGGGGCGGGGGGGGGGGGGTGGAGAGCCGTGGACGTCAGAGGGCAGAGAGGGTGGACAGCTCTTGAAAAGAAAATTGCTCCCCAAGGACGCAGACATGGGGCTTGGCAGGGTTCCTGGAGTGTCCCCAGGAAACCTGGGTCCCTCTGTCCCAGGATTCTGAGTGACGCTTCAGGGATGTCCTGGCTGAGCTCAAGCTCATCTTGTCTGCAGTGCCAAGGGGGTGGGAGGGCGGAGGGGGCCTCTGAAAGGCCAGGCCCCTTGTTCTGAGTGCTTGGTTCTCCATCCTCTGCTTGCAGATTCCCCGGGCGGCCTGGCCATAGCCCCTGCAGCCCCAGGGGGTGGCCTCCTGGGCCCTTCCCACTCCTACTCCTCGTCCCCGCTGAGCCTCTTCCGCCTGCAAGTGGAGTTCCGCCAGCACATGGCAGCCACCAGCAACCTGGTGCACTACTCGTCCTAGGAAGTGGGGGGCCCAGCCCCCGCCGCAGCTGCCGCCGCCGTGCCCTACCTGGGCGTCAACATGGCCCCACTGGGCTCACTGCATTGCCAGTCCTACTACCAGTCTCTGTCGGCAGCCGCTGCCCCCCCCCAGGGCGGGGCGGGGGCCCC
>NW_006203445.1:760040-760980 GCF_000334495.1 Tupaia belangeri chinensis
CCTGCTTGCCCAGTCCTCCTCCCAGCCTCTGTCGGCAGCCGCTGCTGCCCACCAGGGCGTGTGGGGGTCCCCACTGCTGCCCACACCCCCAGCAGGCCTGGCACCTGCCTCGGCTGCCCTGAACAGTAAAACCACGAGTATCGAGAACCTGAGGCTCCGGGCCAAGCAGCACGCGGCCTCCCTGGGACTCGACACGCTGCCCAACTGACTCTCTGGCCTCCATCCCAGCCAGGGGTGTCGGGTGTCCCCCTCCCAGCCCCGTGGCTATTCCCAGATGGTTCTCAAGGGGTTAATCCTGTGAGCCCAGGGATCATGGGGTCTGGAATCCTGCCCTCTACCCCAGCCTGAGGTGAAACCCACACACCTTCTGCATGGCCCTGCTCGGACCCCGTGGAGGCTGAATGGGGAGACGGCGAGAGGCTGGGCACCCCTGTGCGAGGCCCTCACTGGCTAGACCCCCACCTTGGTATTGCCTCCTCCCTTCACTCCCGCCCCTCTGCCCCTAGTAAGTCGCGTGTGGAATGTGAGATGCAAATATAAATATATAAAGTTCTATTTTCAGGCACCTGCCTGCCCCAGGCCCCCCGCCCTGCTCCCATCTCTCTCCACGGCACCCTTCCCACAACTCCCACGGCTCTCTCCCTGCTCTCTGGCTGTCTCTCTCCCCTCTCCTTCTCTTGACCTCCCTCCCTGCCCCTGGTCTGGTCCCTGCTGCGCCCTGCCCAGCCTCCACCTTCCCCCGCCCTGATCTTTCTCCCTCTCTCTCCCGGACCCTGGCTTCTGCCCTTGCTGCTGGCTGTGTCGGTGTGTCAAGTCCCCAGCCATCGTTTATTTGGGATTGTGGGTTTTTTGGTTTTAGGAATTTCGCTTCTTCTCCTTCTCTCTTCCAGCTTTATCCCTGCCTGCTCGTCTCTGCAGCCCCCCACTCCCAGCTCTAGTC
>NW_006203445.1:760996-763524 GCF_000334495.1 Tupaia belangeri chinensis
ATGTTCCTGGAGGCCACAAGGTCGCCCTGGAGACCCTGTAGTCCTGGAGCTGCAGGCAGGAGGTGGCACTGTCCCCCCACCCGCCAGACCTGACCTCTGGAAGGGGTCATCGGTCACTTTCTTCTCTCTTCTCAGCAAGGAGGTCCCGGTTCAAGGCTGATGGGAGGGGAGTGGAGGCTGTGGTCTGGCTGGGGCAGGCAGAATGGCCTGCAGGTCCTCGGAGGACAGAGGCCTGGCTTGTCCAGGGCTGGGCACAGGGCTGGAGTTCTCTGGGGAGACCTTTCTGGTCAGTGCTGCCAGAGAGGGCAGGGCTGGAGCTTCCCTCTTCCACCCTAGCCTCCAGGTTCAGCCACTGTCCCTTCCAGGATTATGTAAGAGCCAGGAATGGGGGTGCAACTCTGGCTCCTCCTCAGACCTCACGCTGGTGCGGTGTTGGACCTCAGGGGCCTCCTGACCCAGAGCCAGAGGGAGAGTCCCAGCCTCTCCCAACTGGTCACTGCCGTGGGAGGGTGTGCTCTCGTTTATGGCCAGGACACCCGGCTCAGCGAACTTCTTTCACGGCAGTGTGACCTTGGGCAAGCCTGTAGCCTCTCTGGACCTGTGTCCTCTCCCAGATGTCAGAGCCTGGAAGGTCCTGTCCAGCTCTGACATTCTGTGTTCTGTGCTCCCACCCTGCAGGACAGAGGTTTTAGTTAAGTGAACAACAGCAGGGCCCTTGGAAGCACAATGTATTAATGGGAAAATCACTGTTGCCTTGCTGTGGATCACTGGGTGTTGTATGCACAAGCCTCTTTGTGAGCGCTGCCTCAGTTTCCTCAGAAGTGTGATGGGTCCCTTCTCGTTCAGACAATCTGGATTTGATCCTGCTTCTCCTAGTTCTGGTTCCAGCCTCTGGGCTCAACCGTGTCCATGCCTTCCCATGGTGTCAGGGCCCTGGGCAGGGGAGAGGGGATGTCTTAGACAGGCTCCTGCTCAGGATCCCTAGCCTCCATGGCTCTCCACCGTGCCCTCCACCCCCTGCTTAGAGTGGCCGATCTGAAAACTGGTGAAGATCCCTAAGGTTTGCCTCCTCTCCAGATGGGACTGGCCTATAGGCAGTCGGTGCCCCTCGCCCTTACGGGCTCAGTCTGGGATGGGGTAGCTGGAGAAGGCTTTGGACAGCGAGAAAAGTCAGGGGGCCAGGAAAGCTGTTGGAACAAAGCAATGGAGGTAAGACTAGTGGACCACGGGGCAGGGTGGCGGGCTTTCACAAGAGGGAGGGCCACGGGCCTAGAATCCAGGCTAAAGGCCTCACCTCCCTGTGGCGAGCTCCAGGACCACAGTAGGGGGCTTCTGAACAAGGGGCGTCTTGCTGGAATCTGGAATTTGGAAAGTGAATCCAACAGGAGCCATAGGAGTTCGGGGGAAGAGAAACAGGCAGGAGGCTGGGAGGTTGGCAAAGACTAGAAATGTCACAAGGATTTGGGTTTAGGAGGGGTTTTGTGGCCCGTGGCCTATCAGCGGTCCTCTGGGATCAGTTCCAGAAAGTTCTGCTTCTGAAATGAAAAAGAATCTTATCTGGATCAGACATGGGGGCCAAAGCTTTCTGTCCGTCTCTGAGTACAAGTGACACTCTTCCTGGGCCTACACTCTTCCTGACTCCAACAGCCTACGCATTTCCGCCTTCTCCAGGAAGCCTCCTCTGACTCGTCAGGGGCAAGTCCACCACAGAGCCGTGTTTGGTCATGCCAGAGCCAGACCCAGAGCCCTAAGCCAGAGCCCGAGGGCTCAGCCCAGCTGCCCTCAGATCTTGTCAGCACTTTGCCCATTCGGTTCACTCAAATCCACAAGCCCAGAGAAGGGGAAGGTCACGTGACCCCTGCCCTTGGGCAGCTCTCAAGTTAGTACAGGCACCAGCTTCAGGTACAGGAAGCAGCTAGAGGGCACGAGCGTGTACTCTGGGTGGTACCATGCATCTCCCAAGGGAGCCAGAGGCCCTGGGCTGGGGTGTACCCACCGCTGATCCCAGAGCCGAAGCCTCTCCCAGACCCGCTGGGCTGCCTAAGGTCTAAGCTCTGACTGGCCCTCCCAGGAAAGCCTTGGTCTCACCTCTCCTTCCTTTCCCGCTTCCTCACTCCCTCCGAGCGTGGTCCAGGGGTCTGGATTCCCACCAACTCCCAGGCGGGCCATATAGACCGCTTTCCAAATCAGCTGTTGTGTGACAATGTGTGCTTAGAGGTCGTGCCAGCCCACGACAAAACACTGTGTACTATATTTATTTATTCTGTTAGCTGAAAAAGCAAGACTCAAACTGCTCCCTCCCTTTCCTTCCCCCTGCGTAGTGCAGCATGACGCTCAGTCCTGTGTATCTGTCTGTCGTCTGTCCATCTGCCGTTGTGACCTGTTTTTTGTCCTACTTGACTAATAAAAGAGAACCCGGCAGCGCAGACCTCGGTCTGAGTTCATTCCTGCAGTGGGCTGTGCAGGCGCGCCTCGAGGTCTGCTGCTGCCTCTCCTGGCTCCTGGCGGGCCCCTCGCGATGGAATGGG
>NW_006203445.1:764180-773818 GCF_000334495.1 Tupaia belangeri chinensis
GTTCTCCTCCTGCCTCTCCTGGCTCCTGGCTGGCCACTCGCACTGCACTGGGGTGGACCTCTCTCCATGGGCCTTCCCAGTCTGCAGTGGGCCTGCCACTCCGGAGTGACTGCAGGGAGCCGGGGTTGGGGGAGGTTTTATCTACTCTGGGTGTTTGGACCGCACCAAGCACAGGTGCCAGGACAGTTTGGAGCAGGGGACAGCTGGGACAGGGTCACTTGGGGGTATTCAGGGTATCCTGGGAGCGGGGATGTGTCCGAGATTCTGTGGAAAACCACGAGTCAGCCAGGGCCCCAGGAGGTAATAAGAAGGCACATTTGGCTCTGACTCCAAGCTGTTCTCCAGTGGGAAGGGCAGCTGCCTGAGGGAATGAGTTCTTTGTCCTCAGAGGTGAGCGAGCAGATGAAGGAGTTTCTGCTCTGGGGTAGTGTGTGCACGTGTTATAGGTCTTATTGGTAGATGTGAGAACTTGTGCTATGGATCCTTCAAGTGTCTGCTCACATTTGTGTGGCTGTGCACATGTGAGTGCAAGAGACGGTACGTGAGAGAGACCGTGAGACTACGTATTGGCAGTTGCTGCAGAAAAAGGGCACAGCTAGGAAGTTTGGGGGCCAGCCCCGTAGTGCAGCGGTTAAGTTCTGTGCATTTGAGGCTGGACCCACATGGACCACTGCGATCTGAAGCCTGGCCCTGGCTGCTTGCACACATGTCCGATGCATGTGGGTACATGCCTGAAATCTTGATGGGATGGAGAAATGGAGGAAAACAGGTTGCAGTGTGACCATGTCCCCTTGGGAAGGCTCATTCTCTCTCTCTTTCTCTCTCTCTCTCTCTCTCGCAGATACACCCTCTGTTAATAATAATATAAAAAAGTTCTTGTGAAATCTCAGATCTTCTTGCCACATTTTGAGAGAGAGAGAGAAAAAGAGATCTCCATCACTCAGTCCTCACTGCCCTGGCTCCACCTCCCTTCTCCGGAGTTCCAGGATCTGCACAGGCCTGAGCCAGAAGGAGTGGTGCCTGCCCAGGGTTGGGGTTTGGGATGGTGTGAGAGTCTCTTCCAGGATTTCTGAACAGGAGAACCCCAGTAGGCTTGAGTAGGAAGTAGAGAGCCACCTGCTGGACTTCCCAGGGCAGGCCCTGACCTCCCCACTTCCCAGGTCCTGCAACCCCAGGAGATGCATTCCTGTCCCCAGTGGGGCTGAGGATTAGGGCGGGTTCCTGGGCCTCCCTGGGTGACATCTGATCTGTCAGTCCCAGATCCCCCTCTGCTCCCTCCCCTACCCCTGAGTTTCTCCTGCAGGTGCCCTGCGTGACTCTGCATTCAAATCATTCATTTGTCACTTACCAGGCACCTGCGTTTGCCTCATCCTGGATAGATGCTGGGCACAGAAACAAGGAATGAGAACATGGCCCCTGCTCTTAGACAAGTACAGCACAGGGTAATTCAGGTTCAAAACCCAGAGAACTATGAGACACAGAAGAGGGTCCCTAAGCTCAGCCATGGGAGGTCAGAAAGGCCCCTGGGGAGGACACTTTTGACTTGAGTCTCATAGGTCTGGTGTTCACCATGGGGGCAAGGGAGGGGTGTTTGAGAGGCATGATGAAGACAGAGTTGTAGGACTGAGCCTGCTGGATGAGTCTCCATGGAAGAGCAAGGGCCTGTGTGGGTGGAGCTCGAAGATGATGTTCTTGGGTGAGGAGGAAAAGGAAACCTAGCTTGCACCCAGGTGGAGGGCTGGGCTGTGTGAGGAGGGTGGCATTAGGAGCTGCTCCCAGCAGGGAAAGGAGAGGGGCAGTCAGGCTCACCGCCCCCTTTGCTGCACACTAGTTCATGAGAAGGAACCAGAGGCAGGGAGACCAGGGAGGAGGTCATTGTCATGTCCAGATGAGAGGACGGTGGCATTGATCTGGACTGGGGTTGGGGAGAGGAGAAAGGGTAAGATTGGTGAGAGATTGAAGAAGGGAAATGACCATGGTGACTACAGATGGGAGGGACAAGGTGCTTCCGAGTGTCTGGATTGGAGGGGAGGCGGGGTCCCCTACTCTACTGGGGCTAGAGTGAGTGCTGGGGAATGACTGTGAGCTCAGGTCGGTCTTGTTTGCTGCATCTGGGAAGCCTTTGATTTATTCGAGGGAAATTGTTGAGTCTGTCTCAGCTGTTGAGACTTTTCCTGACCACCACAGAGCGCTTCCTCTGTCCCCTGCAGGTACGATGATCATCATCATCATCTGTAGATGAGGACACTGAGGCCCAGAGTGGTAGCATAACTTGCCCAGGACCACACAGCTAGTCCCGGGCTAACCTCAGAATGCATGGTCCTAGCCTGGGGGTGGTCAACAGGGATGAGGCGAAACAGGCCACGTTACCTAATGGGATCGTGCAGAGAGAAGCCAATGTTCCCTCGGGGAACCACTATGGGGAGAGCACAGAGGGTTCTGCTCTGGAGTCAGGACAAGCTACTCCCGCTGCTGTGGCTGTGGGCGAATCACTGGCCCACTCTGGTCCTCAGTGCCATGTTCTGCCTGCGTCCTGGGAGGGCAGCTGTGTGGTGGGTGCTCAGCCAGCCTTGGGTGAAATGGGCAAGGCTGGGGCTCCTCCCCAGGCCCCCTCCTTCTTAGGCATTGACCCTGGTGTTTTCCCAGCTCCAGGTTCTACTTCCTTAGGAACCCTTGTGGAGAGGGCACCTGTTGAGAGGGTCTGTGGGTGGGTCCTGTGAGGCCTGGGCACCTCCCCATCTCTTTCCCACAGAGCTGCCCTGGGTCATATCCCCGCCCCGCCCCCAGTCCCTCATTCTCCTTTCGCTTCTGGGAAAGCCGATTAGGAGGCGGCCTCCTGCCCGCCCCCCTGACAAGTTCGTCTGAATTTCCAACAAAGGCCCTCAGAGGGCTGCAGGGGCTCACCAGGTACCAGGAACCTGACACCGTGGGCCCAGATCACCCTGCAGAGGAGGTGGCTCTGGGGCCCTGCCCACCCTATGGCGGCAGGAATGTGCTGGGAGAGGAGCTGGCCCCACACAAGCCTGGGGGCTGGGGCCTGCGGGGGCATCTTCACCTGGGAGCCCCTCATGGCAGGGAGGCAGCAGGGGCCACACCCAGGAGGGCCAGTGGGGTATGCACGTGTTCTCACACATGCTGACACTCCCGATCGCACGCACGCACCACGAGCACATGCAGGCACATTCTCACACACGTGGGACATGCTGCCTAATTTCTTCTTTTTCTTTTAAAATTTATTTTATACATTTAACCACTATAAATCACTGCAACTTGTAAAATGAATTTATTTAACATGAACACATTTCTTTAAAAAAATTGTTCTTTATTCATACATTAAATCGCTTTCCCCTAATTTCTGCCCCTGGCCTCCATCCAGGCCTTGTCTCCTCTCCTTTCATGTCACACAGCACCCCTCACGGCCCCGCCCACCCCAGACCGCAGGCAGCCCCCCCTCTGTGGGCGGGGCTCCCGTCACGTGCCAGCCTGGCGCCCTACCTACCTCCATGGCCCTCACTGCCCCGGCCCGCAGCACGCACTGCCCCTTGCCCACACGGTCTGCCACTGCTCGCACACCTGTTCTCTCTGACCGCTCTCCATCTTGAGGGGCTGCCTTTTTCTTTTTTAAAAGAATTATTTATTTAATGTTACTTATTTATTCATTTTATTTTAATTTGACCAAAGAGAGAAAGAGGGAAAGTGAGAAAGCAAGCCACCAGGTCTAAGACTTGAACCGTGGTTGGTCACGTGGGAGTGTCCAGCCTCTTCACCACCACAGCATCTGCTGCTGGCCCCCTAGAGGGACCCTTGAACCCACTTTGAATGCAGTCTCTTCTCTCCCAGGGCCTGTGACCTGTGTCATTGCCTCCTGGGCTCAGAGAGCCCCATAATATTCTGTCACCATATTCAAATCCTTAATTTAAAAAAAAAATTGTTTTCATGAGGGGCACCCTTGAGAGGATCTTGTCACATTGTGGTGCCCACGCCCAGCTTCCAGCCAGCCAGGCTGGTGGATGTGCGTGTTTCAGGCCGACAGCTCTGAACCTCAGTCTCGCATGCGGCTCCAGCAGTGCGAGTGGTGCGGTATGCTGTTGCCTGCAGGAAGCCCTTACACAAGGGCTCTGAAGTTTCGTTTTGCATGCACCCCACAGGTCATGCAGCTGGTCCTACTCCGTCATCACAGCCTCAGCCTGCCTCACCCAGCTCGTCTATGGCTGCAGAAATCCAGGGTCTCCAGGAAGCCCTCAGCTTCTCACCCCCCCCATATCTCCACAACCTTTTTCAGCTGAGGCTTCCCTCTCCACCGCCCTCTCTCCCCAGCAGTGGAGCGGAGTCGGGAGGGATCCGTACAGAGTTATATTTCTCCACACCTCCTCCTAGTGTCACCTCGGGGCTCGGTGTCCACATTTGTAAAAGAGGACTAAGGATGATGTCTCCTGCATGTTCTTTGTGATGATTAAATGACAAAGCATCTGTGAAACACTAGCACAAGGTGGCATTGAGTACAAACTCAGCAAATGCTCATTATTTTTGCTATTATCACACGATTGTAAGTGCTGGCAAATAAAACGAGACTCAATCCTGGCCTTGTGTATGCTCCCATAAAACAGATTATGCAGGGACCAGCAGTTGGCATAGTGGCTATGTCTCTGGACTCCCATGTAGTCGACTGCGGTTCGAGTCCCGGACCTGGTGGTTTAAACTCACACTGGGCACATGTGCATGCATGCCCAAGATCCTAAGAGTAGAACCAAGGAGAAGGGATTGTGGCATGGCCATCCCCCCTGGGGGGGTGATTTCTCGCTTTCTGTCTCTCTCTGTCTTTCTGGTGAGCGCATGTGCCCTACAGCAAAAACCTCTCAAAAAAAACCAAAACAAAACAGATTATGCAAACAACTGCATGTATGTAAACGGAGAAGTAGCAGGGGGTATGAGAGGTACAGTCTCAGACCTTCAGGGCTGATAGCGAACAGAAGAGGTCTGAAGCTAGGATCTATGTAGGGCAAGTCACAGCTCAGAGGTCAGAGTGGGAGCTCAGAATGGGGCTCAGCCTGTGACCGGTGCCAAGTCAGTTATTGTTCATTTCTAGCACTTACTGTGGGCCTTGTTTTTACAGATTTTTTTTTTTTCTGCCACAGGGAGTATGCACTCACTGGAGAGAAATTGAGAGAGGGGAAGTAAGAAGTCACCCCCTGCAGGGGGGTGGCCACGTCGCAATTACAAAATCTTTCCCCATTCTCCTCTCAGGATTTCGGGCACACATGCACACGTACCAGGCTTGTTTTCTCAAGCCTTTGGGTCCAGGACTTGAACTACAGAGTTGGCCACGTGGGATCCAGCGTCTTCACCACCACTCCACCTGCTAGCCCTCGCTGTGGATCACTGTGGATAAGCTGCTAAGCTGTGTGTGTGTGTGAACCTCCTTTTCGACCATCTATAAAATGGGGAGACCTCTGCCTACCTCCAGGCTCGTGGGAATAGAATGAGCTAATAAAAGTAGCAAGGATTAAGCCTCTGTGGCCGCCACTAATGACTCCAGGCCTGGCCCCCTGGGGCTCCCCCCCCCCGCCCCTTCCAGGCTCCCTGTCCTCGCCCAAGTCTCCCGCTGCGGGGAAACTCCACCTCAACCTGGGATCCTTTCCAAGAGGAGTCTGGAGATTTCAAAAAGCCCTTTGGACAACAAAGGCTACAGGAGCGATATTTCCTCCTGGGGGCCGACCGCCCAGTGGCTCCTTTATCCTGGCAACGAGGCTTGAAGAGCTGTTCTTGGAAAGAGCTTGTGTGGGGCGTGTGCGTGTGCGTGTGTGCGCGTGAGCGTGTGCGCACAAAGCTGCTCTTTGTTGCTGTCCCCACCTGAGCTGGCTGATCGACCTGCAAGCCTGGGTCCTTCGCAGGTCACCCTCTCTAGCTCCTGGCCTCTACACAGCAGGTACTGGGCAGCCAGGAGGGAGGGGACATTCTTTTTAACCCTAAGATTCTCCCGGAGAAGAGAACTGCAGGAACCCAAGAGCTCCAATGCCGCAGGAGGATCCAGGTTGGCTGAGGGGGATGCTTGACAAGAGGGGAGAGATGATTTAGAAGTGGCAGGGCCTGTCTCAGTCCCTGGGGCCTCTCCCCAGCACACACTGCCTCTCTGGAGGCAGGGCCCACAGGATGGTCTGAAAGGCTTGCCTCATTCAATTCACCTTCAGTTTGCCCTTGATAAACTACCTAGAGAAAGACGTGTGCAGTTGCAAGCCCGGGCCTGCCTCTCCGGCTGTGGGCTTCTGGAAAAGTTCCTCTCTGGGCCTCTGTCCCTATTTTTTTTTTTCTTAGGTTTTTGTCATAGGGAGTATGCACTGGCTGGAGAGAAACAGGGAGAGACAGTGAGATGAAAAGTGAGAAGTCATCCCCCAGAGGTGGGGGAGAGGTGGCCATGCTGTAATCCCTTCTCTTGGGATTTTGAACAAGCATGCACATGTGTCCAGCATGATTTTGCAAGTCACCAGGTCTGGGACTTGAGCCATGGTCAGCCATGTGGGAATCCAGTGCCTTAACCACCACGCCATCTGCCGGCCCCTGGATCCCTACTTGTAAGATGGACTTGGACTCAGACAATTTCTGACATAGACTTAAGTCCCCTGGACGAGGTTGGGTGGGAGTGGCGAATGTACAGGCAGGACCTTGAGTAGCTGCATGTGTAGGAGGGGTGGTTTTGCCACCATCTCACCTCCCTCCGCCATGGTCCAGTTGTGGGGTCCTGAGGAGCCCAGGGGAATGGACAAGGTGGGATGGGGTCTTGTTCCCAGGGTGGCCTGGCCTGTTGATGGCCTGAGGATTTCTGCTTCAGGTTCCTGGAATAGACGCCCTCAGGAGTCTCTAGTTTAGCCTCAGTCCAAGCCAGGAGTCATGGATACCCAGTCTCTGCCCACAGAGCTGCAGGGTGGGGAGCTCACTCCCTTTCAGATCTGCCCGCTCCATATCTGACTGTTGGAACGTCCTTCCTCACACTGGGCTGAACCCTGTCATCCAGTAGCTTCCTAACCAGGCCTGGTTAAATCTGGGTCTGCATAGAAGTAGTCTGCTCACACAGGTCTGGAGTAAGCCTCTGAAGAGCACTGATGTGGCTCATGCGTTCACTGGGCTCCTCCACTCTCCGAGCTCCTGCTGGCCTCTCCTCCCCAGGGAAAGCCTCTTCAGAACCATTATCTGTCGCCCCTCCAGGAAGCCTTGCCTGAGTACCCCAGGGGAGGAGATTCGTGACTGTCCCTCTCTTGACCCCTCTTGGCCACCGTGTACAGTTCTCATCTACTCCTAGGAGAAGCTCCCTGAACAGGACTGGGCCTCGCACAGAGCCTGGCTCACAGTTGTCCAAGCAACACCAACTTGTGGAATTAAATCGAAGGAGCACCATGAGGGACAAACTGCCGAGGACCTCAGGAATCTAGTTCCTGCCTGGCTTTTTCTGGGCCTGTGCGGAGGTTGGACAAGGTGGTCTGCACAGGCTGCTTGCCTTGGGCAGCCTCAATTTCTCAGTGTCTTGCTGCTTTTTTTCTTTCACGTCCTAATCACCCAGTTTCCCTACCCGTCCCACTCGGGACCTCGTCCCATGCTGGGTGCTCCAGCTGTGGGTGCAGATGGGGCTCAGAGGCAGTCCTGTGCAAAGGCCGGGCAGAGGCGTGAGGAAGTAGGTGAAGGGTCCCTGCAATGGCACTTTCTGTCCTGCAGCGCCTCACCCTTTTCTGCTTGTGTCTCTCAGCATCCTCAGGCTGGGCCTTAGGGTTCACAGCCCCAGGTCTCTCCCTGAGGGCACAGCCCTGTCTGGGCATAGGCTTTGTCTTCCTCTTCTCAGTGCAGAGCATCCATGTGCAGAATTTAGGAACCACACTGAGTCTCTGAGAGGTTGGTGGAGAGAGCTCAGTTGACTCATGATTTTTTTTTAAACAACTCTTTTTAAAATATTATTTAATTTTATTCATTCATTTATTTAGTTTAATTTAACTAAATTAAACACACACACACACAGAGGGAAAGTGAGGAAGCAAGCCGCCAGGTCCGGGACTCAAACCGTGGTCAGCCATATGGGAGTGTCCAGCGCCTTAACCACCATGCCACCTGCTGGGCACCATTCATGTGCCAGAAGCAACCCGGGCCCTGGGGACATGGTGCTGAGCAGGACAGCGTCCTGTCGTGCTAGTGGGGGCACAGCCAAGAACTGAGCACTGAAATGCGCACATTTGGGGTGCCAGTGAAATGGTATAAAGAAACTAGAACAGGGGAGGGGTCAGGGCTCACTCAGGAGACAGATGAGTGACTAGACCAAGAGCAAGGCTGGAGGTGACCAGACAGATCGGCAGCCAGGAGGACAGAGAGCAAGGGAAGAAGCCTGCCCAGGCTTGAGGGCTGCAGGCTCAGGGGAGAAGGCGTGGGGAGGGAAGGTGGGGTCTATTAAGCTGATGACCCAGGCCCTAACAGGCCCTAATCCTGTGCCAGGCCCAGGCGGGTAGTGTGTGTAGGGGGAGGGGAGCACCCCTGCTGGGGTGTAATTTCACGCTGAAAGGCCTGATGGGGCGTCCCAGGGACTGATCCTTTCTGGATCAGAAAACCCACTTCCCTTTGTCGCATGCAGGGCGATTAGTGCCTTAACCCTTTGTGGGTTGGCCCAGGGCCAGCCCCGCCCCATCTCACCTCCAGTCCCTCTGGACCTAGCCCAGAGCCCTTTGCCTTCAATCCTGCCGGCTCCCTGACCTGACCTGTCTGCAGGGAGGGAAAGCCAGGGGATGGGTTCTAAAACCACTTCTGTCTCTGCCCCTGTTTCCTGGAACTGGGCTCCTGCAGGCCCTTGATCCCCCAGAGAGGTGAGCTCACCACCCTCACCTGCAGGGTCCTCTCCACTCAGCCACAGTCCAGCCTCCTTCGGGAAGCCCCGGCTCTGGGCCAGTCCACTGTCCTGCTCCCTGGCCAGAAACCCCAATGCACAGCCTCCCACATGGCCTGTGACAGGGCACTCACTACCTCCTAGGCAATAAAGCCACGACCTGCTACTCCACTGACCATGGGGAATGAACATGACCCCAGGAAGCCAGGCCCCCTGAACACTCACAAGTCATGCTTCCAGTAACATCCGAGACACCCCTGGCTCCTTTGCCCTACGGTGGCACTCCAGGACTGGAATGTAGGTGCAGACCGCTCCCTCTGCACCTACACCCTCTTTTGCACAAGTCGCGCGTCTGTGTGTCTGTTTGAAAACCTGCCGGGAAGTCGTTGCACCTTCTTTGGCTCTGACTGTCCGCAGAAGTCCCTCTCCCCCACCCTGTTCATCCCCAGGATAACTTCAATGTGCGGGGCAGCTCCCCTCGGGTGGGGAAGAAGGGCAGGGACCAGGCTGGGCTTCCTCTGAGTTCCCTGGGTCTCTAAAACCCCAGCCCCATTAAAAGAAAGCCCCTAAATGTTATTTACACTTCGGAGTCTTAAAAACCATTAACAAAAGCCACTTAATTCAATTATCTTCCCGGCTGGCTCAGTTCTCAGCGCTGAGCCCGGCCTCCCCTGGCCACCCCCTCCCTGCGCCCACCCCCCCACTGTCATTGTGTCGGGCTAATGAGGTAAACTGAAGCGAGCCCTGTCCCCCCTGCCAGGTTTATGAGAATTTAATAAAGCGT
>NW_006203445.1:774000-780405 GCF_000334495.1 Tupaia belangeri chinensis
GCCTGCCCCCCCACTGTCATTGTGTCGGGCTAATGAGGTAAACTGAAGCGAGCCCTGTCCCCCCTGACAGGTTTATGAGAATTTAATAAAGCGTGGCCGGGACCAAATGAGTTGCCTCAGCCTCCGAGAGCTCATTGTCTTCGGCGTCAGCGTTTTTGACTCGAGCCGCCCCCACCCTCTCCCCGCCCCAGCTCCTGCCTGCCTCAGCCCCCCCTAGGCCTCAGTACCTTCCTAGGTGAGCTGAGGCTGTGGGCCTAGCAGAGACCAGCTCAGCCCTGCAGAGGGGCAGGGCGCCCAGGCTGATCCCAGGGAGGGCAGAGATCGGATGGGTCAGGGTGCCTGGGAGGGGCTGTGCTGTCCTTTGTGGGCCTCTCACCTCTTATACACCAGACCCCAGGACCTACAGGGACCTCAGGGACTTCCCATATTGCCCTGCGCTCCTGTCCCGGCCGCTGTCAATCTGAGGCCCAGCCGGTGGGCGTCACCTTGAGCATGAGTCACTTTTACTTCCTGTTTGGAGTGACCGAAGTGAGTCCCAGAGTGTGGGCTTCTGTTTCTGCCAGGGCACAGGGTGTGGTCACGGGACCTCAGCAGTGGCCTGACCCTGCTCTGCACAAGGAGTGTCACCTTCTCCTCACATTTCCTGGGAAAGTAACAAGGGGTGAGCCCAGCCCAGCCAGAGGAGGGCCTTGCCCACAGCTACAGGTAAAAGAGGCTCCCAGCATGGAAGCTCAGAGAGGGGAAGTCCAGAGAAGGCCCAGTTGCTCTTCCTTCCTCAGGCCCTGGGTGGCCTAGAGCTGGCCTCTCCACCTGGACTCCCAGGGGCCCAACACCTGGGACTTTGGGACCCCTGGGAGACTCAGAATTCCTTCTTTTCTCAACCAAAGTGGTCCCAGAAGCTATTCCTTCCGAAGAGTGGGGCTTCCTCTGGAAGTCCGTAAGTCAAGAGTCCTGGATCCTTGAGGATCACGGCTCTGTCTGTGATTTCGGTGAACGCTGTCTTTGTCCAGGGTCAGTATTCAGTGGGTATGGACCAGAGTCAGTGTTCTAGGACTAGGGCCGGGCTTGGTTATGGGCCAGGGTCAGGACTCAGCCCATAACTAAGGCTTAGTCCGTGTCTAGGTCAGGGTTCAGTGTATGGCACACTCAGGGTCAGGGCTCAGTGTGGCCAGGGTCAAGTTCAGTCTATGATCAAGGTCAGGACTCAGTATGGATGGTCGTGAAGGCTCCGTCTCAGATCAGGGTCAGGGTTTAGTCTGATCGGATCAGGACTGTGACCTTGATAAAGGATCAGTCTATGTCCAGGGTCAAGGTCAGGAGCTAGGTTTGAGTGAGTCAGTAAATTTTACTCCTCTTCTCCCCTAACAGTACCCCTGCTTCCCCCATTCCTTGGGGGCTTGGCCCTCCTAATAGGAAAAGGCAAAAATCATGCAGACTGGCTAGGCAGAGCCCTGCTCCCCAGCCATGTGCCCAGGGTGCCCTCTGCTGGCAGTCCCTGGAAGTGCAGGTTTCCTCTACCTGGACATTCATTTCTGTGAGCCAGGGTTGCCAGTTCCATCCGTGCCCATCTAGCCACCCCTGCATTTCTGCATCACCTCACCTCCCCACAGAGGAGTGAGTGACTAGAACTCCCACATGTCTACGGAACCTTTCTCTCTTCCTGCTCAGTTGGGCATGTTGATAAGTCCCTGTTACTGGGGACCCAGAGTCTCAGCTGTGTGATGGGACTCATACCTTTTACTCATTCATTCATTCGACAGATTTCGAGCACTGTGCCAGGGCGGCATGGAGAAGGTAGTGTGAACGAGACAGTAGTCCCAGCCTCTTGGAGCTCACAGTCCACTTCTCCCTAATCCTCTCTCCTGGTCCACAGCCCGTATCAGAGAAGCACTGGCCTCAATAGCAGACCCCGTGGGACCCCTTTTCTCCCCTAGATCCAGAGGTTAGGCTACTCTAGGTTCTGGATTCTCTGTCCTCTTTTCTCTTCCGTCCCATCTGCACTCATGGCTTAACCACTACCCCAGTGCCAGGGCTTCTCTGCCTGGATTCCAGTGACCCTCCCTTTCCAGAGCCTGGGCCTGTGGCCCCAGCTCCATGAGGCCAGCGGGGCCAACAGGGCCAACAGGCCTTTCTTCTGACTTCAGTTCTCGTTTTTCCCCAGCACCTGATCCTCCACCCAGGTGCTCAACCAGAGTTCTAGAACTCCAGGATTCTTCTCTCTCTCCCTCTCTCTCTCTCTCTCTCCCTCGTTTGCTAGTGGGCACAGAGAGAGACGGAGAGACAGAGGAAAGTGAGAAAGCACCATGCATGGGGAATGGCCACATCGCAATCCTTCTCCATCTCTCCCCCTTTCAGGATTTAGTTGTGCATGCACATGTGCCTGGTGTGCGTCCCAGGCCTCCGGGTCCGGGCTCTAACCGTGCTATCAGCTACATGGGATCCAGCACTTCACCAGCACACCACCAGCTGGTCCTTCTCTTTCATTTCCTCTGAACGCCCCA
Source organism: Tupaia belangeri chinensis (assembly GCF_000334495.1). Lineage (NCBI taxonomy): Eukaryota > Metazoa > Chordata > Mammalia > Scandentia > Tupaiidae > Tupaia > Tupaia belangeri. The sequence goes on from NW_006203445.1 coordinate 776,502, forward strand.
CCAGGGAGACCTTGCTGATCTAACTGCAATGGGAGCAGAGTCTGCCCACCTCTCGGCCAGCAGTCCCTGCCCTGGCATGTTTCACTGCAATCACCTCCTAACTCGCTCCCTCGTTTCCCCTTGCCCGTCCACACTCTATTTTCCACACCGCAGGCAGAGCAATCTTTATAATCGTAAATCACATCATGTCACTTCCCTGCTTAAAACCGTCCAGTGGTTCCTGTCTCCCTGAGAATAAAGGCTCAGCTCCTCATCTTAGCTTCCTAAGCATCCCCTGAGCTGAGCGCCAGCCCCCACCAGCACCCCGGTTTCATCTCCAGCCCCGTCTCTTTATCCTTCTTCCTTGGCCCGACACACAGAAGCCAAGTTCTTTGGCTTTTGCACTGACCATTCCCTGAGCCTGTAATAGTCTCCTCTGGACCTCTGTGTGGGTGCTCATCACCCAGAACCCGGCTCTCGGAGAAGACCTCCCTCACACCCCACAAGCCCCTCGGCTGCGCCTTCCTGTTGTAATTCTCCGCACAGCGCTGTTCATAGGGAGTATTTTCTTCGTCTCCTTTGCTTGCTTATGTATCTGTCTCCTGAAATGGAGTAGAAGCTTCCAGGGAGCTTCCCCACCCCTATACTCCCAGCGCTGAGCGCTGAGCAAGGCCGAAGAACTCTCTGTTGAATTAATTAGTAAAGAATGACTCCAGGGCCTGCCCTCATTTCTTCTAGGGAAGTGGGGGAAGCTCATCTCCAGGTCCTGGGAACTACCTTTCTCTCAGAGGGCCAGCTCCATGTCTCCACTGCAGCCTGGGACCTCTGAAGGCAGCCCTGGTGTCTTGATTCTGACTCTCAGGACCAGGGGTGAGAGTGGGAGGTTCAAGCCCTCATCTCAGACTCCTCAGCTGCATCCAGACCCTGCTCAGATTCCTCAAGGTCAAGGAGTTAGATGACTATGTGCTGTTAGAATCGTGTCCTCGCCTTCAGCAGAAACCTGCCTGCCCAGTGGCCCCTCAGGGCCTGGAGGTTGCCCAGGATGGGCCGGCAAAGGTGGGGACAGCCTCACCGCGTGGAGAGTGCGGCTGCTCTAGTGTTATCATGGACGGCAGGGGTGGGAGGGGAGGAGTCGCAGCGGCAGGCCTGGAGAAATGTGATGGTACTTTGCTGGGGCTGACTGGAAAGTGGCCCTGGGCACTGGGTGTAGAGACCCTGGCTGGGAGAGGGCACGGATGAGGCAGTGAAGATCTTCAGGTGTTGGTGGCAGTGGAAGGAACTGCAGGGCCCAACACCCATTCTAGTTGTTCACACCTCCGCCAGTCCTGGCTGTCTGCCTAGTCTTTGTCCAACGCTGTCTCACGCTTCCTCCCCCAGCCGGGCTTCTAGAGCAGGGTCTGCGGAAAAGGAGCCCTGAGTGCAATTCCAGGCATCTACCAGCAGGGGGGAGAGGGGCTTGGACTGGGCCTAGCGCTGCAGGGTTAGAATCTGGGGTGTCCCTTCCTTTTTTTTTTTTTTGGAGAGGTTTTTGCTATAGGGCGCGTGTGCTCGCCAGAGAGAGACAGAGAGATAGAAAGCGAGAAATCACCCCCCCAGAGGGGATGGCCACGCCGCAATCCCTTCTCCATTCTCCTCTCGGGATCTTGGGCACACACGCACACGTGCCCAGCTTGAGTTTAAGCCACCGGGTCTGGGACTTGAACCACGATCAACTACGTGGGAGTCCAGCGACATAGCCATTATGCTAACTGCTGTTTCCTTTTTTTTCTTTCTTTTTTTTTTTTTGTGGGGTGTCCCTTCCTAAGAAAGGGGTGGGAAGAGGTGGTCCCAAGGCAGCCTCAGCGTGGCCCCCTCACTTCCTACTCGACCAAGGCAGCAGGTGGCGTCTGAGACTGCAGGCCGATGTGCCAGAAGAGACAGGCAGGACTTGCTAACTGCTGTTTCCTTTTCTTTCTTTCTTTTTTTTTTTTGTGGGGTGTCCCTTCCTAAGAAAGGGGTGGGAAGAGGTGGTCCCAAGGCAGCCTCAGCGTGGCCCCCTCACTTCCTACTCGACCAAGGCAGCAGGTGGCGTCTGAGACTGCAGGCCGATGTGCCAGAAGAGACAGGCAGGACTGGCGCTCAGGGAAGTGGCCTCTCATGGCCATGTGCGCACACACGGTAGGAACCGGGGGTGCTCTGAGGTCATCGGCTCTAGATACTGTTAGCTTCGAAAGTTAGGGTGCATGGGTGCGTGCCAAAGAATAGAGATGACCCCTTTGCACCTGCTGGGACATATTTGCTCTTCTCTAGGTCATCAGGAGAGGGCGGGACAGGAGAGGCAGAGATCGGTTAGAAGAAGGCAGACAGAGCCCCCAGCCCGGTAGCAGGGACGGCAGTGCCCACTCTGGAAAGAGACAGGCAGGCAGCGGCTGATGACAAAGCCAAGGGTGGATGGACACGGTGCGGTGGTCAGCGAGGGGTGGTGGGCCAGAATGTGCCACCAGCATTGTTGCTGGGGTCCCTGCGGGAGAGGAGGGGCTGACACAGAGTTCTTGCAAGACAGCCCCCATTCCTCTACTGGACACCCTCATCCCACCGGCCAGACCAGTCCGCAGGCTGGGCCCACTCGCAAGCCCAGCCAGCCCAGGAGAAAGGTCTGGGCTTTGCTCATCCTGGGGAACACTTTCCCCTCACCATCCCTGCTGATGCCATGCCCTCTGCCTCTACCACCCCACACAATCCCACACAGGTGCGTGATGTCAGACGCGATGCCCAAACACGGCCACCCCCACCTCGTACAGGAACCAGGCAATCACACCCACGGACACGTATGTTCACCTCCACTCCCGATCTGACACCTGTTCCATCCACAGACACAGTGTCAAGTCTCACACTCCTCCCCCTGCCAGGTCTCCAAGGAGGGCTGGCACTGGGATGTGGAAGCGCTTAGCCACAGACTGGAGGAACCCAGAACCAGGGGCCTCAGCCGGAGGGCCCACAGTTAGCTCCTCCAGCCCAGCCTGCACCACTGCAGAGGACTGACTGCCAAGGGCTTTATTGGAGAGTGAGGCACAGCAGAATGCACACACTGTGTGGCAGTCACGGTAGGCGGGGCCAGTGTGGCTGGCAGTGATCACACTGAGACCTTCAGGGCTGTAAGCGGCCCTCACCACTCACCCCTGTCAGGGCCTGGGCCTACTCAGACAGCAGGCTGTGCTCCAGCCAGCTCTACCCAGGCACTGTCCCACCTGAGTCAGGATCTCCCATCAGCCCCAAAGGTCATGCTGGGGTAGAGGCAAGGACGACAGGGAGGGACCACCGGGGACCTGGAGGCCTTTCAGACTGCGCAGGGAGGGGGGCCCAGGTCCTCCCTCTTCCCTCCTCCCTCCTGGGTGGCGGCATGGGCTGCTAGTATTTAGCCCTCTCAGCGAGTGCTTCTGGGGCACAGCGCCCCAATGTCACAGGGCAAGAGGCTGGTGCCAGGGTCCCAAGGTGCAGGGGTCAGTTTCATCAAGTCGAGTGAGGTGAGGAGGGACCCAGAGACCCACCCAGCTCTGCTGCCTTGGGGAAGGGAGCGCAGGCACCATCACTACATTCTCCCCTCTGAAGTTCTGGAGACGGGACAGGTGAGGCCACCGATCCAGCACCGGCCCCTTACAGAGTGTTACTTTCTTTCCTTAAATGGCACTGAACGGAGGGAGCCCAGGCAGGACACTCAGGCCGGCCTGTCCCCAGGTCCGCTATGGGGCAGTCCGCTCCCGGGGCAGGTCGAGCTGGGCCCCTTCGCAGCGCGGCGCGTAGACGGCCGCGGGCCCGGAGGCGTCCAGGGCGAAGGGAGGGCCGGGGCTGGAGCGGCCGGAGGACGCGGCCGAAGCGGCGGGGCTGAGCTGCACGGCCGTGGTGTCCTGCGCTGTGCGCTCGCTGCTCTCCATCTCCAGCGCCACGG
>NW_006203445.1:782006-794403 GCF_000334495.1 Tupaia belangeri chinensis
GCCCTGCGCACGCCCGGCTCGCATCAAGCTCCCTCCGGCGGCCGGCCCAGAGCGCCTCGTGGTCTTCGGCTGCTTCCCAGTCGTCCTGTGGGCACACAGCAAGAGGGAAGGGTCAGCAGGGCACCTGCACCTCCCACCGCAGGCTCAGACTGTGGCTGCATCCGGTGCCCGCGAGGGCAGAGGTCATCCAGGCCAGCCCCCTGCTTCTGCCTCTGAGAAGCAACCATCTGCCCCAGATGGGAAGTCTGCCTATCCAGGCTGCGGGGGTTCCTCACGGCTAAGCTTGCCAGCTTCCCTTCCTCCCCACTGTCTCTTGTTCTCCACACAGACACAGCTCCTCCACCTCTCCTCCACCTCTCCTCCAGGAAGCCTTCCTGGGCTAACGAAGTGAGCGAAGGTTGTGAAGTGCTCAGGACAGGTGTCCAGTCGTCTAGTGCCCATTACGTTGAAAACCCGTCATCAGTAATCCTCACTAGAGGGCAGGTGGTCGCTCTTAGGATTTAGACAACTCCCTCCTTCCCCGCAAGCAGAAAGGCCTTAGGGACCATCTGGTCTAGCCCCTCCTCATTCACATGAAGAAACTGAGGCTCAGAGAGGTCTGGCCATTTATCCAAGATCTGGCCCAGGACCTAAGTGACCTGGTGCCTGGTCTGGGTGCGCGCACAAGCTCTGGCAGGGAGAGTAGTAGCTTTAACTTTCCTGAACATCGGAGGAGGCCCTGCGGTGAGTGACCACATGACAGTGAGGAGCTCCTGATGTTTCAAACAGCCAGGGAGAGGGAACAAGTCCCACGTGGGCTGGTTTGGAGCAGAGCAGACCCAAGGCCCCCTGCAGGGCCTTTTCTAGTCTAGGCATTCTATTCCATTCCAATCCTACCTCCATTCTACCCTCCAGGAGTCTGCTGCTGAGCTTGGATCCAAAACCCCATCACTGGATGATAGAATTCTTTTCTAGGATTCTCTAGGGACCTGGTGCCTGGTCTGGGTGCGCGCACAAGCTCTGGCAGGGAGAGTAGTAGCTTTAACTTTCCTGAACATCGGAGGAGGCCCTGCGGTGAGTGACCACATGACAGTGAGGAGCTCCTGATGTTTCAAACAGCCAGGGAGAGGGAACAAGTCCCACGTGGGCTGGTTTGGAGCAGAGCAGACCCAAGGCCCCCTGCAGGGCCTTTTCTAGTCTAGGCATTCTATTCCATTCCAATCCTACCTCCATTCTACCCTCCAGGAGTCTGCTGCTGAGCTTGGATCCAAAACCCCATCACTGGATGATAGAATTCTTTTCTAGGATTCTCTAGGTGTATCTGGTTCTGCCCACTGGATTCTAGATTCTGGATATGCGTGCAGAGCAAGGCCAATATAATCAGTGTAGGGATTGATGACCTCTTTCAGGGAATTCTGTTCTATAGTATGAAGTCAGAGGCACAAAAGCCCTCAAAAATGAGATCATAGTTAGCAAGCTGGGTTAGAATCGTGGGGAAATGTCAGAAAAGGTCCCTGGGTGGGGATGAGAGGTAGCAATCAGATGGTCTCTCAGTGAAGCCGAGCGCAGGGTGAGGAGCAGGGGCTGTGACCTGGATCAGTGGCCTAATGCCTGTGCTTCAGCCTCATCACCTGTGGTGTGGGCTCGTATTAGAACTTACCTCCTAGGGTACAGTGGTCGTTAAATGCTTTAAGCTAAGGAACTGTGCTTGGAACAGTGGGGAGTTAGTAAACGTTAGCCAAATGTTAGTAAATGGGAGAAGGAAGCCATAATGTCTCAGTTCTGAGGGGACAGCTATGGGGCTGGGAACAGAACAGCTGGCCTGTCCTCTAGGTAGAGATGTCTTTCAGAGTGTCTAAAGCCTGTACATAGTAGGACTGGAGAAAGCTTGATGACTAGCTAGGTGAAAATAATGCACTAGTGTCAGGGAGGAGCAGCTCAGATCCTTCATTCTGGACGCTCTTTAGAATCAGCTTGGCCCAAGCAGACCTCCATCCAGGCCTGTCCAGATCTGATGAATTCAGGGCTCCTTCTCTGGGCACCATGATGAGAGGTGGCAGTTCTACTGGGACTCTAGGCAGCATCACCTTGCTGCCAATCAAGCTGGCAGGAGGCCAGCAAGCCCCAAATTCTGACCAAGGAAGCAGATGTTGACCCTTGAGGGCATCTAAAAACCACAGATTCCTCAGGAAGCTCCACATTGGTATGAACCATCTCCTCTCTTAAAGTTGCCTCTGGTGCAAGGCAGGGATAGAAGCTACTAAAGGGCTCCAGCGATCCACAGGTTGCAAAGCTCTTTTATATCCACGATATCACTGAATCCCTACAACTGCTTGGTACTTATTAATAGCCACATTTTAAAACCAAGGCTCAGAGAGGGAAGTGGATTGGGGTTCTGGTGGCTGGACTAAAAGGAAGAAAACACAACTTGAGACCAGAGGCAGGCTTCTGTATGGTTTACATCATACAGAATCTTGCTTCATTGTAGAGCGAAGGATTTGACCTTCAGGAGGGTCTGAGAGTCCCACATCTTCTCCTTTCAGACTCCTCCATGACCCCATCCATCGATATCTGACATTTTCTGATAAAGGCAAGGTCTTCCCTCTGCTGGGGAAAGCTCAAGCTGAGTCTGGGACTGACGGGTGTTGCCCTTGATGTAGGGGAGTCTGGTCCTTCACTTCAACTCCTACCAGATTCTTGATATTGGAAGCTGACGCTGGACAAGGGACAGGAGGTTCTGAGTGTCTGGAGGGTCCAAGGATCTCATTTCTTTTCCCTTATAGGGAAGATTCTCTGTCTTTGGGTTTTAGCAGTTTTACTATGATGTGCCTCGGTGGGTTTTTCTTTATATTTATTCTTCTTGGGGTTCCTTGTGCTTCTACAATCTGTGGCTTTGATGTCTTTCTACCTCCCCACCCTACCCTAGTTTTGGAAACTTTTCAGCTACTATCTTTTCCCCATTCTCTTTCTCCTCTCCTTGTGAGACTGAGACTCTAATTGCACATGTTTGACCATTTCATAGTGTTCCATACTCTTATATTTTATTCTATATTTTTCAGTCTTTTTGTTTTGTTTGGTTTTGTCTGAATATTTTTCTACTGATTTGTCATCCAATTCACTAATCTTTTTGCATGTGTTTTCTCTGCTGATAAGTCTACTTATTGTTTTTAAATTTAAATTGTATTAAGCTTTTCAGTTCTAGAATTACCACTTGTTTCTTTTTCATAAATTCCTGTTGTCTATCAAAAGATTCCCTCTTGTTATCTATTTTCTTGAACCTTGACCCTTTAAAATCCAGTTCTGCAAATTCTAACATCTGGATCTCCTGAGGAGTTGTTTCTATTGTTGGTTTTATTGCTCTTGGTTTATGGTCATTTGGTCTTATCTGAAATGCTAATAATTTTGTATTGAATGCCCAGCATTACATATGAAGAACTGTAGATATAGCTTGAGGATCTGTTATCTGTTTTTGTTTCTGACAGGCACCTAAAGAAGGATGAACTACTTTAACCCAATCTGGGATTACTCTGATTAGAAGCTTTGTTTCCGTCTAAGTCTGGTCTGTATCCAGCAAACCATTACTTCTAGAGTATAGTTCTTTGAGCCTTCCAACTAAAAGCCAGAGACGTTTAACAGGGCATCCCCCCTTTTAAAGCTCTAAATCTCCAATTCCATGGCCACTGCCATCTACAAACTGGAAAATGCCTTAAGGGAAAAAAAAAAACCTAAATATTACTTTAAAAAAAACCCTAAATATTACTTATCTTCTGTCCAAGATCTTGGCTCCCTCAAGCCCTTACTGCCTTCATAGTTCTCCCATGTCTTTAAACAGATTGCTTAAATGCTTAACCCACTTTAAAGTTATTCTCAGCAGGGAGTTGGTCTGATACAAGCTAGCCTTCCTTAACCCAAAACAGAAATCTGGATGACAATCTGAAATCTGCCCTTTCAGATTGATAACTAACAGTTGTGCTATGGAGAACACTTTACAATAATATCCAGTGTTTACAGCGTGAGAGTAAATATTGCTAGTATACATCCATTTTATACAAGAGAAACTGAGGCACAGAAAGGTTAAATAAACTCACTCAAGACCATTAAGTGGCAGTGGTAGCACCATGATTCAAAGCCTGGTGTCCTGACCCCAAAGCCTGAGTTTTCAACCTAGCACAAGGCTAGGTTTGCTAAATGTCGAATAACGAAAGCACAGGGCACAGGCTCTCCTTGAGGCCCTGTGGATCGACTCCTATAATTAGCCCTTTTCTGCTCAAAGATCAACAGCAGAAGTAGACAGGGTATGTTTTCTCTGTCTCGAAGAAGATAAATTCATTTTGCTCCATCCTTGGTTTAGCTGCCTAGTTCAATGGTAAGTCCAGGAGCTGAGCTTCCAAGTGCTCGTTGCCAATGAGGGATTCTTACCTGCTCCTAGGAGGTAGAGCTCACTCTGTGAGACAGAACAACTCCCACGTCTGCACTCTAGGCACAGAAAGGACTAAGGGCATTTGGTGCTGAGCTTATTCCTGAAATTGCCTCTGGTTAGCTGGGTTCTGGGGATGTGCAGGGGTGAGATGACGAAGTTGCCGAGCTATTGCAACTCAGTTTGCATCACCATTGCAAACAGATGGATGTGCCCTAGAGTTGCCCTCTAGGCCCTGCAGTATTGGTCCTGTTTTGCTGTGGATGTTCTGGATAGCTCTGTTGTGGGGTGTCCTTAGTGCTGCCCACTAAATCTTTTGGGTTCTCCCCTCTTCTGGGCACGTGTTAAGTACTTCCTGGCTGATTTGTGATCAGGTGGGGGCTGTGTGGTTAGGACCGGCCAATGCATTGTGATAGGCACCACTTCCTGGCTGGAGTATTTGGTTATGGAAGTAGGACCCTCTGAGTTGATGCCATCACTATTCCAACTCTGCCAAGCCCAGCCCTCAACCCCAGTGCCTGAGCACGAGCCAAGGCCACTGCTCTGAATCTTGAGCTGCTAGAGTTGGAAGACCTGCACCTCAGTGAGTACTCCAAGTTCCTGCCCCCATTTAGATCACCAGTCCCTTCATCTACAGATGGGGGAACCTGAGGGTTAGAATGGGGAAGGGCATGGAGGGAGCCTGTAGCCAAGTCAGACCAGAACCAGGCCTTTTCCCATCTAGCTGAGGTTCCGAACACTGACATTCAGCAGCCCACGACCCCAGCCTTGCAGTTCACCCTACTGCTGCCCTGCCTCTAGCTGGGGAGGCCTTGTGGTCTCTAGTTGGGAGGCCAGGCCAGGAGTAATTTAGGGGTGGAGGGGCAGATGAAACGGGGCCTCGGATAACCAGGGTTTTTAATTTTAATCTGGCTATACAACTTGGGAGAGCTGGGGTTCTTCCTGGGGCCTTAGTTGTCTAAATGTAAAGGAAGGTGTATAACCAGGTTGTGGTCCCTGAACGGGGATATCTGATCAACCTACTGTCCCACCCCTGACTGCCTCAAGTGTGTGAAGGTGGAAATGGAGAACTGACCAGAAATTACTGTCAGCATATCAAAAGTCTTAATAAAATTAGGACACATTATAATGGCTATACCTGCTCATTATACCAAATTCTTCACTTTTTTTTTTTTTTCGGAGAGGTTTTTGCTACAGGGCGTGTGTGCTCGCCGGACAGCTCAGTGAGTACTCCAAGTTCCTGCCCCCATTTAGATCACCAGTCCCTTCATCTACAGATGGGGGAACCTGAGGGTTAGAATGGGGAAGGGCATGGAGGGAGCCTGTAGCCAAGTCAGACCAGAACCAGGCCTTTTCCCATCTAGCTGAGGTTCCGAACACTGACATTCAGCAGCCCACGACCCCAGCCTTGCAGTTCACCCTACTGCTGCCCTGCCTCTAGCTGGGGAGGCCTTGTGGTCTCTAGTTGGGAGGCCAGGCCAGGAGTAATTTAGGGGTGGAGGGGCAGATGAAACGGGGCCTCGGATAACCAGGGTTTTTAATTTTAATCTGGCTATACAACTTGGGAGAGCTGGGGTTCTTCCTGGGGCCTTAGTTGTCTAAATGTAAAGGAAGGTGTATAACCAGGTTGTGGTCCCTGAACGGGGATATCTGATCAACCTACTGTCCCACCCCTGACTGCCTCAAGTGTGTGAAGGTGGAAATGGAGAACTGACCAGAAATTACTGTCAGCATATCAAAAGTCTTAATAAAATTAGGACACATTATAATGGCTATACCTGCTCATTACAAAATATTCTTCTTTTTTTTTTTTTCGGAGAGGTTTTTGCTATAGGGTCTGTGTGCTCACCAGAATGACAGAGAGAGACGGAGAGACAGAAAGTGAGAAATCACCCCTCAGTGGAAATGGCCACACTGCAATCCCTTCTCCTCCATTTTCCTCTTGGGATCTCGGCCACGCATGCACACGTGCCCGGCATGTGTTTAAGCCACCGGTTCCGAGACTCGAACCGCGGTCGACTACATGAGAGTCCAGCAATGTAGCCATTACACCATCTGCTGGTCCCCAAATTCTTCGCTTTGAGCTGGGATTAAGTCAATGCTCTGAGGAGTCACCTGTTGCTGGGGGTTCTGGTGGGGGAGTTGTTTACACTGAGCAGCGGTGCTAAACATGAACACATTTCATCTTCTCTGTGGCCCCGTGAGCTGCTGCAGTCCTGTCCCCAGTTCACAGTAAGGAAACCGAGGCTCAGGAAATTGCCCTGGTTTACTTACAAGCTGGGATTTGAACCTAGTCCTTTCCGACTGAAAAGTCCATGTTTTTGCTAGACCAGAATTACTACTTACTGGAAGCTATAGAGATGTTTGCTTATTAAAAAAATAGTCTTTGATTACTGCTATCCAGTTCATCATCAAGCTTGGGGCCCAACAAGGGGGTGGTCCCCAACAGGTGGAGGCGAGAGCTTCCAGGGAGGTGAGGGGTCTCCACCTGAAGCCCTTTTTCCCAGTCCATGGCTCTGGGATGTCTGTGCTGCTTCAGAGCAGTTACTTGAGCAGGAGCAGGTGCCAGACATTCTGGCCCCAGGGTCTTGCTCCAAGGACCCAAAAGCCTTTAGGGAAGGGGGCTGGAGCTTAGGTTCCGACATCAGTAGCTGGTCCCGGACCCCTGTCCTCCATGTGAGACCAGGTCCCTCCTCTGTGAACTCCTCTGCCCCCTTAGTCTAAGACTAAGGCCCTTCTGTTCCTCCTCAATCCCTGAAAGTGTGGGCCAGCCCTCTCCCCTAGCTGCCAGCCCTGGTGCTCTCACTAGTCCCTCCTCCCCTTCCCACGACACCCCCATCCTCGGGGAACCTCCCACATCACTATTACTCACTGCCTGCTGGGGCTTATTCATTACCTTGGAAGCTCTCAGCTTCTGCCAACTGAATTCTGCCTCCCCAGAGCCCAGAGAGCTGCCATCACTCCCACTCCAGCCGATTCACACGCCCTTCCCGCCCCAGACATGTAAGAGAGCGTGCACGCGCACACACGCACACCCACAGACAGAGACACACACACAGATTCCCCAGGCTGGAAACAAGGTTTGAGGCTGATGTCTGAAGCATGCACCTGTGTCTGATTGTTGGGCTCCACCATGCTCATCCCTGAGCACATGTGCACGCACACACACACACACACACACACACACCCCACATGTACACTCAGTGGTCAAACCTACCCAGAAGTACAAACACAGAGGCAGCACACACGGACTGTGGCAGACACCAGCCCACACATAGACAGACAAACAGACACACCCCCTTCCTTTCTGGTAGAAACGAGTTGCTGCTCAGTAGAGCTACCTCTGGAGACTTCTTGCTGGGAGTGTGGCCGTGGGGAGGAGGTGCATGAGAGCAGGGGCCCTGGGAGAAATGCCCGGGAAAGAGGTGTTCCATTTCAGCCACTCCGATGGCGCCCTCCCATGTACAAGAAATCACTGTTCCCCTCCCTGGGGAGGGAACAGTTGGTGTAGATGGTCTCTGCAGGCCTTGTAGACTCTGGCTTCTGGCACAACTGAAGGGCCCTAGTGACACAGCCTTCTCTGCAGCAATTATAGTGCTGTAGTTAGACCAGCCTCTACACCCACCCGGACAAAGGCGACCCTGGCTGTCCTGGTCCCTCTGGCCCTTCTCGGTGCTCTCAGACCTGCCCACGAGACTCCCAGGCCACAGCCCCCAGGCAGGGACCATATCTGTGAACAGACCGGGATCTCCAGCCTCACTCTGACCTTTGCCTCCACTGTAACACACACACCCCACATGTACACTCAGTGGTCAAACCTACCCAGAAGTACAAACACAGAGGCAGCACACACGGACTGTGGCAGACACCAGCCCACACATAGACAGACAAACAGACACACCCCCTTCCTTTCTGGTAGAAACGAGTTGCTGCTCAGTAGAGCTACCTCTGGAGACTTCTTGCTGGGAGTGTGGCCGCGGGGAGGAGGTGCATGAGAGCAGGGGCCCTGGGAGAAATGCCCGGGAAAGAGGTGTTCCATTTCAGCCACTCCGATGGCGCCCTCCCATGTACAAGAAATCACTGTTCCCCTCCCTGGGGAGGGAACAGTTGGTGTAGATGGTCTCTGCAGGCCTTGTAGACTCTGGCTTCTGGCACAACTGAAGGGCCCTAGTGACACAGCCTTCTCTGCAGCAATTATAGTGCTGTAGTTAGACCAGCCTCTACACCCACCCGGACAAAGGCGACCCTGGCTGTCCTGGTCCCTCTGGCCCTTCTCGGTGCTCTCAGACCTGCCCACGAGACTCCCAGGCCACAGCCCCCAGGCAGGGACCATATCTGTGAACAGACCGGGATCTCCAGCCTCACTCTGACCTTTGCCTCCACTGTAAGCCACTCAGTTGCCAGGAGCCAGTATGAGGCTACAGGCTGGGGACTTCCAACTGGCTAGAGTGGAACTGCCCTTCCTTCCACCTCCTTCCAAGGCTTTGGGACGGGCTTGCTTTCCCTTCCAGCCTGCGTCCTAACTCCACTGAGGGACTTCAGTGTCTTTTGCACAACCTCCTGCCCTCTTAGTTTCTTGATTTCTCATGTCCAGTGCTTAGTTTCTCCATTCCACCCCAGCAACCCTTCCCCTAGCTGACGCCCAAGATCTGATCACCCTTGTTGTTACCCTGACCATTCTACCTTTCTGAACCCCGACAGCCTGCCCTTGACTATAACGGCCCTATTGCTCCCACTACGTGATGGCTGCACAGTGCCTACTGTGTGCTAAACACTGCTCTAAGCATTTACATCTATTAACTAATTGAAGCCCCACAACAATCCTAAGAGGTGTGGTTGCCATCTCTACTTTACAGATGGGGAAACAGAGGCTCTGAGGAGTGCAACTACTGGCAAAGGTCACAGACATGGTGGTAAGATGTGGCCGAGCTAGGATTCCGTGGGCCGCGTGTCCCCTGATCTGTGCCGTCTCCAGGACTCTGCTCCTCCTGTTGGATCTGCTCTCCGATCTCGCACAGTCCTTGGAACTCTCCATTTTCTCCACGAGCCTCTTGTCCTGGCTTTCTGCACCCAACAGAGAGCTCACATTGACTGGCTTCAGTTACTCTTGCGATCTCACCTTGTCTTTCTACCAAAGCTGCCGGCCAAACCTAACCTTGCCTCAGTCCAGCTTTCTGCCTTCGTAAGTCTCTGCCTAAACTGCTAAGCCTAGCAGGCGGGTGAGAAGCAACCCATAGCTGGGGAGTGTAGGCTGTCTGTCTCCCCTCTCTTACTCTGAGCTCACTACTCCCCTCATTGGACTGACCCCATGTCTTCTGGATCATCTAAGGCTCTTCCATCTTTTTTTTTTTTTTTGTAGAGGTTTTTGCCTTAGGGCACATGTGCTAACTGGAGAGAGACAGATAGAGCCAGCGAGAGGGAAAGTGAGAAATCCCCCTGACAGGATGGCCACACTACAATCCCTTCTCCATTCCCCTCCTGGGATCTTGAGCACCCATGCACATACACCTGGTATGACTTTCAAGCCACCAGGTTCGTGGCTTGAACCGCATTTGGCCATGTGGGAGTCCAACAACATAACCACTATGCCATCTGCTGGCCCCAGGCCTCTCCCATCTTAAAACAAAACTCTCTTCCAACCCCATGTCTGCCTCCAGCTAACATTCTTCCCACTTCTGGAAAGTGTTGTCTACTCTTGGTACTTCACCTCCCTACAAGCTAATCCTGGGATCAGCAGGTGGAGTGATGGTTAGAGTGCCGGACTCCCACATGGCAGACCATGATTTGAATCCCGGGTCCACTGGCTTAAAACTCCTCAGTGAAGGGACTAGCAGATGATGTGATGATTTCGTTGACTGTGGTTCGAGTCCTGGACCTGGTAGCTTAAAACTCACTTTGAGCGTGTGTGCATTCCTACCGAAACCGAGAGGAGAATGGAGAAGGGCGTACAGTGTTGCCACCCTCACTGGGAAGTGATTTCTTGCTTTCCGTCTTTCTGTCTCTCTCTTTGGCGAGTACATGCACCAAAAAATAAATAAATAAAGATCCCGAGTGGAGAAAAAGGAATTGTGTGTGGGGGGGTGGCCTTTCTCTTTCTGTTTGTTCCCCTCCCAGCAATGTTCCTCTGTCCCTCCAGTGAGCACACACTCCCTATACCAAAAATCTTTCAAAAGAAAAAGAAAGTCAATCCTCAGGGCCAGCAGGTGGCGTGGTAGTTAAGGTGGAGGACTCTCACATGACTGGTGTTTGAGCTCCAGACCCAGCAGCTTGAAAATCACTCCAGGTGTGTGTGGGTGTGTGCCCAAAATCCCAACAGGAGAATGAAGGAGAAGGTGATTTCTTACTTTCCCTCTCTCTGTCTCTCTCCAGCAAGCACATGTGCCCCAAGGCATAAACCTAAAAAAAAAAAAAAAAGGAAAAAAGAAAGTTCATCTTCCCCAGGGCTGGTGACTCTGTGATCATGGGAGTCAGATCCCACACGACTATGATTCAAGTCCTGGCCCTGGTGGCTTGAAAACCACACTGAGCATGTGTGTGTGCCCCAGATCCTGACAGAGTGCAGAGAGGCGGGACAAGGGATTACGGCATGGCCACATCCTATTGGGGGCTGCTTTCTCTGTCTCTCTGTAGACTGCAATTAATAAAAAGAAGTTGACCCTCTCCAATCTGGTTTCTGCCCCATCAAGGTCTCAACTGTTCCCAGCTAGGCCGGTTGCCTCCTTGTCGCTGAACTCCATGAACATGTTCACCCCCTAGCTCAGGACCTCTCCACCTCTCTGGCCCTGTGGAGCCCTCCCTCCTGGAACATTCTCTCCTTTAACCTTCGCCTCCCTCCACAACCTCCCCCAGCCCCAGCTACAAAACCTGGGCCTCCACTTCTCACTCACGTTTCCCTCACACTTTCCCAGTCACCAGGTGCTTGGATTCCCCTCTCCTGGGGCTCTGGAGCCCACCCCTTCCTCTCTGGTCTTACTGCTGCAGCGTCCCCACCTCTCTCTGCTGTTAGGGTCTTCTGCCCCAACCTGGGCTGTCCCCACGCCCTGCTCCCCAGGAGTGCCTGAGCCATGAGTGTCCTTCGCAGGGCTCCCAGATCTGGCTCCCTCAGGGCAGGTGAGGCTGGGTATCCAGGTCCACATGCCCCACTACCCTAGCCTTCCTAGAAGGCCGGGATTACACTCACCTTCTTGTCGCTATATAGTGGGGATGCCTCTCCCCAGGGGCCGAGTGAACCTTGAACGAATGTGAAGGGAGGCTTGGGCCAGAGGGGCGCCATGTCTGTTCTCTGCCTTCCTGGCTGGGCCGGCTTCCGGGGTTGAAACTGTCCAATTCTCTGATCCCTCCCTCATTCTGGGCCTTGGGGAGGGAATGGAGGTCCGTGGAAGTGGGTTCTAGGGCAGAGACTACTGAGTTAAGAGCAGGCAGGAGCAGGATGGAGCACAGCGGGCGAGGCAGCCAGTCCACGCTGTGAGTCTTTCCTTCTGTCGCTGTCTGTCTTTGTCACCTCTCTTTTTCAGAGGGTACAGGTCCCTGGTCTGGGCACCAGCCCTTACCTTGGGTTCAGAGCTGGATGGAGTATCTCATTGCTTCAAGTATCCCCTACTCACCCCTTCGCTTCCCTCAACTCCTGCAGTCTTCACTCGCTTGAGCTGGTGGACGCTCCCCTACCGGTTCGATCCGGCGGGCCTCGGGACCCTGGACCAGCAGGAGGGAAGGATCCTGCGAGTGCAGGACATTCAGCCAGAGGAGCGCCAGAGTCGGACCCCGGGGGACTGGGCGCAAAGTGCGGGGTGGGAGGGCGCTGGCTCCCAGCCCACAGGGCTTGGGGCGGGTTCCTGGGCCAAGCCGCTTGGAGATCCCGGATCAGCGGGTGGGTGGGTGCGTGTGTGGGCGCCGGCCCGGGCTCCCCGCCCTTGCGGCGCGCAGAGACGCGAAGCCCCACTAGGCTCGGCTCCCTGGAGCAGCCCCCGCGGCGGCGGCCGCTGGCGGGGAGGGCCGGCGCGC
>NW_006203445.1:795336-800663 GCF_000334495.1 Tupaia belangeri chinensis
GACCTTCGGCTCCCCTTCCAGCATGGGGTGACGACGTTCTCACCAAGTCCTTCCCCTCTCCCGCTCCGCGCCTCCCTTGGCCCTCCGCTGCTCGTTTTGCGCGTCTCAAGCACCGGCGCAGGTAACTCCTAGCCCGCCCGGCCGCCCCGTCCCATCTGCACTCTGCACAGCCCAGCATGAAACCTTGCACTCACTCCAGCGCCAGGCGTACAGGTCGCACCGGCTCCGCCTTCAGCCTCAGAAAGATTCCCAACTGGAGCTGTGAAGGGTAGGAAGATCTTTTTCCAAGGATGGGGCTTGTTTTCAGCACCCCTTCCCCAATCAGCCTCCTCCAATCCTGCCCCCTAGAAAGGGGCGTGGCCACGAGACCATATAGGGGCTGAGTCTCCCGGTGGGAGTCCTAAGAGCTCCTTGGGGTGAGGAAGAGGGGAGAGAGGCGGGCAGAGTGCCCATCTCCAGGATGGATTTCGATGAGAGGACGGGAGTGGGGTGGGCGGAGATCTGGGCACGGATTTTCCAGACCCGGAGAGTTCAGCTGGAAGAGTATCTCCTCCAGCCTCTTCCATCATTCATTTTCTCCTCCTTCGAAGGTGGCCTGTGAGGGAGGTGTCGCAATCATCCTCCATTCGCAGGTGAGGAAACTGAGGCCCAAGAACTCGGAGCCTCCAGCCCCACGAGCCTCTGGGGGCCTTCCAGGATGGGAATCTTATCTGGAGACTCTTGCCTGGACAGTCCTCCTCCAGGTCTACCCAGGGCCATGTGACTGCCTGGACCACTCACTCTCCACCTCTGTTCGTTGCTGGATCATTCCCCGGTACCCAGCCCTGGGCCAGGCATAGCCACAGTCCAGGGCTCAGAGCATGGAAATTGGAAAGATCCAATTTCATTCATTGACCAGACTGAAGAAAGAGCTGAGGGCAATGGCTTGTCCCTGTCCACAGTCCCCTCCTTGCTGAAATGTTGCTGCTCTGAGGTGAAAGAGCACTCCCTGCTAACTTTGCCTACTGTCCCACCCTGCCAGCTTGGCCTAACCTCACATTTTCTCAGAGCACAAGGGGAGAAAGCATGGTCTCCACCTGGACCATCCCTGTGGGTGCGTGGAGTAGCTGGACATTTGTCTAGAATAGAGAGGAGGAGGTTTCCGGAAGCCTGCAGCAGGTAAAATGAGAAAAACTATAGTCCCAGGCCTCCAAAATCCCACCTAGTTTCAAGGGTCTTTTGAATTCGAAGCCTCACCCAGTTCTTCCCCAATGGGCATAGTTATTTTTATTTTCTTTTGGTTTTGTTTTTCCTTCTTTAAGTTTTGCTGTAGAGTGCATGCACTCAGAGAGAGAAAGAGAATGAGAAATCATTCCCCCAGGGGGGATGGCCACACCACAGTTCCTTCTCCATTCTCCTCTCAGGATGTTGGGCTCACACACACGTACCCAGTGTGTTTTTCAAGACACCAGGTCTGGGACTTGAACCGTGCATTTGGTCATGTGGGATTCAGCTACCTTAATCTCTACCCCACCAGTTCTTGCCTTTTTATATACTTATCCCTTAATTTATTCCATGCCTGTCCCCAGCACCTCTCTGCCAGGCATCGGGATACTGTAGCCTTGCCTTAGGGGGATCGTGGCTGGAAGAGGTTGCTAGTGGTGGGGAGGAGCAACCACCCTCCCTACAGCTCAGGCTCTCTGACTCCCAGCCTTCCACCCTCGGCATCTCTTTGGGGCACTCAGGTGAGGCCTGCAGATGGCTAAAAGGAAGGGTCTCCTCGCTGATCTAGGAGGAGCCCCCAGGCCTAATGTGTGTGAGGGAGATTGAAGGAAAGGAGGATGGAGGCCCCGTCCCAAAGCACAGTGGGTAAGCCTGTGTGTAGAAACCCAGACCTCTCGTGGCCCACTGCTGTTTGAATTCTGACCCTTACAGCTTGAAAATTCCGATGGGATGAAGAAACAGAGAAAAAGGGATTGTGGCATAGCCATGCCCCCGGGGGAGTCTGTCTCTCTTTTTCTCTCTCTCTCTTTAGTTGGTGAGCACATATACCTTCTGGCAATAAAATGAAAAATGACCAAGAAAAAGAAAGGCAACTTCCCTCAGACTGGAGGGACCAAAGTCTCTGCAGATGTGAATTCAGCCCCTTCGTGGCAGTCTGTCCTGCTGTGGTCAGGGAGTTGACCTCCAGCCTGCACAAAGGATGGCAGAGGAAAGAGCCTTGGGTGGGGAGCCATAGGAGACCTGGGTGCAAGGCCAGGCTCCACGTCCTTTCTCCGTGGAATGTGATGAATCCTTTTTCCTGAGCGTGACCTCAGTGTCCGCTGTGTGTAGTGAGATGGGCTCTCCAATTTTGACCTGTTTTCCAGCACTCACTGTGTGCCTTCTGTGTACCTGACCCTCTGCTCCTACTCTCAAGAGGGGAAAAAATACACAGGCCATCAGGAGTGGTTGGGCTGTGATGGAGGGAAGCCTGGGGCACATAGCAAGTCAGGGGAGGCTTTGAGGAAGAGGTGTCATCAGTGCCGGTCCTGGAAGAATGAGGAATGAGACCAAACAAGGCCAGAGGCCACGTGGAGCAAGTGTATCTAGAAGTCAAACCACTCTGCTGCCCCTGGAGGGTACAGGTGTGGAGGGAGGAGCCATGCTTTCTGCCTGGCCATACACACCCAGGCCTTCCTGCTCTGGACTTCGTGCCCTGCTCTGGACTTAATGAGGCTTCGAAGTGGCTCTCCAGGGAAAGCCGAGGAATTCTTTTACATTAAATTTAAGCCACTAATATTTATTGAGTAGATACTGTGTGCCCTGTCCAGTGCTAGGGACTAGAAAAAGGGACTATATTCAGTGAGGATGAGGAGAGCATGAGGTCAGGGGACGTTTTGAACTGGGTCTTTAAGAGAGGCCGCAAGGAGCGGGGCCCTCCAGAACACAGGCAGAACCCAGGCAAGGTTTGGAGGCATGAGTGTGCTTAGCTTGCTCAGGGAGCAAAGACTGGGCAGGGAGTGGAGGGCAGCTACAGGGGTCATCTGGAGTCAGTCACGAGAAGGCTCACATGGCGGAGTTAAATGCTGAGTCTCAGAGCAGACCTCCACTCAGATGCCACCGCTGACCCCCAGGCCAGGCTGGCGCCTCACCTTGGCTCCTATCAAGGATGATAGTTTCTGTTGAGTTTCCCTTCTCCAGGGACCAGGGGTCCCTCAAGGACATATCATCTGGTTCCCTGCACTTCAGGGCCTGGCTCTGGGGACCTGCCCAGGCGTTTTCCATACCCTGAAGGCATCTGTTCTGGCTCCTATAGCTGCTTCGTGAGCGCTAGATGCCAGGCCACGCCCTGTGGGACAAGGGGTTCAACCCAGGGCCCTGTCTCCTGTGGGCTTGTGGCCTGCTTCTAGGATGAAGGCCACAGAGACTAGGGCATAGTCAGTTCTACTCAGAGACCTGGGGCCCAAACTCCAGAGTAACAAGTCAGTAGATCCAAAAGGGAAGGAGGCTGAGCTGCAGTCCAGAAAGAAAAAGCAGGTTAAGGGCCTGGAACAAGGGAGCCTGCGGGAGCTCTGGAGACACCTGGCTTTTGTTCCAGCCAGCACCAGTGCGGTCCGTTCTAAAGGGCCTTGGCCTGGGCGAATGTAGGGCCGGTGTCTCCAGGGCCTGGTTCATCTCAAGTTTGGAGCTCCTAACATGGGCCCAGGAGGGCTGTGAGATACAAGTCACAGGCAGGCAGGGAGGGCAGCTCAGGGCAGAGGCAGCCGCTCAGCCCACGCCTCAGCCATCCCCAGTCCCACGGCCCCCTGGCTTCAACTTCTCCAGGGTTCTGCTCACGGTGGACAGGCTGCTGCGGGTTCCTGGAGGAGAGACCAGAGACAGCAGGTTCTGAGTAGAGAGGTCCCTATAGAGCTGTTGGGGTCAGATAAATTCAAAGGGACCAGGGGTTGGGGTGCTCGATGAACCTGGGGCAGAACAAGGCTAGAACAGGGAGAGAAGGAAAGAGCCTTAGGTGGGAGAGAGAGAAGGCCGGGGTGCAAGGCCAGGTCCCATAATCCAGGTTCAGCCAGCTTGAAGAGACACCCATGGGTGGATGGCCCTTGAAGAGGATGGCAGCATGGCGTGGGGCAGGGGCAGGACTCTGGAGCCGACCACCTGGATAGAGCTCGGGGTTGACCACATCCTGGCTGTGTGCACCTCCTTTAGGCTCCCCTGCCTTGGTTGTCCGTAAACAAGAATGAAGAGAATGACAGCCCCTCCCTCATGTAGTTGTTGGGAGACTTAAGCCAGGGGGTGTAAAGGGCTTGGAACAGTGCCTGGAATGGGGACTCTGCCAAGAATCGGGCGTCCTACCACTGGCCGCAGAGCCGTGCTGGGCAGACCCCTGGAGTCTGAGTCTGGAGTTGCTCAGTGTGTGGGGATGCAGGAGCAAGCAGACGCCCAGTTTCAGGCACTGGCTTTGGAGCCAGGTTCCACCAAGGGAGAGGGGAAATGGGGCCCTGGGACCTAGGGGAGGGGAAGGGCAGTGAGGCTTGCTGGAACAGCTAGAGGAGAGTGGCTCCACTGGAGTCAAGAAGGGTCTGACCGAAGAGTGGAAGAAATGCTCGAGTTTCCTGGCTCCCTGGGGTGGGGCAGCTCCTTCTCTGTTCCCCTCAAGTCCTCTCCCTGGACCCCACAGAGCTGCTCAGAGAGGAAAGATGGATGATGGGCCTGGAATTTCTGGAACTTACCCTCCTTATTGCCATTGGAGCTGGATCTTCCCTCCGTGTGGTCTGGCCCTGGATGAGGGTGGATTCTCAGGCTCCCTGCGGGACGAGACCACCCCAGCTCCCTGGTTACTGAGCCGATTCCAAGTCAAGCCCAGCTTGGGACAGGAAGTCCTGCCTGCTCTAATCTCCAGCCCTACCGCTGTCTTTGCTCCATGCGTTCCTGCAGGTCTTCCACACGACCTGGGCTGAGGCAGGAGAAAGGGGCCTTGAAGGAAATGACGGCAGATTTCAAAGGACACAGGGGTTCTGGGGAGAACTGGGGGTTCGTAAAGCCCCACAGAACTGATGGGTGTCCATGGGTTGCAGAGGAGAGGTGGGGGAGCCACACAGAGGCCTGGGGGCTTAGGGAGATAGGGGGCTTTCATGGGGTTCAGGGAAGAAGAGGGGGCTTTGGGGAGATGGAAAATCTCTCAAAGGAGGTGGACTCCGCTGGCCCCTGAGCTGGTTTGGCAGGCGGCAGGCTGGATCCCGCTACACCGTAGCCATGACGACGGCTGCACAATACACGCACAGCAACTCCTGCACGCGCGGCCAGGAGCGGTCTCACACGTGGGCTGGCTCGTAGGCACTGGGGGTCAAAGCCCCACCCCCGGGGGC
>NW_006203445.1:801069-835984 GCF_000334495.1 Tupaia belangeri chinensis
GCGTCCAGGAGCGGTCTCACACGTGGACTGGCTCGTAGGCACTGAGGGTCACAGACTCACCCATGAGGGGTCTCACGCAGTCCTTGGCAGAGGGGCCTTCTGGGGGCGGGGAGACTCACCTATGGCAGGCAGGATGTGGTCCAGGTTGAGCCGAGCCTTCAGGAAGGGGTAGGCCAAGATGAGGAGCCCTGCGGAGAGACACACGGGGTTTCTGTGGTGGAGGGGGGCCTAGTGTGAGGTGCGTGAGGCTGGGGCTGGGCTGGGAGCCTGTGGGTGGTTTATGGCGGTGATGTGGGTGTATGTGGGTGCTCTGCGGGAGGAGCACAAGTGTGCAGGATTGGGACTGTGGGTGTGTAAACATGAGCCCATGAGTGTGTGCATGGGGTGGGTGCCCAACACCCAGCCAAGAATGGGGGCTGCCTATCTAGGGGAAGGGAGACAGACTGAGACCCCGGGCTCCTGGCTTCACCGGCTGCGTAAAGAGCAGGTGGGCTTCCTTCCTTCTCCGCTGGCTGAAGAGGGCCTGGCTGACAGGGGCACACCAACTCCCCCGGACCAGACTGAGGCCCCTCAGCGTGCTCCCCCCTCCCAGGCTCTGCCTGCCACGCTCAGGTGGAGAGTCCGTGCAGGGTTCGCGGGTACTGATGCCCGGAGCCCCTCAGCCTGGTGCTGTGGTTCTGCTTTGGCTCAGGGAGGTGGGTAGGTGAGGGATGGCACTACAGGATATCAGGGTCTGGCCCCGACAGACAGATGGACAGAGCTGGGCTGAGACAGACAGGGAAAGGACAGGCGTGTCCTTGTCTGAGCTGGGGCCTGTTCTCTTCATCTGGACCCACCCCATCCCAGACAGGCTGCTGGGTCCCACCTCCAACCTGAGCCCAGGGCTTGGGGCTGGAGGGCCTAAGGGAGCAGAGGAGAGGGGTGCCACCTGCTCCCCTCCAGTCTCCTCCCCCACCCCGCCTCTCCCTCCTCAGGGCTGGCTAGATCCTCCGTCTCCCCACCAGTTCCCTCCAGCCCAGCCCTTCCCTCCATTTCTGTGGGTCTGTCTTTTCCACTCCCTGCAGAGCCTCCTACCCTGCCCCCGCCTGGCCCCTGCTCACCCAGCCCAGCAGCTCCGATGAAGATGCCGCCCACGGCCGCTGCAGCCTTGGACAGTGAGACGCCGATGATGATGCTGCCGGCCACCAGGCTGAGGGCTGCACAGGCCAGCTGCAGACAGCGGAAGTCCCTGCTGCTGATGGGGACGTCCATGCGGGCCTGCCTCAGCCACGGGAGGTCTCTGTCCTCTGGGATGTCCCTGGCTGGGAGTTTCTGGGCAGTAAGACTCTGGGCTGGGACCGCTGGATTTAAGAGCAGCGCTACCCTACAGCCCTTTTGGGCTGTTCAGCCCCAGCCTGACCTGGGTGCTCTACCAGGCCAGCTCCAATTACTCTACCCCAATAAAGGCCTCTGAGGCTGGAGGCCGCTCTTGGGTCTCCTGCTCGGCCCGTTTCTGCGTTGGCTGCCAGGGTTCTAGGGTGTGGGGCTTGCCCAATGGGCCCCTCCCCTGCCAGCCTCCACCTGGAAGAGCGCAGCCTGGGCTTCCCTGCCTGGGACATCCTGCCCCCAGCTCCCTGGAGCCTGCTCAATTGCCAATGAGTCTCGGCTTATTAAAGTTTAAAGCAACGAGAGCCCGAGGGTGCTGCGCGGTTGGTCAGGGAGCGGGTTCTCAGGAGGTGCTGAGTTATTCATGAGGTCGCAATGTGAGCTGCTGCCAGGTCCCCCAGTCCCTCTGGGGTAGTCAGCCCGGGCTCTACTGTTGGTTCCTGAGCCGGTGGCTTCACACGTGGTTCAGAAACCAGGGATGTGAGGGTCCTGGTCACATGCCCAGGGCCTACTCTGCGGACCTCTGCCCTTTGTCCTGGAGGTGCACTTGGGGCCTCTGCTTGGAGACTCAGAGCTGGAGACCTGGACAAGGCTCAGGAGACACGGATAGCCACTGGGACAGGAAGAGGAGGAGAGAGACCCTGTCCACCCCTCCCCTCCCTGCTCCCCCATTCTGACAACCTCAGAGTTCCCAGGCAGGGCTGAGGAGTCCTGGTCTGAGATGTGATCCTAGGGAAACCCCTTTCCTCAGGTGGGCTTGGTACCCACCACCCTTTTAACTGCCAGTGGGACAAGAGGCTGAGCCTTTGCAGCTGCCCTGTGAGTCCTGGCTGGGAGCTGACCAGGTCCCCCAGTCCCTCTGGGGTAGTCAGCCCGGGCTCTACTGTTGGTTCCTGAGCCGGTGGCTTCACACGTGGTTCAGAAACCAGGGATGTGAGGGTCCTGGTCACATGCCCAGGGCCTACTCTGCGGACCTCTGCCCTTTGTCCTGGAGGTGCACTTGGGGCCTCTGCTTGGAGACTCAGAGCTGGAGACCTGGACAAGGCTCAGGAGACACGGATAGCCACTGGGACAGGAAGAGGAGGAGAGAGACCCTGTCCACCCCTCCCCTCCCTGCTCCCCCATTCTGACAACCTCAGAGTTCCCAGGCAGGGCTGAGGAGTCCTGGTCTGAGATGTGATCCTAGGGAAACCCCTTTCCTCAGGTGGGCTTGGTACCCACCACCCTTTTAACTGCCAGTGGGACAAGAGGCTGAGCCTTTGCAGCTGCCCTGTGAGTCCTGGCTGGGAGCTGACCTTCTCTGCCAGTGGTGGTAGGCGTGGGGTAGGCAGGAGACACATAAGGTGTAGGGGTTTACAAGAGGAATTGGCAGGGGTTGGGTATCTGGGGCCCGGACCAGGAAGCCGGGACATGTTGGTGTCTTCTGAACTCTGGCGCTTCTGCATAACCCCACTGGCAGAGGGAGAATCCATGTTCCAAGGAATGAGTTGAGCCTTGCATCTGTCCCTCATGACAGGAGACAACTGTGGGGCTTCTGAGCCCATTGCCTTTCTGACCTACTTGCAGAATCCACCAACCCAGCCTCGTCCAGAGCCCTGGCCTGGGTCTCTGGTCTCAGCCTTCGTCACTGCATGAGTCAGGAAGCCGGGTCTCAGGTGAGACTCCATCCCAATCCCATAATATGGTCCTGGCCCCAAACTGGGTACAGTACCCCCCGCTCCAAGTCCTCTCACGGACCCCACTGACCCCTCCTCCACCTCGCCTGCAGTCTCACACAGCCAGGTTCCAGGACTCCTGCCTCCACCTGCCTCCACCTGCCTCCATAGCTGCTCCTGCTCCAGCCCTCGCCTCCTCTCCTGCTCTCCCTGCTCTGAGTGTTTGCTCAGCCCCTGCTGTCTGGAGAACTCTCCTCCTCTAGCAGGCCCCTGCTTGGTGAGCCCCAGCTGTGGAGCCCTTCCTGACCACGCCTGTTCCCCCTTCTGCTCCTGTGGCCCCAGGCCTGAGTGGCCACTACCTGCCCTTGTTCTCTGACTTCTCACTCCTTGAGCTCTAAGGGCAGGCTCAGGGAGTGAACTCCACTGTATGCTGTAGCTGGAGGAGGCTTGGGCCAGGCTCCTAGACTTGAGGACCACAGAGCTCAGGAAGAGGCTGGGACCTGCCCAATCCCCTGGGGCCAGTGAAGAGGAGTGCAAGGGGGAGGGGACCTCCATCTCTCTTTCCTTGGGTATGGTGGTGGCCTAAGAAGGTCCCAGGGTGGCCTGAGCAGAGCTTCAACTGAGGGAAGACCCTGCAGGGAAGCTGGAGCGGAGCCTGGGTGAAGCCTGGCCTCTAGAGAGGAGGGGTGACTGCAGAGGATGGAAAGGCCCCCTCAGCCAGCCATAACCCTGGCTTCATGCAGGGGACGCCCCTGGAGCCAGGCACTCCCCAGCTACCCCCTCCACTGCCGCCATCCCCTGTGCCTCCTGCCAGGACGAGGTCTGATTATTCCTCTAATTAGGCATCAAATGATATCCCATGTCTCTGTCACACATAATTGATCCCCTGCTGGCTAGGAGGAGATGCCAAAATAATCGTCTATGAAAACATGTTCCTGAGAGGTTGAGTTTGGGGAGTCCGAACACTGCCAGCACGCCCCAGCCCCCATGCCCTGGTGTGTGTTTGCTAACTCTGAATCGGTGGGACCCAGCTGGGGCCGAGGGCGGCTCTCCCACACCACCAGAAGACAGCACTCCTGGGCCGCGTTGCCCTCCTCGCCTGCCTTGGTGACGCTCCACCCACCCTCCTCCCTGAGCCCTGGGCCCGCATCTGGTGAGCGGAGATGGGGGTGGCAGAGGCTGGAGCCTGGGACGCCTCTGCCTGTGAGTTTCAGATTCCAGAAAACATCCTGACCTTCTAAAACTGGAGACCGAATTCTACATTAAATAGTTTTCCCCATGACATTGTAACCCCTCAGGGCATAGGAGGCATGGGGGTGGGGAGAGGAAATGAGAGGAGACGCATCCAGCTACGATCATCCAAATATGAGACCAGCGACCACAGCGCCAACCTGCTCCTATGGAACAGACGGGAAGACGTGCGGGGAGGTAGCAGGACTGCCCCAGTCCCGAGGGGACCGCACGCCCAGGTGGCCCGGTCAGCTGGGGGATCCTCTACATTGTCTTTGAGGTGGAAGGAATTGGCCATCCCACTGGCAGAGGGAGACTCCCTGTTCCAAGGGTCGAGTTGAGCCCTGCATCCGTCCCTCATGACAGGAGACAGCTGAGGGGCTTCTGAGCCCGTTGCGCTGCCCGTGGTCCCTCGGGTACGGGCTCTATCATTGGGAGGAGCACTCGTGTGTCCCTGGGCAGTGTCTGTGGTGATGCCGAGATGGAAGCCTAAGGGACCAGAGCCCCACCACGGCTCCCACCTCCACTCCCCGCTCCTCGCAAGCATCGTGGGTTCCCAGCAGTTTGGGTTTCCCGGAGGCCACAGGACGGAGGTGTGGCCAGGCCATGGCCCCTTGCAGAGTTCCATCAGAGTCTCCTCTTTGTCTCTGGTGAGGCCAGGGCTGGAGGCTCTGCCTCTGCTCTCTCCTTCCCAGAAGCACTGGGTCCAAGTGTGGTGTGGGGGTGGGCAGGGGAGTGGGTGAAGGCCCCAGCTTGGTTTGGTTGTTTATTTTCCTTGAGGGGAGAGAGCTCTGGAAAAGAGTGTGATTAATTCCCGGATCCCCCGGGGGACAGGGAGCTTTCTTGGACCATTTGGAAGCTGAAGTCAGAGAAGCGGCTTCCAAGGCAACTGCTGCCATGGAAACACAAGTGCCAGCCTTGGGGGGACCTTGCTGGTTGGCCCCCACCCCCAGACCTGCAGCAGCTGGAGCAGCTGGCATGGGACTATGGCACTGCTGTTTGTGGAAAGGTCTGTGAGGGGCGGTGGGCCAACAGAAAGGGGGGCTCCAGAGCTCAGGTGGGGGAACACACAGAGGGGCAGAGGAAGACCTGAGGACCCCTGTGCCCAGAAGCCCAGACAAGAGTCCTCAGGACTGACTGAACCAGGCTGGGCTGAGGCCTAGGCCTACTGCTCACTGATTTGAGGGGAGGCCTGAAATCTGACGGCCCAGCTGGCTGGGAGCAGCTCTCACCTTCCACGGCCCAGCCTAAACACAGGCCCTAGAGGTGGGGAACTGGTTTCCACATTGCAGGTCCCATGCCTGGAAGGAGCTTTGCGGTCCCAGGGCTTTCCTCAGTGCACTGCAGAGCCAGGCCTTCCCAAGGTCATGCAGTGATCTGTGGCAGGTACAGGACTAGAACCCAGGACCTCTGACTCCCAACCTCACACTCTTCTGCAACACTACAGCTGTCCCCTTCTGGGACAAGGACTACAGCCCAGATGGGCAAAGCAGCCTGTCCACAAGAGGATACCTGGGGGGCCCAGAGGCCTGGCTCATCTCAAAAGCCCCAGATCCACCTCTGCACCACACAAGCCCTTGTGCAGAGGGCTCCTTGTGCCAAAGAAAGGGGCAACCCTCATCTCCAACCGGGACCACCAGGTGAGTCACTCTGCCCTAGGAGACGACAATAAATAGACGGCCGCGGTGCTCTGGCACACTCAAGTGCTTGCACCGCTCCAACGGCATTTCTCCCTTCGTAACTTACACAACAGGACCGTGATGTGAGCACCATCATGGCCACTTACAGTTGAAGAATCTGAGACCCTCTGAGATTAAGGAGCTTGCCCAGGGCCAAAGCTAGTAAGTGGCAGAGCTGGGGGTTGACCTGGGCAGCACCGTTCTGGGTCCCCAGCCTCCTTGGAAGGAATTCCAGTTCCACCATTGCTAGTTGTACAGCCCCAGGCAAGCTGTTTTTCCTTCATCTGCTTGGCTTTTCATGGTAAGTGGGGTAAATAATAGCACCTATCTCTAGAGCTGTGTGAGAACTAAATGATAACGCCGGTGAACATCTTAGAAAGCCCTTGTTAACTTGTCAGTACACAACGACGCTAACAAAACCAAGTGGGCACAGAGCCCCCAGGATGAGAGGGACCTTGGCGGGGAGGTGGGCAAGAGAGGGCACAGCTTGAGCAAAGGCACACCTCCCTCCCCCAGGGTCTTGGTGGAGCTGCAGCGGGGCAGGGTGCGGCCAGGGTGCTTGATCAGGGAAGCCCCTTAGAGGCACATTCCTGTTGGGCCAATGTGGAGGGGACTGGCCAGGCAGGGGCTGGCAGCAGACAGAAGTCACAGCCTGAGGCTGGGGGTTTAGTACCAAAAGGCTTGGGTTTTTCTAGCTGACCCCACTGCAGGTAGATGAAGAAGGGGTGAGAGGCTGGCTAGGGTTACTACAAAGGGCAGGCTGTCAGCAAAGTGTGTCCTCTTCAATATGGACACACTGACGCTAAGACAGCTGGTAGCCCGGCCCTTACCTGCCCCAAGTGAAGAGTCCCGCCCCTCTCTCCCCTCTCTGCTCTCCCAAGGGAAACAGGCTGTCATCGGCACCCAGTCTATTCCTCTGACCCTCCGTGGGAACGGACAGGTCCTTCCCACAGGCCCTCTCCAGCCTGGCCTGGGGCGTTCGCGGGACAATGTACGCGAGGGCTGGCACCTTCTTTGTAGTCAACTTTGTAGCTCTGGGTACACAACAGCCCCCCACAAAAGTTCAGCAATGCTTTAGACAGAGGGAAACTTCGTTCCTGCCTGCGGTGGCTGGGCCGGTGGAGCACAGGGACATCTATTAAACCACTTCTGAAGTGGCTGACACGCTTCTAACACCTGACGGGGAGCTCCTACAAAGCGCGGGCTGTTTCTGACTCCTCCCTGGGTCCTGGCCTAGAAGTTGGATGAATTTCACTTCCTTGCCTAAAAGGATGAGCAACGTCTCCTCTGCTTTGTTTTGCAGGTCCTGAAAGGGGCACCCTCTCCCGACCTGGCTGGACTCGGGCCCCGCAAGAAGACCTATCTCCTCAAGTTGGCAGGTGAAGAGAGGACCACCAGTAGGCCACAGCTATGACTGAAAACAGTTTTATTAAAATAAGCGCATCGTATAACAGCATGGTTGTATTGTATAAATGTCCGCCTGACATCTGCAAATCCATTCTCTCCACGTAACTCAGTCGCTCGGCTTCTGCGGCAATGGCCAGACCGCACTGCTCGGACCAGGGCAGCTGCGCTCTCTCCGATCTGGCTTCAACGCAGGCAGGGAGCTCCAGTGAACTGTCCCAGCTCTGTGCCACCCTCCATATCAGACTTGAGCGACACAGCAGCAGCAGAGCCATGGAGACTGTCTCTAAGATTGTTCATTATAGTAACAGCTTAAAAACCAGTTAGAATGAGAGGGAATAGCTGATTAAAATGCAAACGCAGGACACCTGGAAAGAGCGAGCCAGCCCAGCTGGTAGGTGCTCCAGGATGTCCGTGGGCCTGCAGTGAGCTTTACCATCCCCTAGCTGGAAAAGCATGATTAAAAAACAAACATTTTAAAACAAAACACTGACTTTAGCAGCAATCACAAACAAGGAAGAGGGTGATAAATGAAGGACACAGCTCGGTCACGGCAAGGAAAGATTATGTGCTTCTCTGTGCTATCGACTGGAAGGCAGATCTGGCTCCTGAATGAGGAGCGCTCCCTGCCCTCTCCTGAATTGAGGGGACAGCTTTGCTTAGCCAAGGGAGAGGACATCCAGAGGACAGAGGGAGGTGGAGACCGACAGAGGAGGGTGACAGTGCAGAGAGGGAAGAGGCACGTGTTGGCAGCCTCTGTCAGCTGACACTTCTCAAAGCAGGCTCCCTGGAGGAGGAGGCAGCAGCGGTGCTGGCTGATCGTGGATCTGCAGGCGGTGAGCAGGTGGAGCCCAGCAAAGAGATGTCCCTGCCGCAGGCGATTATGCAAAGTGACAAGTGACTGCTTTCCTTTGCAAAGACAACCCCTTTGGAAAAAAGCTTTTTCCTCAAGGACCTTGGGGAAATGGGGGTTGGGTGAGAACCTCAGGGCCTTTGTAGATGAAAAGTCCTGACTGGAGCACAATTGGGGGGGTCCCATTGCAAGTTTCCAGGGGCATGGCCTGGTCAGGCCTAGGGCCTACAGGGTGTGACTGGAGCAGCTCAGAGGCCTGTGGGTGTCAGTCCCGTGTCTTCCGTGTCTTCGCTGCGGCTGGCCTGGGCCAGGGCCCGCCGGCGGGCCAGGCGTGACTTGGAGGGAGGGGAGAGCTTCACAGAGCAGAGACCTTCAGCCAGTGCCTCCGGCTCGCAGCCCAGTTCGTTCTCCTCGTGCTGGGACAGCTGGCGGTTAAGTGCGATGGCCTCGGCTGCAAAGAGCGTCAGGTCCATTGTGCTGCTGTTCCTGCGGGGCCAGGGAAAGGCACAGAAAAGGTGGCAGCTGGGGTCAGCCAGGCCAGCTCCTGGATCCTCCTGAGTCAGCCTGGGCTGCTCGCTCCAGAGGAGTTCTTGCTGGGCTTTGGAATCTTGCTTGACTAAGGCCAGAACGACCTTTGAGCCCCTGGTGTGGCCCCGATTTGCCAGGTAGGGCAAATCCTCCCTCCCCCATTCTATTCTAAGCACTTTACCCTGAGCCGCAGGGAGCTCCCAGAGCAGGGCTGTGCAGCTTACAACTACAACGTGTCCCCAGAACCCAGCTCAGGGCTAGTGGGCACTGCACTTTGGGTTGCTGAGTAAGTCTTCTAAAGGGGACCTGAGGTTTGAAGTCTCAAGACAACTGGAGGCAGCTCTAGAGAATCAGATTGGAGTCATGCTGGCCAACAGCATTCTGGGTAGAACAAACTGACCCTCTGGAGATGGAAGACTTCCCTGTGTAACTGCTGGGAAGCCGCCAGGATGCTAGTTCCCTAACGGGTTTCCCACAATGCAGAGCCCCCTTACTCCCTTCCTGGAATAGGGCAATGCTCATTAGGAACTTATTAAAAGGTTCCAGACTCAGGGCTGCCTCTGTGGTGCAGCAGTCATGTGCTGTTTGGTAGGAGCTGGATTCCACGTGGCAACCTTGGTTCGAATCCCTGCCATGAAGGTGAATGCCCAGGATCCAACAAGCTGGAGGGCTGGAGGGCTGGAGGGCTGGAGGGGAGGTTACTTGGTGTGCCTGGGCCTGTGGTCCAAACTCTCTCAACTGGTTTCTCTCGCTCATGTGCACATGTGTGCTCTATCATTGGAAATAAAGAAGAAAAACAGCAGGCTCAAGAGTCAAATAGCCTGGGGCCACTGTGACCTCGAGCTAGCTACCTCGATCTTTCTATCCTGTTTTCTCATCTATAAAATGCTGGTCTTTTAACCTGTGGGTGTAACACACGGATAGGGATATAATATAGTAAAGCCCTGAGTGCCACGTCTGACATGTATCCAATACACAGCGGCCATCATCTAATGCTGGTCTAGCGATGCACGTGAAGATGGTCTCCCTCCCTCACAGGGCCCGGACTCCTGCCACCTTCATGACTTAGAGCCGGGGGACTCCAGACTCAGAGCGGGTGGACACTATGGTGTGAATAACCCTGATGGGGAAGGCCTGGCTTTGGGCTGTAAATGCTGACTGCCAGTTAGGATTCTAGTGCCTATGCAAAACAGGCTGTGAGGGGCCTTAAAGGTGCTGGAGGGCAGAGGGAGCAATCTAGGTGGAGGAAAAGAGAGAGAGAGATAGATGCGGAGTAAAGGGGGAAGGCTGTGAGAAGAATAGGGAGAAGGGAGGCAGGGAGGCCCTCTGGGAGCTCCCTGCCCCCCACCTCCACTCCAGCAAGGCTGAGGGCTTGAGGGAAGATCAGGGCCAAGGAAAGATGGTGGCATGGGGTGCAGTGAAAGCATTTACCTCTGGAGGACTTGCGGCGTGGGAAGTCCCCTTTCTGGAGCTTGCTAGAATGGGAAGGACAGATGTGTGGGTAAGCGCTGTTCTCTCCTGAGACCTGCCCCCATCCAAGCCAGCACAGCGTGGTAGCTTACTACAGGGTCCTGGCCTAGCAGGGTCCTTGTGCCTGGCACATCCTAATTCTCCCCCAAGACCTAGCTCAAAGGTCACTTTCCCTGTGAAGCCTTCCCCCTTCCTGCCATGTCCCTACCCCAGCCCCAAGCAGAGGTGGGCTCTCCTCCCTTTGTGCTGCTAGCACGCTAAGCACTTACCACCTGCCCCTGTCCGTCAGAACGTAAAGACAGGGCCTTCTCATCCCTGCACTGCTAGTCTCCGGCATGTGGTTAGTGCTTATTCTTGGTGGCTGGGAATTAGCTACCTAGACACTCTAGGATTGGGTCCCCATCTGTCGCATAGCTGCTTGCCTTCATCCACTGGCAGGGTCACTGAGGACACCCAGCGCAGACTAGCAGACACAGTAAATCACAGGATGGTCTGGCAGACCCTCGAAGGGGCAGAGGTCAGGTATTGTGATAAAACCAAAACTGCTTTCTAGTGAAGACTCTCATCCTTAGCTTAGGGAAAACACTGCCACTTGTCCTCAGGCAGCTACAACAGACCTCCAGGCTGGAGGAGAACCTGCGTGCCTACTGCAGCCACAGTGAGCAGGGCAGCAGCCTGCTTGCTCCAGGGTGCTCTCAGCTGAGGTGTTTTCTTTCAGGGGATGGTACTGCAGGCCCCAAGGGATGACCACAGGCTGCTTTCTGGTGGGGTACCTCTGCCAATAGTGAATGGATTGCCAAATCCCCCAGAGGGCTCTGTTGGGGTTTAGTCTGTGGCAAGGTTAGAATCAGATCTATGGGCTGGGGCTAAGAGACAAGTCAATTCACTCCGCCCATACGGGATGGAAGTTGCGGCAGGACCCCCTCCAGCCAAGGTCAGCCACCTGGCCTAGTAGTCAGCTCTTGCTGGTGTGACAACTTCCCTGTGACCAGGCTACAGGCCTAGAGGAGTGGAGGTGAGGTTTCCCGGGAGTCACTCACCCCCTGCACCCACGGGTGCTGCAGAACTTGGGCGGCACTGAGTCTCTGTTTGGCGTCTCGAACCAGGAGCTTGGAGATGAGGTCTTTGGCCTCACTGGAGATGTGCGCCCAGTCCTTATCGGGAAACTCGTACTTGCCTTCCTGGATGCTCTCAAACAGCTTGTTCTAGGTGGAGGAGATTCCTCTGAGGCTACTGGCTGGGACAGGCAGGACACACCTGTCACTGATCTCACCGCCCTGGCTCCTGCTCAGCTGCTGTCACAGCTCAGTGTAGGCCCCTTTCCAGAGCCCCACTCTCCCTTAGTCATCAAACTATACTGAATGCCCTTGGCAGAACCAGGTGGCTGTTACTCGGATGGGATGGGATGGGATGGGTGATGAGTGGGGAGAATCACCCAGTTCCTTGGCCCTTCACAGAGGCCCTCCATGAACTGGCTCCTGGCAGCCTCTCAGGTCTTGTCCCCCATCACCATCCACTGTGGACTCTGCAGCTGTTCACACCTCCGCTTCTGCTTGTGCTGCTCCTGTGGTATTTCTCAACCTTTTCCCCTCAGCAAGGCACAGCCTTTAAGAGGCAACCTGGATGCAATCTTCTCTAACCATCGTCCTCTGAATCCTACTGGGTTGAGTGACTGATTATCTAACTCATGGCGGCCCTCTGACAGAGGACAGAAGGGCACAAACCCCTTCCAGCCCGGTCCTGCCTGCCATCCCACAACCACACAGATCCCACCCCCAACACACATCAGGGGCCCTGACGTGGGCCCGGAGGAGGAGCTCACCTGGCACACCCTGCAGACCTCTCCCCGGTCCCAGCCACAGTCAGCCCCGCAGTGACCTACGAAGGGGGGGTAGCCACTCAGCATGATGTACAGGACCACTCCCAGGCTCCACAGGTCACAGCGCTTGTCATAGAAGGTGGCCTCCTCCGTGAAGACCTCCACCACTTCGGGGGCCATGTACTCTGCAGAGCCGCACTGTGGGGGCCGGGGTTGGGAGGAGAGGATAGCAGAGAGAGAGCTTAGTCACAGGGGAGGGGCTGGCAAGAGCAGAATATAACTTGAGCAAGAGGACGGGCAGATGGAGTTACAGAGCAGGAAATCATTGGGAAAGCCAGCCAGAGGGCTCACCTGATACCCGAGGTACTCGAGAGGCTGGCCAACCGAGTGTTTGTAAACTGAGCCCTATCATTCCCCAGATGCACGTGGCCAGTTCCTAGTCACCTCCTGAGCTTTTCAGGTCCTTCTCCAGTAGGCAGAGCCCCTGGGCCAAGAAGCTTCGGGAATCTCTCCCTGCCTCAGCTCTCTCTAAGGAGTCACTTCAGGACTGGCCTTGTAGTGCAGCAGTTAAGGTCTCTGCAAAGGTTGCCGGATCACACGTGGCTACCCCAAATTCCAACAGGATGGAGAAACAGAAGAAAAAGGATCGTGATGTGCCAATGCCCCATTAGGGGAGTACTCCCTCTTTCTCTGCCAAGCACAGGTGCACTCTAGCGTTTAAAAAAACACAAAAACCTGGGCCAGTGGACGGTATAATGGTTAAGGCGGCTTGATCTCACATGGCCGGCTATGTGGTTCAAGTCCTGGACCTGGCAGCTTAAAAAGCACACTGGGCATGTGGGCATGTGGAGAAGGGATTGTAGCGTGGCCAAACCTCCAGGGTGGGGGGAGCTTTATCCTCTTCCCTCTCTGCTCTTTCTGGTATGACTATGTGCTGTCTAGCATAATTATAAAAACAAAACCCAAAAAAACCCAAAACCAAAAACACCCAGCCAAACAAACAACATGCATTTCAGGTACAGGTACTTAAATGTACCAGGAGTAAGGCTCAAGGAGGGAGATTTGTAGAGATTCAATCCCATACAGCAAGGATTTCTCAAAGTGAACCCGCTTAGCTTCCCTGCCAACTCAGAGCAAGGAAGCATAAGAATTTAGAATTAAGAGACCATAAAAACTACACAATCTCTTAGAACAAATCACTCTCCCACCCCTCCCATTTACAGATCAGAAAGGCAAGGCTAGGACCAGCAGTTAGCGTAATGGCTATGTCGCCGAACTCCCATGTAGCCGACCGTGGTTCGAGTCCTGGACCCGGTGGCTTAAACTCACGCCAGGCACGTGTGCATGTGTGCCCAAGATCCTGAGAGGAGAATGGAGGAGAAGGGATTGTGGCATGGCCATCCCCCTGGGGGGTGATTTCTCGCTTTCTATCTCTCTGTCTCTCTCTGTCTTTCTGGTAAGTGCATGCGCCCTATAGTAAAAACTTCTCAAAAAAAAAAAAAAAAAAGAACCAGCAGTTAGCGTAATGGCTATGTCGCTGGACTCCCATATAGTCGACCGCGGTTCGTGTCCCGGACCCGGTGGCTTAAAACTCACGCCGGGCGCGTGTGCGTGCGTGCCCAAGATCCCGAGAGGAGAATGGAGGAGAAGGGATTGCGACGTGACCATCTCCCCTGGGGGGTGATTTCTCGCTTTCTGTCTCTATGTCTCTCTCTGTCTGTCTGGCGAGCGTACGCGCCCTACAGTGAAATCTCTCCAAAAAAAAAAAAGGCAAGGCTTAGGATGGGACAAGGACTTGACAGATCAGTGGCAGAGCAGGCAGTAGAATCCAGGATTCCTCCCTCCCACTCTTGAGAACTGCTGACAAGAATAAAGCACATTTGTTTTGCTTCTTTCTTCATTATTTCAGGTTCCCTAAGAAACAATCTTCCATCAGCCCACAAAACTAATTTGACTGGAAAATAATTAGTGCTCTTGAGATAGGATATTTTCTTTGTTATTGGCAATTAGAGTTAATGACTTTGAAAACAAGGTAGTCCAGTGTGTTAGACGCTAATACAGAAACATTCCTAATAATGTTGCTTAGAATGACACAGGACATAAGCATACTTAGAGGCATGTCTGTAAAAAAAAGGTAATTAGACAAATTCACTTATGAAGCATGCACATCTCAAAAGAATCATATAATTACAATAGATCAAGTATGTACAAGAAATGTCTTAGGAAGATGTAGTTCCCAGTGGCACCATCTGGGAGTGAAATATGAGGTCAGAGGAGTGATGGTTTTACATGCATGTAGCCCAGGGGCCCCCCAGTTCTCACCAAGAGAGACTACCCTTTCCCCAGACAAACAGGGAGGGCAGCACCCGTCCTCCCTTACAAGGTGGGTGCACTTCTGCTTCAGTACTGGGAACGGGGCTGAGGCTACCCACATGCCCAGTGTGAAAGGGCTGGCGGGGAGTAGTGTGTTTTCATGGGGTTCAGGGGTCAGGCCCAGCCTGGGCTTATAGATACAGGTTGCCATGAGGACCCACCACAAAATAAAACCTCCAAGGTAAGTTCATTAGCAACCAAGTAGGAGGGTGTGATTGGGGGCTGGTGGGGGGTTTGGGCTCTTAGAGAGGTGAGCAAATGACAGCCCAGGCAGCAGGAAGGGTGGTAGTTACACTCGGCTGTCCTTCCTTAGCCCTCTGCTCTGGACCTCATGACTTTGTGTTGGGGACACTCTAAATGTATAGGAGCCCATAAGGAAGTGGCATGGGGTACCCAGCCATACATACCGGCGTGGTTAGCTCTGGTGTGGTTATTGGGGTACAGGAGTTGTTTAGTTTCACTCCACTGCCCAAGTCGAAGTCACAGATTTTCACTGGAGATACCTGAAAAGGAAAACAGAAGCCAAGCGTCACAGACGAAAGAAACTAAAGGGCACAAGGAGACGACTTTGTGTAGGTGCAGTTATATGGCTGTCACGCTGCAGACCAGCTTTCTTGGGGTTATATTTACTTTCTTTGGATCAACTAGAAGTCACCTGGGGATTGTTAACCATGGTATCCTCTTCCCTATTCTCCCTTATTTCCCAGCTGAGAGAAAAATAGGTGAATTCTATGGTGTTGGACTGTTGTAAATTTAGTATAAAATAAGTATGAGGGCTGGATCCATGACCAAGTAGTGAAGGGAGCTAGATTCCACATGGCCAACTGCAGTTTGAATCCCAGCCCCAGTGGTTTGAAAAACATGCTGGGTACACATGTGCTCAAAATCCAGAAGGATGGAGGACCAGCAGTTAGTGTAATGGCTATGTCGCTGGACTCCCATGTAGTTGACTGTGGTTCGTGTCCCGGACCTGGTGGCTTAAAACTCACGCTGGGCGCATGTGCGTGCATGTCCAAGATCCCGAGAGGAGAATGGAGGAGAAGGGATTGCAGTGTGGCCATCCCCCCTGGGGGTGATTTCTCGCTTTCTGTCTCTCTGTCTCTGTCTGTCTGGCGACCACACGCGCCCTATAGCAAAAAAGCAAACAAACAAACAAACAAACAAAACACACAAAAAACAAACCTCTCCAAAAAAATCCAGAAGGATGGAGAAATGGAGGAGAAGGGATTGGGGTCTGACCATGCCCCGTATGTGTGGGGATGCTTCCTCCCCCAACCTTGCCTGTGTCTTTGGGAAGCACATGCAATCTTTGGCAATTAAAAAAATTATCTACATAAAAATAAATATAGAACTCTTGTGGCAAACAATTAGATAGGTTGCAACACAGAGGCTAGAGAAGGTAATACATATTCCCGATAGGAAGACTCTTTGCAGCCTATTCAGGAGGGTAAGAAGGCTTGCAGTAAAACCCTTGACCACTTCAGGTGGCTTAAGGTGACTGTCATGTCCTGGTTTGCCTGTTTGGGACTTTGTTGGTTTAAGCACTGAAAGTCCCACGGTCGAGGAAACCCCTCAGTTCTGGGAAAACCAGGATGGCTGGTCACTCCAGGTGGCATCAACTCAATAGCCAAACCCACTAGAATTGGACATTGTGACTCATCTCTGGAGGGTAGTTTGTGTGCACACGTGAGAATGGCCACCCTGGCAGAAGCAGCACAGTGACGGAATTGAAAATGCTGGTTCTGTGGGGCCAGACTCACTTACTTACCCACTGCCAAGGAAACCTAGGCAGGTCTTTCAACTTTTTCTTCTTTTCTCCTCCCTTCCCTTTTTCTTTTCTGTTTCTTTTTCTTTTTGGGAGAGGTTTTCCTATAGGGTGCATGCGCTCACCAGAAAGACAGAGTCAGAGTGACAGAAAGCAAGAAATCACCCCCAGGGGTTGCAATCCCTTCTCCTCCATTCTCTTCTCGGGATCTTGGGCATACACGCACATGCGCCCGGCATGAGTTTAAGCCACCAGGTCCAGGATTTGAACTGTGGTCGACTACATGGGAGTTCAGCGACATAGCCGTTATTCCAACTGCTGGTCTCCTCCCTGAGTTTTACTTCTAGCTCTTCATTAACCATTTGATTTTGAGATATTCTTTTTAATAATCCAAGCTAACTTTCTCTTCTATAACCAACAACTCTCAACCTAAATGTACTTTCACAGATATTCCAAGTCAAGAAAGCAGTTTAATTTCCTGTTTTGTAATCTACATATTTTTGTGCTTATGTTGGGTCTTTTCCATGACAATTCCAGGAGAGACAGAGTCAGAGTGACAGAAAGCAAGAAATCACCCCCAGGGGTTGCAATCCCTTCTCCTCCATTCTCTTCTCGGGATCTTGGGCATACACGCACATGCGCCCGGCATGAGTTTAAGCCACCAGGTCCAGGATTTGAACTGT
The DNA here is from genome assembly GCF_000334495.1 of Tupaia belangeri chinensis. Taxonomy (NCBI): domain Eukaryota; kingdom Metazoa; phylum Chordata; class Mammalia; order Scandentia; family Tupaiidae; genus Tupaia; species Tupaia belangeri. The sequence continues at coordinate 817,894 of NW_006203445.1, forward strand.
GGTCGACTACATGGGAGTTCAGCGACATAGCCGTTATTCCAACTGCTGGTCCCTTCCCCTCCCTTTTTCTTCTGTTGCTTCTTCTTTTTTCACTTGGCCCATTTCCTTTTCATTGTGGTAAAATATAAATCATACAATATTGCCATTTTTGTTATTTTAAGTGTACGGCTCAGTGGTACTAACTACATTCACACTGTCATGCAATCACTACCACTATTTCTAAAATGTTTCCATTACTCCTAACAGAAACTCGTAGTCACTCAGCAATCACCCTCCCCAAGTAACCTCTAGCTTACTTTTATTAATTAATCTTTATTAATTCGCCTATTCCAAATACCTCAGATACGTGGAATCATACAATATTTGTACTTTTATGTCTGACTTATTTCACTGAGTCTAATGTCTTCAAGATTCACATGTTTCATGGCATGTATCAAAACTTCATTCTAATTCAGTGGTAAATAATATTTCATTCTATATGTACTACATTTTATATACCCATTTATCTGTTGATGGCCACTTGGGTTGTTTTTACAGTTTGGTCATGACACGACAATGAACACTGATATATATGCATCTGTGTATTTTTTTTTTTTTGAGAGTTTTTTTTTTTTTTTTTTGCTATAGGGCGCGTGTGCTCGCCAGACAAAGAGAGACAGAGAGATAGAAAGTGAGAAATCACCCCCCAGGGGGGATGGCCACACCACAATTCCTTCTCCTCCATTCTCCTCTCGGGATCTTGGGCATGCATACACATGCGCCCCGCATGAGTTGTAAGCTACTGGGTCAAGGACGTGAACAGTGGTCGACTACGTGGGAGTCCAGCGACATAGCCATTACGCTAACTGCTGGTCCCCACATTAAGTTTTTTGAGGAACTGCCAAACTGTCTTCCACAATAGCTGCCCCATTTTTCACTCTTACCAACAATGCACAAATGTTCTATTTTTCCACATATTCACAACACTTGTTATTTTCTATTTTTTAAATTGTAGTCATCATTATAGGTATAAAGTGGTATCTTTTTTTTTTTTTTTTGAGAGAGATTTTTGCTATAAGGCACAGGCGCTCACTGGAGGGACAGAGAGACAGAAAATGAGAAATCACTTCTTGGGAGGATGGCCACACCACAATCCCTTCTCCTCTATTCTTTTCTTAGGATTTTGGGCACGCACGTACACACACGTGGCATGAGGTTTTTTTTTTAAGCCACCAGGTTTGGGACTCAAACTATTGTTTATTATGTGGGAGTCCAGTGATGTAACCATTATGCCATCTGCTGGTTCCTCCCAGGGAGTTAAAAAAAATTTTTTTTTTTTAGTTTATTATTTATTTCTTTAGAGACAGGGACACAGGCAGAACCCCAAACAGGTTCCCCACACTGTGATCCCAGTCCCAGCCAGCCTGGATACAAAGATATGAGATATGGGACCTGAACCCAGGGTCCAGTCTACCACTGCACCAGCTCCTGGTCCCTCACTCCCCTAATAACTAAGGGTATTGAGCATCTTTTCACGTGCTTGTTGGCCACTTGTTTATCTTCCAACTATTAAAAGGGACAACAGGGCTGGCCCATGGCCTGGTGGTTAAGGCAGCCGGATCCCACAGAGCTGACCATGTGGTTTGAGTCCTAAGTTCATTGTAAATCTGAGGCAATAATGGGTACTTCAGAGTACCACTGAAATCTAGGCTTTTTTATTTACCAGTAGAGTGACTTCTAAAAAGTTTCTTAATCTGAGCTTCAGTTTTCTCATTCATAAAATGAACATAATAATACTATTTACCTCATAATACTCTGTAACTACTAAACACGTGTAAGTAGTTGGCAATGTGTAAGAAATGTTAATTAAAATTATTATTATTGTGTGTGTGTGGTGCTTTGTTTTCTTAGATAGGGTCTTGCTATGTCTCAATGCTTCTGCTTCAACCTCCTAAGTACCTTGGACTACAGGCATATGCTATCACATGGCTTTTCAGTGTGGGCTGGGAATCAAATCCACTCCTCCCATGTGGCCTCAGCCTGCTGAAAAATTCCAGTGAGTCCTACTGCAGCTGGGCCTGTAATTATTATTAATAATTGTAATAACGATAAATGATACAGTTCTATGCCAGAACCTCTGACAGGAAGTCCTGAGATCTTATTTGAGCTAATGTATTATTCCTCCCCAAAGAAGAGTTGGAAGCAGCAGGCTGACTCACGTGCTCACCTACAGCCATTCCTTGTTTTTGAGCCATGGCTTCATCCAGACCAAGAGCACAAGCACATGAACACACACAGAAGGAACGGTAAATCTGGGTCACCAGTACCACCACGGCCCTAAGTCCCTCCTAACAAACAATAAATTTGTCAAATTCACATATTCTTATAGAAATGAAATCATTTCCATTTACTAGTAGACTGATTTAAAGCAATGTTTAAAATAGGTTGTATTTTAAACATTGAATGTCAAGTGTATATCTATATATCTCTCTCTATTTTTTAAATTTTGCTAGAGGGATTGTGTGCTCACCAGAGACAGAGAGAGAGGGAGAGGACAAAGCATCTCCTAGAGGGGATGATTATGCTGCAACCTCTTCTCCATCTCTCCCTCCCTTTGGGATTCTGGGCACACACACACATCCAATCTGTTTCTCAAGCTGCTGGGTCTGGGACTTATACTACACAATCAGTTACCACTAGGACACTGAGATGGCCTTATTTTATTTTATTTTATTTTATTTTATTTTGAAGAGCACCTTTGAAAATAAAAATGGAAACAGAAACTCTTTTCAAGAACTTGCTTCCTAATTACTACATCTAGTGATGGACACCATTTGCCATATAGAACATAACACAGATATCATTTATAGACAGATACGTTTCACATAAGATTGAGTTGTTGATGACTTAAATCAACTTCTCTAAAGGTAGGTGCACTGGAGTAGGAAATATTAATTTCATGCAGGTTTCATATTTTATAAGCTCTCAGGGCTTACACCAACACAATGATGATAAAGAGCAAAGAAGAGACAAGGATTAACCCTACTTGGAATGTAGAAACAGCCGTATCAGGTAACACATTCTCATATGTCCAAAATAATCAGTTCAAGTCGGACGTGAGGCCAAGAGGAGAGCTAATAATCTATATTTAACGCAAGGACCAGCTCGTGGTGCAGTGATAAAACGCGATGCTCTAGAGGCCGGTCTACAAGGGAAAGCTCGATTCATATCTGGAGCCCTCTCTGAGTATGCCAGGCATGCATGGGCCCAGGAGCCAGAGTTGGCTGAGGCCAGTGGAGAACTAAGGCATAGAGACCTTGTGGGAGGTCCCGTTTCTCTCTCTCTCTGTTTCACTTAGAGAAGAAATAAATAAATAAATTTATAAAGAAAAAAAGCCCAGTGGTGGCTTCTCCAATCTATATAAACTCTAAAGTCAATCAGGCCTTAGTACCTTTTCTGGAGATTCACACAATATATTTTCTGGCTTCAGATCACGGTGAGCAATGCCTGAAATGACAAAGAGCAAAGAAATGGTTAACATATGCACATAATTATCAGACATTCCACACACAATTAATTTTTTCCAAATGCTGTTGTTCGCAGATTAATTCCCAATTATGGTACATTAAAAAATCAACGAGCTGCAGGAGGCAGAAGTAACTGGAGACACAAACCAAAAACACAGTTGATTCTGCAAGTTCTTTTGAAACAGAGGCTTTAGAAGTCTGGCAGGGATAAGAAAGGCTAAATGAATCCAGCTAGCCTACCTTTCAGCACGGCAATGACAACCACCAATAAGAAAGCCTAATACAAAGCAGAGCGATGAGCTCTGCAAAAGGCAAAGGCTGCAGCAGCAATGCAGAAATAATTAGTGCCTGTTTAAGAATGTCTCAGGGGGCTTAGATCGCTCTACCTCATTTCTTCTTGTGTGTGTCCGATTTAAAAAAAAAAAAAAAAAGATTCCTTCCATGGGACTCCCTGAATATTCAGTGGATCAAGTGTTAGTTGCCAAATCTTCCAAAACTTGTCTGACTTCCTTACCTGCTCTGCTGTCCTAGGCAGCTGTCCTAGAAGCAGAGCAAGGACCACTTTGGCCTGAGGGTGCTGTTCTGAAGAGAAGACTCCCCTGGGGGCCATCAGGCGGCATGCTGGTTAAGGTGCTGGATCCCACATGGTAACTCTTCGGTTTGAGTTCTGGAATCGGGTTTTTTTTTTTTTTTTTTTTTTTTTTTTTTTAACGCCGCGTGTGCAGGTGTGTGCATTTGCACACAATCCCAAGAGGAGAATGGCGGAGGGATTGCTGCATGGCCATCCCCCCCTCCCCACCCCCAGGGCAGATGATTTCTCACTTTCTATGTTTCTTTTAGGCAAGCACATATGCTCCTTGGTAAAACTCTTAAAGAGAGAGAGAAGACTCCCTTTGCATTTTGGTCAGTCCTCCTGAAGGAGAATGTAAATAGTTGCCTACCCCATGAGGGGTTAAAAGCTGCTGACTGGCACTTGCCCAAGAAGGCACCTGGGGAAAACATCTTTTTCTTTCTTTTTAAAAAACATTTATTTATTTACTTCCATTCGTTATCATTATTTTTTAAATTTGACTAGAGAGAGACAGAGAAAATGGGAAAGTGAGAAAGCAAGCCACCAGGTCAGGGACTTGAACTGTGGTCAGCTATGTGGGAATCCAGTGCCTTTAACCCCCTTGCCACCTGCCAGCTCCAACTTGGAGAAACCATCTTCTTACTAGAAAGGGACAAAGAAGCAGTTCATAGGGTCACAGTGTTCTGGCAGAGGACGCAGACCCCCCTTTCCTTCCTTCCATAGCACAGAGACAGGAGGGCTGGAAGGTCAAGCAAGAGTCCAATACCTACTGCTTAGACGTGCTGGCAAGCAGAGGAGGATTCCTCAGATGATGGGGAGAAGCAGAAGCTGCTTTCCTAAAACTCTGGATGATCAGCTTCTTTGGCGGCCTTCCAATTCCCTACCAGAAGGTAAAGGTCTGGCCCAGCCCAGCCCACCTGAGGCACTTCACTAGAGAAGAAAAACCTGCGCTCCAGGAAGCTAAGTAACTTCATCAGTCACCTAATTGAATGAGAACCCAGAGCAACTCAGTCCAGGCTGCACAAATTGAGTCGGGCTCCAGCTTGCTGCACTAAAAGTGAAAGATATTTTCCATTACAGCAAGTGCTCCCACAGAAGGATCACGAGCCACACTTGGAGCCCGACTCTCCAATAGGTGCCTGTGGCCCTGGCGTCCCTCAGCCTGAGAACACTGAGAGCCGGGTTTTAATAATGGGCCAGCGTGGGTGAGCACGCCAGCCATCGAGCTGCTCGGGTTCATTTCCCAGAGGTTAAGCTGTAGTGTGTCCAGTATTTACAAGTATGAAACTTGTTTCAGGGCTGACCCATTTTTGCCCAATTCATCTTCCCAGCATGAAGTTATTTAGAAAACAGCCAAGTTCAGCTGGAAATCGTTTTTCATCCCCTCCAACTTCTAGTCACATGGGCAGCTGGCCAGCTAGATGTTAACAAGCACTTCAGAACTCCTCAGACACCACCGGCCTCTGTTCCCTCTGTTCTTGTAAATAAATAAATAAATCAATAATAAATAAATAAACTACCTTAGCCCCCCCACCCCCCAAGCTGTGGATCCTGTAAAAAGCATGACCCAGTTTTATAATCTACAGAGGCAGCTTGGGGAGCAGTTGTAAATCTTTGTCAGGCAGGTGTTACCTACATGCATCCCAGCTTTCAGAAACAGAACGGCTGCTATTCATCATGCTGTGCAAAGTACAGACACCCCCTTCTAGGAATGTTCATCCCAGGTGCAAGTCAAGGCCCCAGCATGGGCACTGTCAGTATGGAGATGTCTTTCAGCCACTGGAGGAAATGAGGTGGAGTCAATGAACCTGAACTCCCTGCATAAGAGCCACGCCAGTCTGCACTGTCTGTCTGGCACACAGAGCAATGAGCGTGTGAGCGGTGTGCCTGCAATTGGTCCTGAGCATGTACAACCAATGTGGTTGGCTGATACCCACAATATTCTTCTCAATGGCATAGCCCATAGACCTATGTCACAAATTATTATGTTGGACCTATGTCCAACATAACCCCTCACCATGCACAGACAGAGAGGAGTACTCTTCACAGGGTCGGGTCATGTTGTGATATCCCTCCTCCAGTCTTCCAGCCCACCAGCTCTGGGGCACTCTGCATGTGCCCTGTGTGTCTTAGGCCAACTGGGCCAGGGATTTGAACTGCAGTTGCCATGTGGGATACAATGTCTCTTGGGCAGCCACTATCACTGTACCAAGGAGCCAGTCTAGAAAGCTTTACTTAAAGAAATTAATATTAGGAATAAAAATGCTTTCTGCCTTGCTGGAGATACAGATGAAGGAAATAACGTTTATTGAAGAACGACTGTATGCCAGAAACTATGCTCCATCTATGTTCCACATATGTAAGATACACATATGTAACACATACATAAGATACACACAATTATGTAAATGAATTTATAGAAAAGGCTTGGAACCAGCAGATGGTGTAATGGTTATGTCACTAGACTCCCACATAGCTGACCGTGGTTTGAGTCCCAGACCAGCGGCTTAAAACTCACACTAGGTGAGTGTGTGTGCATACCCAAAATCCCAAGAGGAGAATGGAGGAGAAGGGACTCCCCCAGGAGGTGATTTCTCACTTTCTGTTTGTCTCTCCAGTAGCACACATGTCCTATGGCAAAAATCTCTCTGTTAAAAAAGACAAGATAAGAAAAGAAAAGGCTTAGAACATCACAAGTGCTATTTATTTTATTTTATTTTATTTTTGGTAGAGGTTTTTGCTATAGGGTGCGTGGGCTCACCAGAAAGAGAGAGACAGAAAGTGAGAAATCACCCCCCAGGGGGGATGGCCATGCCGCAATCCCTTCTCCTCCATTCTCCTCTCGGGATCTTGGGCACGCACGCACACGCGCCTGGTATGAATTTAAGCCACCGGGTCCAGAACTTGAACAGCGGTGGACTACATGGGAGTTCGGCGACATAGCCATTACGCTAACTGCTGGTCCCTACAAGTGCTATTTAAATGTTAACTATTGGGAATGCTGTTACTCCCACCACATGGTAGGCATTAATAAGCGTCACATTAAAAAGGTCTGTGAGAGTATATATCTATATACACAAGGAGACTTCAGAAAGCTCACGTAGCTGGAAGAAAGGTAAAGTCAGAATTCATTTTTCCCATGGTATCACTGGTAAGTGAATTTTTTTTTTTTTTTAAGATATGTTTGCAGTACAGTGTGTATACTCACTGGAGAGACAGAAAACGAGACAAAAAAGAAAGTGAGAAATCACCTCCCAGGAGAGATGGCCATGCCGCAATCTCTTCTCCTCTTGGGATTTTGGGCATACATACACATGTGCCTGGCACAAGTTTGAAGCTGCTGGGTCTAAGACTCGAATCGCAGCCCACCACAAGGGAATTCAGTGCCTTAACCACTCTGCCACCTGCTGGCCCTGATACATTTTTAAAATGTATGTAACAGTCAAACAGATTTATGGAAATGTGTAAACATCTTAGTTGCAAAACAATTTAATTCATTAAGGAAGTTCTTAAATAATCAGTCCTAGGAAAGGGACTATAAACTGAAGTATAATTCCAATAATAGTAACCTGCTGGTTAGAACTGTGATGTTCAACAGATACCTCGAACTTGCCATGTTAACAGAAAAAGGCATTTTTCATACTGTGAATAAGATATACAACACGGCACATATGCCATCATGCCAATTTTGAAAAGAGAGATACAGTGATGTATTTAGAAGACTAGAAGGAACAACACCCAAATATTTACAGTAGAACAGTCATATTATGCATGAATTTTACATTCTTCACTAGGAAAAGAAAAGGAGCATTATCTACATACATTGTCACATATGAAGTGTCTTCAGACAGTTCACAGAAAATGCAAATTATAAAAGAAACCCTGCATGGATCTGTTGATGAGGACGTGTATAGTATTCTCAGCTGGGCTGGACTGAGGTGTAGATCATGCTGGGTAAAGTCTCTTTACAATCTAAATGATGTATAGTGATTGAATATGTAATAATAATAATAAAAACAATAATAATAATAATATAAAAACAAAACAAACAAAATACCTGGATGGATTTTAGTTTTAGTTTTTGTTTTTGGTATAGGGCAAATGTACTCCCAGGAGAGATAGAGAGAGACACTAGGTGACAAAGTACTCTCCAGGGAGGTGACCACATGACAACCCCTTCTCTTCTTTCTCCACCCATGATTTTGGGCATATATGCACACAGCTTCATGTTTTCAAGCTGCTGGGTCCGGGACTTGAACCACAGTTGGCCATGTGAGAGTGACCATGCTGGTCCCCACACATATCTTTTTTTCTTTTGAGAGGTTTTGGCTATAGGGTGCGTGCGCTCGCCAGACAGACAGAGAGAGACAGAGAGACAGAAAGCGAGAAATCACCCCCCGGGGGGATGGCCACGCCGCAATCCTTTCTCCTCCATTCACCTCTCGGGATCTTGGGCATGCACACACACATGCCCAGCATGAGTTTAAGCCACCGGGTCCGGGACTCGAACCGTGGCCGACTATGTGGGAGTCCAGTGACATAGCCATTATGCTAACTGCTGGTTCCTTCCACACATACCTTTTAATGTGCAATTTATTCTTTTTACTCCCTTCTATTTATCCTGTATCTCCGTCCTGCTTACGAGCCCCACCATCTACTGCCATCCTCTGCAGAAGCTGAGGAGCCATGGTGGATGGCCACCCTCCATGCCCTGCCCCCCATGGGTGGCATAGTCATGCTGCCTGCCAGCTGGACAATCTCCTGGACAAGCCCTCTGCCTGGCTCCCCCTCCCTCCTGGTGCCCAGAGGCTGGGACCCCCACTACACCCACCATGACAAAGGCATGGTTCACCTTTGGTATGCAGGAAGTCCAGGGCTGCAGCGACATCCCGCACCACTCGGCTGGCTTCTCGCTCATTGAAGTGCTTCTGCTTCTGGATGTGGGCTAGGATGGAGCCTGGAGAGCAGAGTGAAACAGAATACCTTGTCAGGCTCGAGTAGAGAACAAGCTCCCAAAAGTCTGGGGTGGGGACATAGGCTTATTCATCGCCAAATGTCCAGCACCAAGTATAGCAGACATCTGGCACAGGAAGGTACCAGGACATGTCCGTAGAACAAAACTGTTCTCTGCTGTTCCTGTCTATGAGGAACTCAGAGGGGAAAAGAACTATCTCGTACGTGGCCAAAAGATATTAATGACACTGGGGGGCTGCCTTGGCTTTGCAACCAAAAGGAGCTAAAAATGAATGCACATGGGGATGAGGGAGACCCTCAAAGGAATGCTTCTCCTTTGCATCTGATCTCAGATACAAGCAAGAACCCAAGCCGTCAAATGGAAAGGTCGCGAGCTAAACAGGTATTTAAAGGCCCAGAAAAGGGAGGAAACCCTGCTTTTCTCCTGAACTGACCCATTTAATATTATATTGTAAGCAATGGTTCATATTTATTAAGTAGTTACCATGTGGCAAGCACTATGCAACACTGTTTATTTACCTGTCCTCACTATAATTGTACAAGAAGGGTAAAGTTATCTCCATATTATAGATGAAGAGCCTAGAGCAAAAAAGGTAGCTAGACAACTTGCCCAGATCATGCTCCCCCATAGGTGGTAGAGTGAGGACCTGGTACAGTCAGTTGGGCCTCAGAGCCTGTGCAGGCATGGCCCTCCACAGGACTCATGGTCTGACTGCTAGGACAAGCTGTCCTGAGCCAACCACACTTCTTTATCCTCCATGTCTTGGCTCACTAGAGTTACACCCTGAGCGTCAGGGCTCCAGGGGATCCCAGCTGCATTAACATTGCAGACATGCACATTACAGGCCTGCATTGCTGGGTGGGGGTCGGGGGGCAGACAGAGGGGTCCATACTGACTATCAGAAGCAAGGTTTTCTGTGTCCTTAAAAATGGCACATGTTGGGGCCAGCAGGTGGTGTGGTGGTTAAGGCACTGGACTCCCACATGGCTGACCACTGTTCCGGTCCCAGACCTGGTGGCTTGCTTTCTCACTTTCCCTCTCTCTCTCCCTTTGGTGAATGTACATGCCTACAGCAAATGAAAATAAATAAATAAATAAATAAATAAATAAATAAATAAAATTAAATGGATATAATTCTTTTAAAAATGGCATGTTTTTTGTCTCCATTTTTTTTTTTTTTGAGAGGTTTTCGCTATAGGGCACGTGCGCTTGCTAGACAGACAGAGAGAGACATAGAGACAGAAAGCGAGAAATCACCCCCCAGGGGGGATGGTCATGCCGCAATCGCTTCTCCTCCATTCTCCTCTCGGGATCTTGGGCATCTGCTCCTTTCGCCTCTCGGGATCTTGGGCACGCACGCACACGCACTCGGGACCCGAACCGTGGTCGACTACATGGGAGTCCAGCAACATAGCCATTACGCTAACTGCTGGTTCCCTTGTTTGTTTTGTTTTGTTTTGCATGGTGAAGGGAAGAGTGAAGAAGGGAGAGGAGTGTTAAAAACCTTTCACTTGCCAAGTTCATGAACAAAAGGCTGCCAACATGCTAGGGAACATCCCCAGAAAACCAGCTTGTGGCTAGACTCTAGGTTGGTCTGCTCTACTGAGCCTCTTGTTCCCAAATGTGCTAAAAGGGGAGGAAGAGAGTAACAGTCTTCACACTGGTAAGACAGCCCCTAACATACTCAATTGTGTGGGTTTTTCATAGAGAGAGATTTTTGTTCTAGGGTATGTACACTTGTAGGAGAGAGAGAGACAGACAGAAAGAGAGAAATCACCCCTTGAGGGGATGGTCACACTTCAATCCCTTCTCCTCCAATCTCCTCTTGAGATTTGGGGCATGCATGTACATGTGCCCAGCGTGAGTTTTAAGCCACAAGTCTGGGACTTGATCTGCAGTTGACTACGTGGGAGTCCAGGGATATAACCATTATGCCATTTGCTGGTCCCCCAATTATTTTAATGACATTAACAGCTCATAGTTATTGAACTCTTAGTGTGTACTGGGTATTGTGCTGAGCATTTCACATACATTAGTTCATTTCATCTTCATAGCACCCAGTGAGGTGGGGACTATCAATATCCCTATTTTAGAGATGAGAATACTGCTTGCAAAACTTTAAGTGACTTGTCCAAGGTCACATGGCTTGTAAGTAATGAAGCTAGTCTTAAGCTCAGTGTTATCAGTTTCTAACACATGCGCCTTTAACCATGAGCCCCTCTGTGTCGCCCTCCACTCAGCTCCCCATAACACTTGCCTTGCAAATGTGTCCTAGAAGACACAAATGTGTCCTTAACCATAAATGGTTAAGAGATAGGGAGGGAGAAGGCTCCTCTATACCCCTGACTGTGCCAGAAAAGCAACTTAAATATACATTCCCATAATTATACGTATGGGGGATGGTAGTAGTGGTGGGAGTCAAGAGTTATGTCTTTCCATCTGAAGGACAAAACATTCTCAGGCCTCCCCTTCATCCTGGGTCTGTGTCCCAAACAATGAGACCTTCTTCTCCCTCATTTTAGCCTTTTTACACTTCATACTGTTTGTGAGAGCTTCCACCCCATAGTGAATTTAGTTAAATAGCAAACATGTCAAAGCAGGGGACTGAAAAATTGATCACTGACTGTACCTATCCATGACTCCTGTTATAATGAAAAGGCATTTATAGAATGCCCACACAGGTGACATTCTAAGCTCTGCAAAATGCTAATTATCATCCTGCCCTCCGGCCTTCCTTCTCCCAAATCAAGGGCAGTTTTTAAGTCCTTCATCCTTTTTATTAGCTTGACTCGTTTTAGAAGTCTCTGGGATTCATGATGGATGATCACCACGCTGGGTCTTAATCAGAAGTCCAAACACATACTCAACAGTAAGTACCTCCTTGCAATTTCTCAAAGACCAGGTAAAACCTTGTGTCATCTTCAAAGAACTCGATCAGCTCCAAAATGTTCCTTAAACAGAAAGAAATAGGAGGAGAGGGAAAAGGAGGGAAATGGTATTATATATTAAAGTCCACTTACAAATATACAATGAAAAGAATATACAACGCCCTGTAGCGGGGCAGAAATCAACTTGAAATCAGAATGCTTATTAAAGACCCATGTTTGGAAGCAGCCAATGGTGTTAGCAAGATTCAGGTCACCTTATCTTTCCATAATGTTTAGTCTCTGGTGTTTTCACCAAGTCCGTGCTGTCAAACCCCAACCCTAAAACCCACTAGGTAGAGTTATAAAAAAAGTCCCGGTCACATTAAACTGAATAAAATCTGCAGCCGACTGGAAGCAATTGCGGCTAATAACACTGAATAGTAGGTGCGTGTCCTGGAGGCAAGCAGCAAATAATTACTTGCCCTCCCTCTTGCCCATAAATCATGGGGCAGTATTTACATTGCCTGGAGAAAATGGAAACATCTGTCAAATAGACTTGGGGCCTAACGTGGGCACCGCTAGACCCTAACTGCTAAGCGCTGCTTAATGAAACGGCCGTGTTCCCGGCCGCCGTAGCACTTGTGGCCTTCCCCGGTGAGCACTCTCTGTCTGCCCGAGGATTTCAGTGCTCTGCCAACAAGGTCGTCTTGTAACTCAGTGGGGAAGCACCGGCCTGGACATTGGACGTGTTGGGGGCTTTTTTTCTTTTAAAGAACGAAATAAACCAGGTAGAGGCTCTAATGCTGAACTAAGAAGCTGGAGGGCTGAAAATAAAAATCCATCCCTCATAAAAAAGTGCCGACCACTTGGGGAGACACCAGGCTTTTACTGGTGTGAAGGCGTCCAAATCAGATGGCCAAAATGGCCTAATTTAAAGGAAGACTGTAGAGGCAGCGCCTGGAGTTAAATCAACAGCAGCCCCCATCCTCCAAGCTTAATGACAAAGCCATCAATACCAGGCCACTGGCTCCCTGCTGACCCTGCCATGGAGGGAGAGAGAGGGGGAAGCAGAGTCTTAGAGGTGACCCTGATTTAAAGCCACAGTGGGAGAGTCACTCATTTGGAGCCGGTGGTGAGCAGACTAAGATGGGGCTAGAGATTACCTCGGCCCAGTTCTCAAGCAAGGAGCTTTGGGCAAGCTTTCCGGCCAGAGAACAGCAGCAACCGTTAGCTACTGTTCTTTCCAGCTCTTCATTATCTCGGTATCAAGGCAGGTCCCTAAAGAGTTCTTGCAGGCAACAGTCAGCCTAGTTTCCATAGGTACTTCCAATAACCCCTCCTTCTTCCCCCCAAACACCTACAGATTCAGATTGCTCACTCCCTAACTTGCCTGAATTGCTTATATTTACAGTATTATAGTCTGAAGAGAAGAGAGATCAGCTTCTTTGCTGCTATTAGTGCTTCACCCCCATCTCTGTCTCTCTCTTTTCTCTCTCTGCAACACTGAAAGATGGAAGGTGTTCCCCCATGTTGTGGGGGAAGGAGGGAGAGTGCTAAATGCTGGCGTCCAGAGATGGTGAGAAACAACCTCCTTTCCTGAGACCAAGCATCCCCCAGAGAAGCGGGGAGTAACCCTAGTGATACTCACTTGTTTCCTTGACACTGATAGAGCGTCTCCACCTCTCGAAACACCCTACTCCGACTGTGCCCTGCTTGCTTTTCAATGATCTGTGGGGAGAATATAATCTGTCACATATGCCCACCTGACTTCCAAACAGTCCCTTGGCAGGCCCTCTGGGACTGTAGGGCCAAATTCAGTCCAAATCCAGCTTGGAGCAGAAGTTGGGAGTAGGCCTTGGTGACACAGGCACAGTGGCTGTCAGTAGAGCAATAGCCCAGCCCGAGGGCTTTCCAGTCCAGCTGAGCCTGCTCTGCTCACAATAGCCAAGGGCTTAGCATCTCACCAAAGAGGCTGTGAAGATGCTGCCCCCAGCTGCCCAGGGAGACTGAGGCAGCCAGCAAGACAAAGAGCTCACCTCAGCAACTACTCCCCAAGGGCCTTACGGGTAAGAATTCACAACCTCTACTGAAGGATCTTTAGTGCAGGAGGAAGGTCAAGTGGGGGAAGAGGACACAGTGGAGAAAGCTGGAGCTTCAAGACCCTTCCAGGTGCCACCTCTGCAATCCCTGCAGGCGGAAGTAAGTTCCTCCTCTTCTGGGAACTAATTCTTTGGTGTTGAACAATTTATATATATATAATCTCAGCTAACCCTCACAGCAATGTCAACAGATAGGAAGGTGGGAAACACTCTGTCCACCAGCCCAGAGCTGAATCCAAAGCCCTTGAACACCTGCTAATACCCAGTAGGGCTTCTTCAAGCACTCAGAGACTGTCCAAGGTGGCACCCCTGCCTAGACCCAGAGATACTTGGCAAATGCTGAATGAAGGAAGGGATGAGCCAATCGATGAGCAGGGGGCTTACACAGGAACTGGCTGACTCTGATTTTTTGGAGAGGTTTTTTATTGGGTTGCCTCTTTTTTTTTGGGGAGTTTTTTTTTTTTTTTTGGTATAGGGCACATGTGCTTACCACAGAGACAGAAAGAGACAGAGACAGAAAGCGAGAAATCACTCCCCAGGGGGGTGGCCACGCCGCAATTCCTTCTCCTTCATTCTCCTCTCGGGATCTTGGGCACGCATACACACGCGCCCAGCCTGAGTTTAAGCCACTGGGTCTGGGACTTGAACCACGGTCAGCTACATGGGAGTCCAGCGACATAGCTGTTACGCTAACTGCTGGTCCCAGAACTGGCTGACTCTGAAAAGCTCTCTGGACCCAACCAGGGGCCCAATCCATTGCAAAAAGAGCACGTGGGCAAGTCTCCTGCAGAGCCTGGCTCGGCCTTTCAGCTCCCACGTGCAGCATGGCTAGCGCAGCTGAAGACACCCGTCTACTCCAAAGGCTGCTGTCGGGACACTCCAAACGTCTCAAAATGCCATAGCACAAACATCCACAGCCAACTGTGATTTATTCTCTAAATAAGCTCACACCTGTAAGCAAATGACGACTTCAATCACCAAGTGTTTCAGATCAAAGTCAGGTAGAACTTTCTAGCAAGCAAACTTCGCCACAACAGCACTGTTTCTCTGAGGAGATAATGGGCTCCGGCTACCACAGATGGGGGAGCAGTACACAGACAACCATTTGAGGAGTCATAGAAGAAAAATCAGGATAAGATTATCTTGAAATTCATCTTGACCCTTGAGACTCTAGAATTCATAGCCAGAGGCCTATAGGGAAAGCTGGAATAAGTCGAGCATTGTGGTGCATGCTGGGAGAAAAGCCCATCCCTAGGGAGCTCTCAAAGACTAGGGGGCCCACCAGACTGGGCAGAGCTACTGAAACCAAAAAATTGCTAAGCCGGGGTCCAAAGTATATGCCCAAAGATGCCAGGAAGGCTTGGAGAAAGGGCCAGGTATACTTCCGGTGGTCCAACCTTGAGGAAATACATCTGTCATCATAAATGTAGTCAAACCTTTGACAATTTATATTTGCAGTTTTTACCATACTTAGGTATATTTTAAAAAAGAAAAAACTATAACATAGACTGATCTGTTTCCAAAAAAGAATAAAGATAGCTCTTTTGTTACCAAGTCAAGCAACAAGAACAGGGAACATGGTTTAGCAGAAATATCCTCCTTTATAGTCGGTCCATAGCTGGAACTCAGGGAGGTTGGTTATAAGAAAAGTCAACAGTGAAGCTAGAAGCCACTTCTCCTGCCCCAAATTGGGTGTTCAGTCACTTTAGTCTTTAATCCACATGATCCTAATGTACATTGTAGGGCATTTTGTAATTTTTAAAATATTTTAGTCTTTAGGGCGCATGTGCTCGCCAGCCAGACAGAGAGAGACATAGAGACAGAAAGCGAGAAATCACCCCCCAGAGGGGATGGTCACGCCACAATCCCTTCTCCATTCTCCTCTCGGGATCTTGGGCATGCACACACACGCGCCCGGCTTGAGTTTTAAGCCACCAGGTCCCGGACGCGAACCGCAGTGGACTACGTGAGAGTCCAGCGACATAGCCATTACGCTAACTGCTGGTTCCCTGTAGAGCATTTTGTAATTTCTAAAATAATTTAGTAATTTCTAAAGTAATTTGTCATTTCTACATTTACCAGTTCCTTTTTGTTTTCACTGTCATATCCACCTCATGAGACAAAGAAGGGTAGCTATCATGATCTTCATATTAGAGACACAGGGACTGAATTACAGAGGCTGAACGAATGCCCAAAGTCAAACTGTAATCGTTTTTCAAAACAGAGATTCAGGTAGGCCTTTCTCATCCCAAATCTGGTTGCCCACTCCCTGAAGCTAACTTTGTCATAGCAGTAAGCAGCAGCTTACTATGAGTCAGGCATTGTTTTCAGCACTTCTTACAGATTAATTTCTTTAGTCCTTACAATTCTATGCAGGTTTAATTATTACACCCATTTTACAGACGAGGAAATACAAGGACAGACAGGTTAAGTAACTCATCCAAGGTTAATAGTAAGTAAGTGCAGAAATCAAGATTTGAATCAAATGAATACTGCTTTGGAGCCCCCATTCTTATTTGAGCCACCACAGTGAAGAATATAAATTTTATCTGGCTGAGGACGAGCTGGGACCGAGTACCTGCAAAGCCAAGCCTGGCATCCCAATGAGACACTCACTTTGACAGCATACTCTTTGCCATTCTGCAGGCTCACGGCACCTTGAACTTTGGCATAGGCTCCCTCTCCAAGCAATTCGGAGGTCAACTTGTACATATCTAGAGGTGAAATGGACAAAAGGAACAAGATGGGTCACTTTGTGCAAGCTAAGATAAGAAGAAGAGCTTCTGTCATTCAGTTCCCCGATCTGACACAGAGGCAGAAAAGACTCACAATGACTGTCACACTTGGTGATGAGGAAGACATGTAAGACTCAGTTTGTCAACAGGACCACATGGAAGGCATCCTGTTACTCACTTTAGAGATGAGGTCAGTGAAAGGGTTTCGATTCAGCATGTATTTCTGGAGCAACTACTCTATGCTAGATAGCATAACAGGGAGAAAGAGGAATAAAATATCATCTGTCCCCTCTGAGGGTTGCAATCCAGTAGGGAAGACAGACACATAACCAAGTGACCCCAAATAAACCAGACACTGGTAAGTATTGTCACAGAGGAATAAAGTATAGTAAAAGAAGGAAAGAAAGGTAACATCTGTTCAGGGACTCGGGGGATCTTCATAGAAGGGATACGACCTGAATGTATCTACTCATTTGCTGATCACCTACTATGGGCTAAACCCTGTGCTAAGCATTGGTGATTTAGGGGGTATAAAGCACTATTCTATTTGATACCACACACAATGAAAGTCATTGGAGTGTTCTGAGAAGTTTCCAGAAGTTGTCTACAGGAAATGAGACAGAAGTTGGTTGCAAATGATGCCTTGAGGTTTTTAGGGTACTGAGTCAGAGCAGTTCTAACAGAGTAACACAGCTGAACTGAACAAATGGCTAGGTGAGCTGCCCAAGTTCACAAACAGCAAACTCTTTGAGCCCGTTCAAAGGAAGCTACATCTCCATCATGGCCCGTGAGCTCACGATATACTCCCTTGGCCTCCATTCTTCAGCTTTTTTCCTTTTCAGCCATCCTAGCATTTAAACCTACAGGCTGATAAGAAAACTTTTAAACCATAAAGTTAGATTTTATCACTCTTAGTCATAAGAAGTCCTGTAATTGCTCAAGCTCTCCTTAAATAACAGGAAATACTGTCTTGTGTTCACTGAAAGAGAAAAGACCTGTTGATTTGGAAACTCTAAAACTCTTGGGACTTTCGACTTCCCCTATCCCTAATCTCTCTCTCTCTCTCTCTCTCACACACACACACACACACACACACACACACACACACACACACACAAAGCTACTGTCTGAGTTAAAGGCAAACAAAAAAGTCTTCACAAAGTACCTTCTTGGCTTCATCAGTTAGGCCTTGTAGCTATTTTTTCTAAGTCTGAAATATTCTTTTTTTAAAAAAACCTTTATTTTAATTTGAACAGAGAGGGACAGAGAGAGAGAGAGAGAGAGAGAGAGAGAGAGAGAGAGAAAGCTGTCAGGTTCAGGACTTCAAACACAGGCCGA
>NW_006203445.1:836015-839251 GCF_000334495.1 Tupaia belangeri chinensis
CAGTCGGCCACGTGGGAGTCCAGCACCCTTAACCACCACGCCACCTGCCGGCCCCAGTCTTGCAGCTACTTATAAGAACAGATGGCATGCTGTTGTTTGCAAGAATTTAAGATGGCATGCTTCTCTCACAATGGACACTTTGGCAGTACCCTTAACACACATCAGGATAGGTGGGCAGTTGAAGGTCCAATATTCCTGACTCATAAGGTGCTTGTTCTTAGAACCAGTCTTTCAAACAGTCAGTTCACTAGCGTGTCTGTAAGGGTGGAAAGGCGGACCATGAAGAGAAGCTATTTCAGGTCCCACATGAAAGAAACAAAATAGATGAGAGGGAACCCATTACCCCTAGGAGTGGCTACTGATCTTTTCGGTTCTCTGCAGAAGTGTCCATGATTCACTTCACCTCGTCACATGCCTAGTGATAAAGGAGCAGCCCTAAGCCTAGTTACCTTACCCTCAGAGAGTGTTCAGTAAAGTTTGGTGACCCAACATCGTGCCTCCTAAACACAATTTGAACCCTTTAACATGGAGTCAAACACACACAGCACAGGTAGCTGTAATCCCTAGGAGGCAAATTCTCTGTCTAGAGAGACTGATGGCCCTGGGTGCTTCTCTTTTCCTCTTACGTAGCGGTTTTACTTCTCAGAGCACCTCCAGGTATATCGAGGAAAGAACCATATTTGAAAAGGAGCCGGAACACACCAGGCGATCTCACTCCATGTTCAACTCTGACAGACTAGGAGGAGCTTGGTGGAGCTTGGTGCCACTGAGGGTGCTCAAACCACTCAAAGGAAGCCAGTGCAGCACCTGAGAGCTTTCTTCACCCCTGCTCTCTGTTCTGTGTAAACTCCCTTACTGCTATTTTTTCTCCCTGTGGCATGGATAGCCATGAGCTGGCTCAAAGATGAGCCTGTCATGGGCTACTGGGACTCTTCCCATGCTTGCAGAGTCACAGGTCCAGAACCAGGAGCTGAGTGACTGACCTTCAAACTTTCCTGGCAAGGAGTCAGTGGCCCGGGCCTTCCGCTTCTTCTTCTTCCTCTTGTCACCATCTGCGATGGGAAGGGGCTCGCTGCTGCCCATTTCTAGGAGATAAGAGAAGATGTAAGGGCAATATTACTGTACTGATCAAGCTAGATGTTCACCCGGAAGGAAAGAAAAAGTGGGGGCTTTGAGGGACCCAAGAGCTTTACACTGATGGTTTTTAAATATCTTTGAGGACTATTGATTTGTTTTGACCCAGGAGGCAAAACTAAAGGCAAAACCATTATAGGAGATCATTAACTGTGGCAAGGAACTCACGGGCTAGATTAAAAGAGGATAGCAGAAGCCTTCTTTAACCAAGCTCATTAGCACGTGGATTTAGATCTGCCACCAATCAAACTATATTCCCCAAACGGGGCAATGAATCCAAAAGCAGAGCCCCACTGGGGCATCCACTAGCCTCAGCGCCAGAAAGGCAGGACCCAGAGCTGGGCAAGAAGTAGGGCCCATGAAGATGAAACTATAGGCTCACAAACATCCCTACAATGTGCCCAGGGATGCAAAAGGCCTTCAGGGGAGACCATCTCCGTGAAGGCTGGGGATGGGGTTGAGAACAGCCTCAAAATACTTCATGTCCAAGGGCACAGACTTGAATGCCTGGGGCCCATGGCGTCTTCCCTCCCTGCCTCCTTCACTGCAAAGGATGTAGGTAGGGCCCACTCAGAGCCTGCGTTTGACAGGTGTATGCCAGACTCCTCGATGAGGTCACTTACTGCAAAAACATTATTATCTCTCACTGGCGAGCACCTGGCTCTCCATTTTGAAGGGAGACTTTGTGAAGCAGACACTTAGGCACTGGACAGATTGGGCAGGAAAAGGTCGGGACAGAGGGAATAAACAGGAGATGAGGTGGGGAAAGAGAAAAGGAGGAACAATGAGCCAGTGCCCAACCGTAGTATGGTTTCTAAGACACTCGGTATAGGCCTTCCCCTGTTAAAGATAAATTACTTATAGAACATGTCATGGCCCTGATCCAGAGTGGAGCCTTAATACTCTTTGCCTGCAGTTAGAAATAATAAGATTTCTCACAAGTCTCTGGGTCTAAATCCCCACCAGGGTGATTAAACCTTTACATCCTTCTAAAATAGAGGCACCCGAGTGCTGATGGGGCATACGGTGTGAGAGACTTTCAGACCAACCTTCAATAAACACAGGCTCTGGGTTGTTGGATTTTTTTTTTCTTTTTTCCTGACAGATTTTAAAATGGAAACTGGCTCTTTGCCCATCGAGGGGAAAGGCCCACTCTCTTCTCAGAGGATCTGGCTGAACACGATCGGAGAAATGGCAAGTCTGCTCAGCAAGATTGATTAGAGCTGATGCACATCTATACACTGTTCTCAGAGGCAAGTACACACAGCCATCAGGAGAGCACACAGAACAGCACTTTCAACACCCCGATCCAGAGCGTGTGGTTACACAGCCAAACACCCGACAGCTCAATTTAGGTGCATTCTTCCTTCCGTTTTTTGGATGTGATGACAGTGGATTTTCAATTATACTCCAGAATAGAGAGCAGATAAACACATGGATGAAAGGGATCCATAAAGGATCTCAAAATATTACTCCAGTCATCAGCTTCAAGCACAAGATATAACTGGGCTATAATAGGCTATGAAGTCAAAGAATGAAACCTAAACATCAGCACCGGAATACCCACCCTCACCAGGGTGGATTAAAAGGGAAAAAGTTGTCCAAATGCATTTACTGCTCACCGAGGGATGTCCCACAGAAAAGAAACACGGCTTCATCTGCAGGAACTCAGTAGGGCAGCAAGCTAAGAGTGAGGGCCCACTGTTCCTCCCGCCTGATCTTGTCCCCATCTATTTTCTCGTCAGCACTTCCAGCCAAGTGTGGAGTGAACAGATTTGAGTGTCGGCCCTTTCCACTGCCCCTGCCCACGCTCTGATGGAGGGCCGCAGGACAAGCAAACAGCCCAAAGGCAGGCAAGACGGCGGAGCAGTGCGCGTGCAGGCCATATCATAACTCACGGGGGATGCTCAGACATACTTACGACTCCAGCTAGAAAACCCTGTTAGTGGCAATTTATCCTGGGCTTTTACCACAGCAGGGCCAAGGGAGCCTCTTGTGGAAGCAGCATACCTCCGAGCACCGCTGCACACTCGATATTAGATTTGATGGTTTCACACACAAAAAGACAGAGTACCTGGTCTATTCTGCATGGATTTCAATGG
>NW_006203445.1:839283-869221 GCF_000334495.1 Tupaia belangeri chinensis
GACAAATGGCTAAAACTTTCCTTGGAAACAGAACTTGCTGAAGGAGAGTTGTTTTTGAAACTAGGAAGGAAAAATGTAGGAAGACAGTAAAGTGAAAGAAACATTTACACCTATTTACATAAGGAGCAAGGTTGGGGGAGATGTCACAATCTCACTAAGGGGCTGGTAGCCCCCCATCTGGAGCCTGGCTACACACACTATTTCATCTCAGAGAGTCCATGGCAGGTCGGTGGTGCCTTAGTTCATGGTGCACACAATCACGGGATAAATGCCTCCTCAGGGTGTAAGGCGGCACCTTGGCTGACCTGCTTCCTTGGCTAAACCCAGCTCACACTGTCCCACCCCTTTGCCACTCCCGGATAACTCCAGATTAGTTAAGGTGTATGCAAACACTGTGGTAATCCACCAGGCTCTGCGCAAACGTGGGTAAGCTACTGACAGAGCTAGCAGTCAGTGCTCTGTCCTCTGCTCCCAAACACACCATGAGGAGCTCTATTAGAGCACTGAACATCTCTGGGAGTACATCCCCATGTTCTTAAAGGCCAAGACTGTCCCCTGCTCATCACCTGTCCTACCAGCTGTGGCTCAGTGTCAGACACATTTCAGTCATCAGACACTGTGCACTGAGATAGGTGATAGGTAATGATACACGTGCTAAGTGTTAGGTGCAGTGCAGATCACACAGGCCCTCTAGGTTCCACTTGCTGAAAGAAACGTGGGTATACCTTTGCCCTGCAGTCAATGTGGACTAGGCTAGGCAGTGCTAGTAATTCTATCAACTCCCTGACAGACAAACGCCCTCTCAAGAAAAGCCCTGTGGCACATGAGGTCCTTAACTTTCCATCCAGGAGCCTGCTATTTGCCATAGGATTGGGCAATGTGTCTGTTATTTTAGGGGAGACAGTGAGCACTTCATTTCAGGTTTCACACAGACCCCAGCTGGTCTGGAAGGTCCTAGCACTTCCGCTGCCTCCCACCTCACCTTCTGCTTGGACAGGGCTCTGTGGTCCACGGCTGTGTAGCGAGGTGGAGGTGGAATTGGAGACGAACCATGACACTGATAGGGAATGCAGAGGAGTCTGGCATCAGGAGAATATCCAGACAGCACTAAGGCTAAGTTATTTTGCCTCTTAGAGTCTCTGCTTCCTCATCTATAGACTAGATTTAAAAATGCATACACCCTGTCCAACTCATGGGGTTGCTGTAAGGACCCGATGATATATTTAATATAAATGCACTTCAAAAAACATGTGTATATGCACACAACATACAACAGAGTAGAACACTGGACAGAAGCAAAAGTTCTTAATAGTACTACAATTTTAGAGAGTGTCAGGCTCCATGCTGGGTATTTCATATACATTATCTCTAATTCTGATAATAATCCCCAAAGATAAATATTTTACTATATTTCAGGTAAGGAAACATATGGATAAAAGGAATTCACACAGAACCTCAAAATGTAATTCTAGTCATCAGCTTTAAACACAATCTATATCCAGAGACTACAAAAGCCTATGGATTCCAAGAATGAAAAAGCACTGGAATGATCAAGGTAAACTGCAGGCTCTGAGTAGGTGGCTGGTTAAATAACCTGCAAAATGTCAAACACCTAGTTAGTGGCTTAACTGGGATTCCCATTCAATGCTTCTCATTTAAGTGCCAGACATTTCTAATCTACAGCTGTTTTCTCGGTAGGGTGATTTTTCTTTTCTTTTTTATATTCTTCAATATTCTCTAAATTATATACAATAATTTTACTTTTATGCTATTATTGTTTAAATCCAGTTTTATTTTCTAATATAATACATAATAATTTGTCTCTGATACACATTAGAATTTAGAATCTGATTATAGTTATAAAAATTGTGTCTAGGATTTTTTGTATTGAAATTCAAAATGTAGTAATGAAAAAAAAAATTCCAGGGAACCAGCAGTTAGCGTAATGGCTATGTCGCTGGACTCCCATGTAGTTGACCGCGGTTCGTGTCCTGGACCCGGTGGCTTAAAACTCACGCCGGGCGCGTGTGCGTGCGTGCCCAAGATCCCGAGAGGAGAATGGAGGAGAAGGGATTGTGGCGTGACCATCCCCCCTGGGGGGTGATTTCTCGCTTTCTGTCTCTATGTCTCTGTCTGTCTGGCGAGCGCATGCACCCTACAGTGAAACTCTCTCCAAAACAAAAACAAAAACAAAAACAAACAAACAAAAAAATACCAGAATATTGGTGCCTCAGGGACTAGCAGGTGGTGTGTTGCTTAAGGTGCTGGACACTCCCATATGGCTGACCATGGTTCGAGTCCCGGAGCTGGTGGCTTGCTTTCTCACTTTTCTCTTTCTCTCTTTGTGGTCAAATTAAAATAAATGAATGAGTAAATAAAATTAAATAAATAATTATTAAAAAGAGAATACTGGTGCCTTAAAGATATTAATATTGAAAATGCCATTTTAATTTTTATCTTTTTAAAATATTTTAAGTTTATTTGTTATTATTTTAATTTGATCAGAAGAGACAGAGAGAGAGAGAGAGAGAGGGAAAGTGAGAAAGTAAGCTGCCGGAACTGTAGTTGCCTATGTGGGAGTCCAGCACCTTTAACCACCACTGCCCCTATTTTTATCTATTTTAAATGCTTAAAGAATTTTTTTTGTGGATGGCCTTGCAGTAATCCCTTCTCCTTTCAGAATTTTGGGCATGCAAGCACATGCACTAGGTATGTGTTTCAGCTGCCAGGTCCAGGACTTGAACCACTCAGTTGACCATGTGGGATCCAGTTGCCTTAACTACCATGCCACCCGATGACTATTTAAATGCTATTTTCTAAAAAGAAATACTTTGAGGCTGGCTCTGTAGCCTAGTGATTAAGGGAGCCAGGTCCCACATGGCTGACCATGGTTTGAATCTGGCCCCGGCAGTGTGAAAAAAAAGTTACCCAACTTACATACACACGTACCCACATGTGTATGAGTGTCCAAAACCTAGACAGGATGGAGACATGGAGGAGAAAGGATTGTACCTTGACCACACCCCACTTCAGGGTATTTTCTCCCTTCCCTCTCTGGAGAGGTCAGGGGCTCTCTAGCAACTAAAAAAAAAAAAAAACTAATAAAGGAAATGCTTTGTAAAAACAAAAGCTGCACGGAACATTCCAGCCTAAGAGCAAGTGGCTCTTTAGCACTGCTGGAACAATGGCAAGTTGCTGAGCTTCTCTGAGTATCAGCTCTTTATATGCAAAATGAGTAAGAGCAAGGCCTGGGGCAGCTGCATCACAAGGCTGGTGAGGCTCAAATGGGAGCCTGGACATGAAAGCACTGCTGACTTATAAAACAAAACTGTATTCATGGACACCAACTGATTGTCCAGTGCTAGGAAAAATATGAGAGAAGACAGCCTCTGCCCTCCTGGCATTTAAATCTGCTGCTGTGTAAAATAATGTTAACACAGTAGGACGAATGTGACAGAGAAGATGAAGGGCTGGTGAGCAGAAAAGAATCTAACCCCAGTGGCTAGAAGAGACAGCTAAGCCAAGGAGGAGTGGGGACTGGCTGAGGAATAGGGAGAGGGTCTGGGAGAGAGTGTCCCAGATGGAGGAAGAGCATGTACTCAGTAAGGCCTGCAGGGGAGGTAGGAGGCCAGTTAGTGCCACTGCCCATCATTAAGCTGGATGAGCAGAGAGTACCTGGGGAGGAGGGATGACAGCTCAGTCACTACTGATGATAATAAACGTTTCTACTCTTAAGCACATATGTACACATCTTGTTTTCTCCATTAAAATGGGGATGCACATTTTCTTTCTTGTTTAAAAGAATTATTTATTTTACTTTATCATTATTATTACTTTTAAATTTGCTACAGAGCACGTGTGCTCACTAGAGAGAGACAGGGAGAGAGGGAGAGGGAGGAAGCAAGCCATCAGGTCCAGGACTTGAACTGTGGTCAACCATGTGGGAGTCCAGTGCCTTAACCACCACGCCACCTGCTGGTCCTAGGGATGCACATTTTCATTTCTCTAAAAGCCTGTTAGTCAACAAGCATTGATCCTACTGGAAGTGTAGTAGGTGTTAAGGACACAGATCTAAGAATTGACCTGGCCTTCAGAAAGAACGATGTCATTTCTCTATAAAGTCTTATCAGCCACACTTCCTGCAAAGTCACTAGACCCGTCCTCCACATTCTGAGAGTCTACAGAGCACTCACCAGCTCTCACATCTGGGGTATAATACCAAAGATGACCATCTTTCCCTCTAGCTCACACACTTCTCCTAACCACTCTGGAGTTCTTTTCAAGGTCCCAACCTGTAAGAGTGATTTCTCTGTCACAAGAGCTTTCTAGAGCAAGAACAGTGATGAGAGCAAGCTAATGAGAATAGTTACTGACTCGGTTGCCTTCTCAGTCATCAGCTAGACTCAGGCCCTGCAACAAATAGAGACCCAAGAAAATAAAAGGAAACTGAGTAATTAAAAGGGAGTGAGATGAACAGTTACAAAAGGGATCAAGAAATTTGAGAAATGTGAGACAGAGAAGGAGGCCATGAGGAGGGACCAGGGGAGGCTGACCCCAGTATGTTTACATGTCTGAAGCAGTGGTAGTTGTAGCTGCAGTAACACACACACACTTACATGGTGTTTACCAGAGGCCAGGTATGCTCTAAGCACTTTATAATACTACACTTTATATACTAAAGTATTTCTCTTCACAGCTCTCTGAGGTAAATATAATTACTATCCACATTTTGTAGATGGAGAAACTGAGGTACAAAGAGATTAAGTGATTTGCCCATGGTCACATAGCTAGTACGTGGAAGAGCTGGGATTTAACCTAGAAAGTTGGCTCAGAATTCAACATTTTAACCACTGTATTTCAACCTGAATGCTGAAAGGCAGGAGGAGATGGCCAGTAAAAGTTAGCCACGTACTAACCAGAATTTTTTTTAATAAACCTTAGCCCAGAGCTTCTCCAGCAGTGTGCTGTGAATGAGATACTGTCTCCTTACCAGGTCCCTGTCCCAGGGCTCACTGTTCCCATAATTCTGCTGAACAGTTCCATTTCCTGCCTGTGCCATGATGTCAAAGGTTGGGCCGTACTGCTCTAGCTTATATAAATACCAGGAATTAGAACTCCATTACCGTTATTATACTAATCTAAAATCTAATTTATCAGAAATTTCTTCTTGCTCTGAGATAGCTTTGTATTTTGTGTTTTCCATATTTTAAAAGATGAGCTACAAGCAAAGTCCAACCACATTATTCCATGGCAGTGCTCATCTAAGGAACAAGGAAGGCTACACTCTTCTTCTGCCTGACCTTAAAGGTGGTTGATCTGTTTTCTGATGACATCAGTAATATGTAGGAGTCATGCAAAGGGTACAAACAACAGTTAGTCAGCTACACACGAGCCACCTGTGCAAGCAGCCCAATCAAAGGACAGTATGTCTGCAAGTGTGACTCTAAGGTGCTAGGGTGTTTCAGAGGTTTTCCCCAAGAGTCCTTGTGGCTGGGGAGCATTATGCAGGTTGCAGCGTCTCATTTAGCTGCAATGACACTGGCAGGGAGGCCTGCGTGGGTACCAGTGGGATGATCACTACAAGCCTCACACAGAGCCAGGGTAGTAAGTCCCAGATGCAAAAGGTACTCAGATCTATTTTGTCTCTCTCTGTTCTGATGCTGGAATCACAAGTGGCCTTCAGAGGTGCCTCTGCATCATCTGGTACAAGGAAAGACAAGAGAAAGGATGTGATGGGGTGAAGGGAGTATGTGCTTAAGAAACAGCAAGCTGGAGTGAAGGGCTGGATTCGTGTGAGGAGCTGACCCCTATAAAGCTGACCAAGGCAGGCTACATCGGGTTACCCACACTTACTAATACGGCCTACAGGCCCCTTCAATACCTGGTCCCTGTCTACTTTCCAGCTTCAACAACCAACAGTCTTCGATAACAAACAGAAATAGTGGCTTATTTAATTCCACAAGTGCTTTTCCTTGAGACAGCCACTGGCCTCTGGTATTCAGCAGAAATGCTCTATGAACTCTTCCATTCTGCCCTACAGAATATAGAGAAGATGAGTTACTCAAGGGCTGAGAGTCAATAAAATTAATAAATTTAACTGCTTCATCAAGGACATTCTTAAGTGAAAACTGCATTTTCAAAAAACTGGCTGTGAGCAGTAGAAAACAATGCCTGCTGGCCTAGTTCGGCTTAGCTAAATCCTAGTGCCCGACTAAATACTGAAACCATGATCTGCTTAGACAACCTCTCACCCACACCTCTTTCTGGAAATATCAGGAAATTTCAATGTGAAGTAATCTAAAGAGTTAAGTGAAATGTACATCCAATCTTAGCTCATCAGCAGCAGTCTACCCATACTTGCTGTGCAACCACAGATAACATCTGAGTACTATTATGAACATAGCTCTGATCGTTCAGATGATCTGAAAGGGCTTCAGGGGCTCTCAAGGTCTGGAGAGTCTTACCACCCGCTGTTCCAGGCAACGGGGAGGGCCTGAGGAGGCCCAGAGCTGTGCCAGAGGCCATCGTGCTAGCTTGGTGTGCAGAACAAACTGGAGGCTGCCCAGAGGTGGTGGGGCTGCCCAGAGGTGGAGGGGCTGCCCAGAGGTGAAGGGGCTGAGAGAGCCTGCCTGAGCAGCCTGGACGAAGGCAAGGAAGGCCTACAACCAAGTGGGGTTAGCAGGGATGGAAAGGAGGAAAGACTCAAAGTGTGAGGGATTGAAGCCACAGCGCAGCGTTGGTCCTAGTCCTGTCAAAACAAAGGAGGTGATGAAGGAGTCAAAGACTATGCCGTCATGAAGGAAGTGACAGTGTCTACTTCCTCTCTGCTCCTCACCCCCCCTCCCACTGCCTACATGGACTCAGGAAGACCCCAGCACATCTTTATGAGTACATATGTTGTTTCATCAAAGTCAGGTAACCATAAGAACAGTCAGTCACACTATCAAGGGGAGAATTCTGGAAGAGGAGCCAGCTTGGGGATGAGGAGCAGGGGAAGACAGTGGTGCCACTGAGAAACTTCAGGTGAAGAAGAAGGCGAAGACGCATATTAGCAGAGGACAATGAAAACTCAGATCAGGCCAAAATGATTCTCACTCGGGCCTTATCTGACTCAAATCTATAAATGAGGCGTTACTTATAACCTGCCCGACAAAAACCTCCAATTAGAGTCTAACGTAGAACACTTCAGGATGTCATCATATGTGTCATAAAGAAGTTTTTAAAAAACCTGAAAAAATACCTCTCAAATTACTAACAACGGTTATATGGGGAGAATGGGACTGGGTGGGTACAAGAATTTTACATTTATACTTCTGCTGTATTTGACTTTATTTTGTTATTAATGCAGTTGTTTTACCTTTATAATTAAAAGTCGGTAAACATGTTTTACTTACTGCTCGGTTTTCCTTATGACTCTCTGTCATTTTACTCTGGTAGAAATATGCTCCTCCTTATTAAGTCACTGTCTCAGTCATGCCAGGCAGCTTAGCTAATCCTACTGCCCGACTAAATACTGAAAACCATGATCTGCTTAGACAACCTCTCACCTACCCCTTCCTCTGGAAATATCAGGAAATTTCAATGTGAAGTAATCTAAAGAGTTAAGTGAAATGTACATCCAATCTTACCTACAAGTCTGCTCAGTTTTTGAGAAGTGAACCTCTTAAACTCAAAATTCCAAATTAAATAATATTCCTGTGCAGCGTTGGTGTCTTCTAGCTACAGGAAGGGTTTCGACAGCCTCTGCACACAGCTGACGTTCTTCAGTTCTCCGTCTGCCTCTGTTTCATCATATCTGGCAAGAAAATCTTCAAAAAGCAGAAATAGGAAGGATATCAAAATGCTGACGTCTTGAAGAGGGCCAGAGAAGATACAGATCCACCCGGGTGTTCCCCAAACCAGGGTTATACCAGTAAGTAGGCAGACACAAGGATGGGGCTGACAAGTGGTGAGGTGATTAAGGGTGCTGGACTCCCATATAGATGACCGTGATTTGAGTCCTGGACCTGGCGGCTTGCTTTCTCACTTTCTCTTTCTCTTTCTTTTTTTTTTTTTTAAGAATTATTTTATTTAACTTTATATATTTATTGATCTTAATTTGATCAGAGAGGAATGGAGTGAGAGAGAGAGAGGGTCCAGTACTCAAACCGCAGTCAGCCATGTGGGAGTCTAGCACCCTTAACTGCTATGCCACCTGCTAGTCCCTCTTTCTCTCTCTCTCTCCCCCCAATCAAATTAATAAAATAAATAAAGTGAAATAAAATAACTCTTTAAAAAAAAAAAAAACAAGGGACCAGCAGTTGGTGTGATGGCTATGTCACTGGACTAAATGTAGTTGACCACAGTTCGAGTTCCGGACCCAGTGGCTTAAAACTCACACACGGCGCATGTGTGTGCATGCCCAAGATCCTAAGAGGAGAATGGAGGAGAAGGGACTGTGGTGTGGCCATCCCCCCTGGGGGGGGGGTGATTTTTCACTTTCTGACTCTCTGTTTCTGTCTTTCTGGCCCAGCCCCTAGAAAAAAAACCCCCCCCCCCCCAAAAAAAAAAAAAAAAAAAAAAGTAGAGACACAAGGTAATCAGATTTCTCCAGTCTTTGAAATCAGACATTTGAATATTTGAAAGTGCTGATATTAAGCATTAGGAGATATAACAAGGGTCTGAGTAGAAATTCTCAGGGTCTGCTTCCACTGTGGGATTTCAGACCCCAAAGGATGAACTGGATCCAGATGACAGAGATGGACGCTGTTGTTTACCTCTGTGCCATCTCACGCAGAAGGTAAAAGGGGACACTTCCCTGCTGCCTGCTTGTGAGAGGTGAATAGGCTCTGACTTCATCTGCTATTGGCCAGATCAAACTTTCACAGCCAAGAGGCAACAAAGCCAGAAGATAAAGTATATGCTGAGCGCAGCAGGTGGCAGGACAGAACAAGGTTTTGTGACAAATGCATAATTACTGCTAGTTTTCTATCTAATGACTTCATTTTCTGTATGTCTCCTCTCCTATTTATTAATCCTGTGGCTCTAGAAATCACTTGTTAAGTTGTTTTGTCAGGACCAGCAGATGGCGTAATGGTTACGTTGCTGGATTCCCATGTTGATCAACCACTGTTCAAATCCCAGACCTGGTGGCTTAAAACTCATGCTAGGCACATAGGCACGTGTGCCCAAGATCATGAGAGGAGAATGGAAGGGGGGACTGTGGCGTGGCCATCCTCCTGGGAGGGTGATTTTGTGCTTTCTATCTCTGTCTCTCTAGTGAACACACACGCCCTATCGCAAAACATCTCTCTTAAAACCAAAGCCAAAACCAAAACAACAAAAAAAGTTGGTTTGTCAATGTCATTTCTATGAAATAAACATGTACTTCCCCTTTATCAGGAAAGAACTCTGAAATGCAGTTTAAGTCTGAATTCTAGGTCTTTGCCAAAACTTCTGAAAAAGCTTTCTAACTGGAAGCTGCATGTGTTTTTCACCATGACCTCAAACCACATGTCCCAAATTGGACTCATCCTCAGCCCCACTCACAGCCTCCTTCCTCCTGATTTCTCTTCCTCTCTGCCAGATTTCATCATCCTGCGAGTTACCCAGTCGTGAAACCTTTATATCATTTCTTAGATCTTTCTCCTCTATCCCCATAAGCTCCAAACGCTCACAATGTCAAGCTTTCCCTGAACCAGATATGTAGCTCCTTGAAAAATCACTCTTAGGGGCTGGCAGGTGGCATGGTGGATAGAGTGCTAGACTCCCACATAGGCCACCACAGTTTGGGTCCCGGACCTGGAGGCTTGTCTTTTCATTCTCCCACTCTAGTTAAATTAAATAATAATAATAATTAATAAAATTGAATAAATCTTTTTTAAAAAAAGAAAAATAACTCCTATTCATGTATTAAGGTCCACACAAATTACCAAAAGTAGCCCTGTAAATTATAGAGGCAGTCCTGACTCTTTTTCTACTTCACCCAGCATTTATTTGAACCTACAGTATAACAAGGCAGGCTGTACAGGTGAGTAGGTGGCACTGTCACTAGGCTACAGACGCTTCAAAAGCAGGGACACAGCTTTTTCATTTCTCAATCACCAGCATCTAACACAGTATCTAGCACAAAAAAGGGCCGCAGTGAATTGGCCAATAAGCTGGGCCTGGCTAGGCATCTGTGTTTTCTCTCTCCATGAATTTCCTGCTGTACTGGGAATGAAATTTTTCCAGAGCTCAATAACTAGACTCACTATAGCAGTTTTAGAGCAAAGCCCTATAAACAAGGGATCCACGACACTACTTTCAAGACAGAAAACATTGGGGTGGGGTGGAGCACACAGTAGATCCATCCTTGTTCCCAAAAGTCAGATCTGAGTCTGTCACTTGTTTGCTCTGAAACCTCTACTGGGTGTCCGCTGCCTCTGCCAAAACGAAGCTCCTGTGCTATCACTTAGGCCCTCCGTCATCTCGCCCCAGTCCACCCCACTCCTCGACAGAAGACTTAACCCGCAGTCTAGTCAGTAGGGACTGTTTCTACCTAACTGCTCTAAACAACTGCCAGCTTCCCACACTTGTGCATAATTCGTTCACAGTACCTGTAACATTTTACTACACATCTCCCCCTAGACTGTGAGCTGGAGATGGTGCAGAGACTATGTCTGATTCATCCCTGGATCCCCTCCACCCCGCACAGGCTCCAGGGTGGAGCAACCACCCAATAAATGTTAATGAATGAATGGAAACATCTGAAATTATTCTCTCCTTAAGCTGTTTTGTTGGACTCTTACTAGCAGACTGAACTGAGTCTGGGTCACTGCCAGGAAGTAGAAAGACTGCAAAGAAAGAAAAGCAGCATGACCAATGGAAAATAGGTTGTAAGAATGAGGTGAAAGAAACCACAGCTGTTTAGCCTGAAGAGTGGACGAGGCCTAACTGAATTCTGGCTTTAAGTACAAAAGAGGTTCTCATTAAAACAAAAACAAACAAACAAACAAAAAAACCCAAACTCACTCTAGAGGACCGACCAGCAGTTGGCATAGTGGCTATGTCGCTGGACCCCCATGTAGTTGACCACGGCTGGCATCTTGGCCCCAGTGGCTTAAACTCACGCCGGGCACATGTGCGTGTGTGCCCAAGATCCCAAGATGAGAATGGAGGAGAAGAGATTGTGGCGTGGCCATCCCCCCCGGGGGGTGATTTCTCACTTTCTGTCTTTCTGTCTCTTTTTGGCGAGTACACGCACTCTATAGCAAAAATCTCTCAAAAAAGAAAAAAATTCACTCTCATCCTCCTTTTATCATCAGAAGGAACTTTTCCATATGCATGAAAAATAGAAAAAGAAATGGCTTTTGTTAAGGCCAGAGGCATTTAAGGTAGAGAGAAAGAAGAGTCAAGTCAGGCACCACTTTTCCAGAGATACCATTACTGTACTTCTTGGAAAGTGAATTGGAGGGCTCTTGCTTATCACTTTTGTTGAAAGCGGTGCAAAAAGGAATCAATATGCTGCTCAGGTCCTGTTTACTGTGGGGAGAGTGGGGAGAGGTGGGTGAAAACCCCAATCAGGTAGGATTTTGTATGACCCTCTTCCTATAGATACTTTCCATTATCCACAGTTTGCTTCACAACCCTGTGATGGAATGATCTAGTATTTCAAAGTTTTCTGATAGGCAACGGAAAGAAAGAGAAGGTAACCATACAGGAGTAAGACAGTAGGGAAAATGGCCTCAATAAATATACTTTCTATAAAAACATGACCCACCTGGAGATTAATATAATTGTTAATATTATTACTATCAAAGATAAGGTTCAAAGAGCATCTACTTTGTACCAGGCACTATGTTGTTTAAGATAAAAGTTGTTTTTTTTTTTTTTTTTTACCGAGAGAGAGAGATTTTTGCTATAGGGTATGTGCGCTCCCTGGAGAGACAGAGACAGAGAGATAGAAAGTGAGAAGGGGCCTCTGGGGGCGATGGCTACACAGCAATCCCTTCTTCCCTATTCTCCTCTTGGGATTTTGGGTACTCATGCACAAGCACCTGGTGTGAATTTCAAACTGCGGAGTCTGACTCAAACCATGGTCAGCCATGTGGGAGGCCAGTATCTTAACCACTACACCACCTATTGGCCCCTAACAAAAAACATTTAAAAATCCCATAATAACCCCATGAGGTAGGTAACATTCATATCCACATCTTTCAGATAAAGAAACTGAGACTCAAGAAGATTAAATGACTTGCCCAAGTCACGCAGGTAGCAAGTGGCAGAGCCAGGACTCAAACCCAGGTGGTCTAAACAGAGTCTATATACCTAACTGCTGTCTCCCTGAACAATGGATGAGAGGCTGGAACCTAAACCCTAGTCTCTCTGAATCCAGATTCATATTCTCAACCACACCCTTGCACTGTCCCACACCAGGAAGAGCAGAGCAATACACGACAGGAGGAGGAGACGAGACCTAAGAATTGACCCAAGATACCTGCCTATTACAAGGAAGGCAGCAAGGACTGAGGACACACAGTTGGTAGAGAGCAGTACCAGGACCCGAATACCAACCTCTTGACTTCAGGGATAGTGCTCATCCCTCCATTATAAAGTCTGGTTGAATTTGTTGGTGAGAAAATAAGGGAACGGGATATGCCAAATGGGTAGCCTCTCCAGACACTTTTATAATGAACTGCCAGTCTCACATTAGAACCTGTGCTTGAAATACCAGAGTTCCTGCTGCCTTTGTAGACTGATTCAAAGATTCTGCTGGCTAAGAACAGCAATGCAGTGATTTATGGAACTGCGGGACTGCCAACATGCTCCCATATTAAACTACTCAAGCTGACCTAGACCAGGCAGCCTCCGTACTAGGCTGGTGGTTCAGTTTATGCCAGAACTGGACTATTCCAACAGCCTCCTCACTGATGTCCCTATTCTGGAACCTTCTTTCTTCCACGTTAGTCGCCATCCTGCAGCCAGAGTAAACAGAGCCCCAGTCACAGCATTCAGAGCCTTGTAGAATAACAGAAGGGACATGGCCTTTGAATCTAGCACCACTAGGTTTGAACTGAGCCACGCCCTCACTAGCCACCTTGGGTAAATCACTTCAGTCTTTCTGAGGTCTGGTTTCTTCATCTTTAAGTTGGGAATAAATATCTCTATATTACAAGAGCGTGGGGATTAGATAAATTATAGTGTGCAAAGCATTTAGAACATTCCAAGCCACAAAGCAAAGCAGACACTTGATAAATGTTAGTATTCTTCCTGCTCCTAGCTCCTACATTTTGGCCATAATCCACCATTTCAACTTATTTTCCCACCTTGCAAACTCTGCTTTCCTTTCCTGATATACACATGCACACACACACACACCACTCTGTGCATTTCTGCATCCAGACCATTACTCAGCCTATTCCTTCTCTTGGAATGAACTCCCTCCAAGGCCCAGCATAAATTCTCTACCTTCAGGAATCCTCTGGTCATGCTGGGATTGATTTCTTCTGCTCCCAAACTCCTACTTTGTTTACATTCCTTTTTACCATAGTCAGTCTGATTTCTGTTATTTATGTACTTATCTATCTTCCCAACTACACTGGAGGGAGAAGGCTAGGAAGACAATTACTTATAGTAGGGCAGGAAATGTGTTGTTTTCCCCTGTGTATATTTCTCAACATTGGGTCTTGTACCTAGCAAGAGCTCAATATGTGCTTAGTGAATTGAATCTTTCCATGCCAGACTGGGAATCTTTCAGAAATCTCCTGTTCTGAATTTAGTCTAAAACTATGCATTTACTACCTAATTTGATAAACAGGCAACTTTGAGATATATTAATATTCTCAAACTAAGATCCACGAATACTCATGTGTGCTTGATTAATTTCTTCATCTTCCTTCCAACATACTCTGGACTCCTTCCTGGACATTGTGCCAACTTACAAGGAGACACAGCTGGGAGGATGTCTCTTACTCATGGAGGGAGGGTGATCTAGGAGCAAGCTCTTTGGAGAACTATTCCAACCTACTGGTTAAGAGACAATTGCCATTAACCAAAAGAATCAGAAAACAGAACTGGAGATGTTTATCTGCTTCAGTTTCAAAGTTTACAAAACAGAGTTAAAAATCACTTAGAACAGTGTCTGGCACATATTCGATAGTAACCATGCAAGCAATAAATGTTAGATGTTACCTTAACAATGTAGCAGACTGGATCGACCAGAGTCATGATGTTTCACTTCTAAATCTATCTCCTCCAATGTCTGTCCTTACACAATCTTGATCAAGTTCTTTCCTCATCTGTAAAATGGAAGCAATAGAA
Source organism: Tupaia belangeri chinensis (assembly GCF_000334495.1). Taxonomy (NCBI): domain Eukaryota; kingdom Metazoa; phylum Chordata; class Mammalia; order Scandentia; family Tupaiidae; genus Tupaia; species Tupaia belangeri. Next base: position 853,564 of record NW_006203445.1, read on the forward strand.
CCAGATAGTTCCCGAGCTCTGTTTATCTTCAACCATGTAAAATTTTCTGTGATCAACAAAGAACCTTCTGTTTCATATACTGAGGATGTTAGCATGGAAAAATGTGAATTTGTAGCTGCGGGTCTCCAGATGGGAGGGACCAGTTTCCCAAGGCCAAGGGCAGAATAACTGATTAGTGAACCACCTGTGAGTTTCCCTTGGGTGAGCATATCACACCAGTGCAGGTCTCTAAACAGAGCACTACCTCCCTCAACAAAACTCACAGTGAAGGCAACAAGTAAAGGCAACAAAATAATAGCTTGTGCAGAATTCCTGCATGTTTTTGCTTTTGACGCCTGTAATTAGGGCATCATCAATCTAAACTAGGGCCCTCTGTAGTCACCAAATGGAGGAAAAACACAAAGTCCCATTCTGAACCTGACAGCTCATAAAACAAGAACCAAATGAGTAAATAAAAAATATCACTGACTCATTTAACTACAAAGACTGCAGAGGCCTACTGTGTGCCATCCCTGTGCCAGGCAGAGGACTGAAACAGACAGAGCTCCTTGCCACCAATGTACTTAGGGTACACGAGGTGGCACACCCCAAGACAGACTGTCCTTGTGGTGAGAACCAGATTAGAGGTTCAGTCACTGCTACAGTTGTAGGGAGGGGGAGCAACTAAGTTGGCAGAAGGGCCAGCAAAGCCTCATCAAGGACATCATGTGAGACATGGGCCTTGAAGGATGAGAAGGAGAGAACTTCAGGGAAAGGAATACAAGCCAAGGCTGGATGGAGCAGGAGCATGAAAGGAATGGTGAGGAACAAGGACGAGGCTATTTTGACCGGGTGCAGGGTGCAAGTTTGGGAAAACAAAAGGAAACACGGCAGGAGGAGGTCTGGAAACAGACTGAGGAGGGCCTTGCCTGTGAGGCTGAGGAGGCCAAACTCTATACAGCAGGCAATGAAGCTCACCAAGGTATTTCTTTTTTCTTTTTCTTTTAATTTGCTAAAGGGTGTGTGCACTTGCCAGAGACAGACAGATGGGGGGAGTAAAAGGGGGAGTGAGACAGTACCTCCCAGGGAGGACTCCTGCACCACAACCCCCTCTCCTCCGCTCTGTCCTTAGGATTCTGGGCACACATACACATGTGCCTGGTGTGTCTCCATAGCCACCAGGCCCAAGACTCAAACCACCAGCCAGCCACGTGGCCACTGGCTCATCCACCACCAAGGTTTCTGAGCAGTGTCTCAGGAAGATCACATGGGTACCCATGAAGAGGGTACAAAAGGAAGCAAGTTAATATATTACTATGGGACCACACAACAGGAGACCACATGCACTTCCAAGCAAGAGCTGGAACCTAACAGCTCCTTTCACAGAGTTTCTCTCCCCCAAGGTTTGGCTTCATGCAACCTGAATTGCCAGACTCCCAGGCCATCAATATCTGCTAAAGACCTAGAGTATTAGGACTCCCAGGCCAAGTCGGCAACTCTCTAAATTACAGAGGGGAGCTAAGGTGGAATCAGTTGCAGGGGGAGGGTACCAAGTCTCTAAGGCTGGTTTTTCCATATGAAAATGGAACCCCGAGTCTCCTCTTCACATCACTTTCAGCCCAGCTCTCTTTAGAGGGGCTGAAGCTAAGGATAGAGTGCTGACGAGCACCTGGGTAATGGCAGAGATCCAATGAGACATAACCAACTCTCCAGCTTGGTGCCTGGCACATGTACACGCGATGCTTACTGCATTAGCTCCCTTCCCGTCCTACAAAGTTAGTTCCATCTGCAAATTTCACGGTCACATCAACTCTTCTCCCAGCGCCTACTTAAAGTACCTGGGTTTAAAATGACCTAGTTTTTAGAAATCACAGCTACCATATATTCAGTACCCATTACACGACAGGTGCCATACTAGGTGACCGACATTACAAAGTTGGTTCCATCTGCAAATTTCACCAATGCTTCAAGGCTCCGGTCACATCAACTCTTCTCCCAGCGGCTACTTAAAGTACCTGGGTTTAAAATGACCTAGTTTTTAGAAATCACAGCTACCATATATTCAGTACCCATTACACGACAGGTGCCATACTAGGTGACCGACATGTCATCCCATTACAGTGACTCTAGGATGCCCATTTTATAAAGGAGAAGCTGAAATTCTGAGAGGTGAAATGACACACAGCTAGAAGGCAGGAGAGATGAGATCGGAACCCAGATCAAGCGCTCCCAACGCTTCAGTTCCTGTCGCTGGCTTCTCTCTGCCGTGACAGGTAGCCTCCAAGCTCTGTACTGAGAGACTGCACCTGACTGTCACCTCTCTCTATTGGACAGACACCTGCACTTGTCAGGAGCTCTTAATATTGCAAATTAAGTGAAAACAGTTAAAATAACGTAGTATACCATTTGTATAAATTCCTCACATAAAAAACTATCCACGACATTGGGCTGCCTAAGCCTCAGCCTTGACTCCTGGAAAGGACTGAGTCCCAAACTGTCCACAGACTGAGGCTCCGACTCTGACACTGACTCAGCCCAACCTCAGGCACAGGCTCAGCTCCCACCCGGGACAGACGCTGCAACCTGATCTTGTCACAGACGGAGCCCTAACAGGTCACAGATGGAGTCCTGAGGACAGTCTAAAAAAGCGTCCCCTTCGGCTGTCCCTCCGCACCGAGTCGGGTCGTGACCTCGGGTCGCTCAGAAGGCCCTGACTGCCCCTCCCGAGCACAGGGACTCACCCGCAGACCCTCGCCCCATTTTGCTGGAGAGACACCCCGCTGTCTCGATTTACCTCAGCCAACTCCCTGCCGAAGCGGCCGCGCGCACCCCCACCTGCAGATGTCTCCGCCGAGAACGCGGAAGAGGCGGAGCTAGCCTGGGGGGGCGGGCCCGGCCAGAGATGGGCGTGAGGGGCGGGGCCGCGCCTGCGTCCTGGCGGCCCCCCGGAGGCGGGACATTTGCTGAGCAAACTGCGCAGGCGTAATACGAGGCGGGTGGGAAGATCACCGTTTAAGGGTGGGGCTTGGCATCTTGGACGCTTTCCAATGGCAATGAAGCGTCGGGAGATCCGGAAAGCTCTAGGAGGGAAGAGGGAGGGCCGCGGCAGGTGTAATTACCATTTACTGAGCGATTCTCTATGCCAGAAAAGAATTCTTAAATGTCTTTTAAATATGAGCAAATGCTGCCAGTCTCTTGAAACAGGAGCTGATTCTGTAAAATTTCGTTAAAAGCCTAGGTACTTAGAATTTCACCATGAGAATTTCTCCTCTGTATTCCAAAATTTTATAAAACTTAAATAAGAGTTTATTACTTGGAAAAAAAAAAACCTGCAAATAAATAACACCTCAGTCAGCCTCTACCCCTCCCCTAGGCTGCTGGAGCGATGAGAGAAGATGAGAGTGCTGACTTGGATTTAAGTCAGGCCCTGACTCTCAGCGTGTTTCCCTCTTTGGGAGATGCAGTAAACATCCCTTCCCTGTCTTTCTCCAGATTGTGAAGGTCTGGCTGAGCAATGCTTGCTAAGGAGACTCTTGGAGTTGCTTCCTATCATCCACCTGAGAAACATTTGTTTAGTTTTCTTTGCTGTGCTCATCTTCTCATCTGTTTGATAAAAGGCAGTGAGGAACATTCAGTCTGGGTAAAAACTGGTGGGAGGATATCTTTTCCCAGGCTTCTGTGTTCAGTTTCTTCCAGAATCAGTCCAAGCTGAAGGCCCCTAGCCAGCCTGATGTTTTTCACCTGTCACCATGGAATCCCACATAAACTTCTGGTCTTCAGAGCCCTTGCTGGCCTGTACCCGGGCTTCCGACTGAGTCATTCAGCACTACATTCCAGTCTTAGGTTCTCAAAGCTGCTAAGTCCCCTGCATCTGCAGGGCAACCAAATTCATTTAATATCAGATGAGGGCCGTGGTAGCTCTCAGAGAAAAGAGAGCTCCTCCAAGTCAAGTAGAACTTCAGCCATACTTGTGGCCCATTTCCCCCACATATTCCACAGCCCCCTGGGGGTAAGGAGAAAAATGGCAGCAGAAAACTTCAAAGAAGCTACTGTGTTCATGGAAGCCAAGGGCATCCTTTACTCAACAGGTAGATGCTCTGTCCCAGGGTGGGGAGGATGGCCTACACTCTCATTTCCTGCTCTAAATATTATGGATCTTGAGCCAACAGGTAAACAAAGCCTAGTTTGGTTTCTCAACCCAGTTGCCGCTTCGCCTTTCCTGCTAGGTTTTGCCCTGGGTGGGTTGGTTAGGGGGGCAGCTCTCTTCTCTGTATTGCATCTCTCTTCTCTGTCTACCTGACTGTTCTCTAAGAATCCCTCTCTCAATCTCTCAAGACAGTTTGTGTCAGCTTCCCATGGAATGTGCAGGCCTGGGGTCACATGACTCACAGATAAATCTCTCCTCACTGCCATGGTACATCTTAAAATGACCAATAGCCCAGAGCACGTACTTCTAACAATCTGAACTGTCCAGTGACTGAGGAGGTAGTGAGTGAGCTATCATTGGGGGTGTGCAAACACCATCCTTTTAGAATGCTGAACTTGAGCATCCTCTGGAGAGTCAGAAGGTACAGAAGAGTGAACCTTCCAGATCCTAGAGCAGTGGAGGTAGGGATTCTGGGGGCTTACAGAGGACCCAGGCAGCTGACCAGCGACAAACTTGATTTCATAAGCTGTTACATGTCGGGCACTTAGAATTCAACTCTGGTCTGAGCAGCATGTGGGTTAGGAGCAGTGGGATGATGGCAAGACCCGAGTCAACTGGTTCAGGTGTCTCCTGGGGAGCAAGCTCAGGAATCAGCCCACCAGTCCACCTCTTCTTATTCTTCTTTTCTTTTTTTTTTTTTTTTGTTGTTGTTTATAATCGTTCTTTTTCTTTTTTTTTTTTTGAGAGGTGTTTGCTATAGGGCGTGTGCGCTCGCCAGACAGACAGAGAGAGAGACAGAGAGACAGAAGCGAGAAATCACCCCCCGGGGGGATGGCCACGCCACAATCTCTTCTCTCCATTCTCCTCTCGGGATCTTGGGCACGCACGCACACGCGCCCGGCCTGAGTTTTAAGCCACCGGGTCCGGGACGTGAACCGTGGTTGACTACATGGGAGTCCAGCGACATAGCCACTACGCTAACTGCTGGTCCCTTTTGGAGAGGTTTTTGCCATAGGGCATGTGCGCTCACCAGAAAGACAGAGAGACAGAATGTGAGAAATCACCCCCTGGGGAGGTGGCCACGTAGCAATCCCTTCTCCTTCAATTCTCCTCTTGGGGTCTTGGGCATGCATGCACACGTGCCCGGCGTGAGTTTAAGTCACCGGGTCCGGGACTTGAACCGCGGTCAACTACATGGGAGTCCAGCGACATAGCCATTATGCTAACCACTGGTTCCCCCACCTCTTCTTCTTGAGAATGGCTTCCTCTCCTGTAATTAGGGTTGGGACTGTATTTCTACTCCATCTTTTCACCCATAGCTTCAGAAAAACACCCAGATTCAGAGAGTGGTGTGAGAATAGCCAGTGCCGTGTGACCTGAGCTAACACAAGGAAAGATTTGACATCAGGTGGCGTTCCTGGAAGGCAACGGCCAGCTCTCCCTACCTCAAGGGTCCTAGAATTCCAAGGGCCCTGGGATAACCTCAGTGTCCACACCCTGGAGAGCTGAGCCAGATGTGACCACATCGGTCACAGCCCTCACATGGTCCAGGATCTCAGGACAAAAAATCCCTTACACCCATTCTGCCAGCTCCTTTCACAGTCTGCCAGGAGCCATGTGGCACTTGGACCACACTTCCCACCAGTGGCTGCTGTAGTTTGATTCCTTTATTTACCAAAAATAACAATGATAAAGTCTTCCCTCTGTTTCACAAAAATAGATTTTCCCACTTCCCCTCCCCGTAATCAGCCCTTGCCACAACCTAGAATTGGTCTTGCCAGCCACAGTTTACCCTGGAGAAAGCACTGACTCCCCTCACTCCGGAGCCTCTGGCAAAGCTGCCAGGTCAGCGTATTTTCCTTGGGAATGTCTCTGGAGGCAGCAGAGCAGGAGTCCCAGGCCCAGCTGGCCAGCCCCAGAGGGCAGGCTGCTTCTAGGTCATCAAGAGAGGATGATTTTGGATGCTTGGCTCAGCAGATCCCAGTCAACCCAAAGGGCGGTGGGGCAGTCTGGCATCAGACTGGAGGTCCTTGCTCAAAGCAGGAACAGTTGTGTCCTGGAGAGGGTCTGCCAAGCCCCTTCTCCATGTGCATCTCTGTGCAGCAACTGCTGGGCCTTGTTGTGGACAAGGAGTTAGGGCCCCTGGTTTCTAGTCCAGTTCCACAGCGAGGTCATGGACACTTTCTCCCTCTTCTCTTGGCTTCCATTTCCTCCTATGTACAGTGAGACAGTGAGACTGGATGATTCTTGGGTTCCTTTTTGCTCTCCATCCTGGCCTCCCAGTGGAGGCCTTAGGAAGGCAAAAGCCATTTCTTCCTCAGTTTCCCCACACGGGGCTGCACACGGAGATACTGAGTAGTGGAGTGCTTAATGAACATCCCAGTCTACATGGAGGGCTGTGCACTGAGATCCAGTTGGCTGGAATGTCGCAGAGATGGTGGGAAGGAGGCAGGTACTGTTAGGATTGGGGCTCTCCAAGCCTGGAAGAATCTGTTTATCAGCTGCATGATCCTCGGTACTGGGAATCAGGATTTGGGAATTGGGAATCAGAGTTCCCAATTCAAGTTGCACCAACTCCTTGGACTGGAGGATCATTTTGTGGTGGGCTTTAGATTCTAGGAGCCAGGTCTTCAGATTCTGGGAGTGAGTCTGGAGTCATGATTCCCAGTTTAAGGGCCAGGGGACCTTCATGGACATGAGGGATCATCCCTAACTCCAGGAGGCTGTCTAGAATCTGGCTCTCCTGGAGGCAGAGGGATGATGGAAATAACAGCTCTGGGGCATCTCTGGCTGAGCAAATCAGAATCTGTGTCTGCAGTGGACAGGGCTTTAGAAACTTGGGGTGGGGCTCCCCGTTAAACTACCCCCCCCAGCTCCCCGGGACTTATGCTGATGGAGGATGGTAGCCTGGAATGTTCAAGTGCCATGCCACATCTACACCACATCTTGTGTTCTCACACACATGGTTAGAGACACTGAATGGGGACAGTGACTCCTACAGTGGTCACGGTCTGATGATCCTAATCTCTTAATCCATACACCTACCCATTTATCCATCCATCCATCCATCCATCCATCCATCCATCCACCCAATGCTTATGGAGGGCCTACTACTATGTGCCAGGGAGGGTCTACCATAGCCAGCACTCACACATATACCCACAGTCAAAATCATACACACAAGCACACACACACGCACACACACTGGCACCTGTGCTCACTCACACACAGGCTGCTCACTCTTGCACCTTGCCATCACCTCAGCCATGTCTTCATACCCTGGAGAGGCTTTGGAACCACTACAGAGGGGTCAAGTATCACAGTAGAAGTCCTCTAGCCTACCTGACCCCACCCTTAGACTTTATCCAGAGGTTTAACTCCTCTTTTCCTTCTGTTTGCCACTTCAAAGCCTTTCTTGTCTTCATTCACCAGCAGTAAGGGGACACGTGGGCAGACTCCTGAGAACTAGAGGTCCAGAGGTTTTGGGCAAGTGGAGGGGCCCCAGGCCTTCCAATTCCCCTGCACAACTCCTGAGAGTCCCCTCCTCTAGCCACCATGAGTTCAAATGGTCCATCTGATGGGCGATAGTGTCCAGGCCTGGGCTCAGTTACAGATCCTCTCTGTCATCTCCCTCTGTAGAGACACAAGGTGGGGAATGGCCTGTCAAACAGCCCCTTCCCAAAACACAGGGTCCAGCTGCTCTTCTGCTTGAACCTGGCCCCCTCCCAGCCCCAGTCCTGACTCCAGGCTGCAGATCTGAATTTGAAAACTGGCACCTGGGGCCGGCAGGTGGTGTGGTGGTTAAGGGCACTGGACTCCCACATGGTCAGCCGCAGTTCAAGTCCCGGACTTGGTGGCTTGCTTTCTCACTCTCCTCCCCTCCATTCTGTCCCTCTCTGGTCAAATTTAAATAAATAAATAAATAAAATTAAATAAAATAATTCCTTTTTAAAAAACCTGGCACCTGAATGAATCCTCTATTAAAGTTTAGAACCTATGGTTAAATGAATTGCCTTCCTCTAACTTACCCTCTCGGGTAATGGAGTATCTTAGAGCAGGCAGCCTTTGGATCTGAACCTCACAGGGGCTAGCCTTGTGGGAGGCAGGGTGAGGAGGAGGACAGAGGGGGGTTGGCCTCACCAGTGGCTCCAGCTCCCGCTGGTCCACCAGGCTGAACTCGCGGATGAAGTAGTAGAAGTGTTTGTAGCAGGTGTTGACGTGCGCCTCTGCGCCCATGTTGAGGATGCTGTCGAAGTGGTGGATATAGACGTGGACAAAGACGCGGAAGAGGCGGGTCAGGATCTTGGTGCAGACCTGCTGGAAGTTCTTGGGGAAAGGAACTCCTGGGGGCAGGGAGGGGCAGAGAAGGGATCAGCATCCCAGTGACAAAACTGCTCCACTTTACCCTCCCTCACACAGGCAGCCTTTCCTCAGGATGGCTTTTTCCTTAGCACGCTTCTCAGCACACACCCCATAGGGAGACGTTGCTTTCGCTTTCCCATACCTTCCTTTTTAAATGAAGCACGAATCTGACTGTACCATTCCCTTGCTGAAATACAAATCATCTTCCACATTTCCCTATCACCTAAAGAAGGGCTCTGCAATCTTGTTGAGGGTCACCGAGCACCACTTCATAGACTACGATGGCCCAAATTCTCCCCAGAAGTGTGTGCGTCCGCAGAGAGCCACATATCACACCCTGGTACACGATTCCAAAGGGAGTTCAACTTCTGGGTCTATATTTTAAAAATCTGGGCCTTTGGGGTTCAGTCCTAATGTCCAAGCATGGCACTGCTCAAGGCCTTCATGATCTGATTCACTCTCCCTCTCCAGTCCCTCCCTGAGTCCTCCTCTTTTCAACGTTCACACAGCAGGCTCCACAGCTCCAAGTCTGAAAATCATTAATTCTTCTAAAACTATTCCTTCAGATATTTAGGAACACAAAGAGCCTTCCATCTGTGAGCCAGGCCCTATGCTGGGCCCTTTGCACTCTGGCCTCTAATCCCCACAGTTCTGTCAGTTACTCCACATGATAAAATGGAGGTGCATATGGGTGGAGCCACTTGCCAAAGGCCACGTTAATTAGTACAGATTGAAGACAGGATCCAAACCCTCCTGCAGCTCACTGCCACACCCCTCAGAGTTATATGATATAGACTCTGCTCACTGGAAGTTCCAGGACCGGAGTCTCACAGGCTCTGGGACTTAAAACTGAAGTGAGCAAGAGTCTGGATTCAGGTCCACAGCTGGCCTGCCCAGCATTGAGGGCCCCCTTCCGTTCTTCACTGCTCTCAGGAAGGCTGCCCCTCAGACTGACCCTTCCATCTAGACTTGGGGTCCTGGGCCATGGGTGACCTGAAATCCAACTTCAGTTCAGTGCACTTTCCCACTCATGGCCTTAGTGTCCTCCTGTGTAAAATGAAGATACTCATTGTTGATCATGACAGGGCAGGACGTGGCAGGCCATGGCTGGGGAGGGGTGGGGGGGGCTGGAGTAGGGGCACGAATCTGACTGTACCATTCCCTTGCTGAAATACAAATCATCTTCCACATTTCCCTATCACCTAAAGAAGGGCTCTGCAATCTTGTTGAGGGTCACCGAGCACCACTTCATAGACTACGATGGCCCAAATTCTCCCCAGAAGTGTGTGCGTCCGCAGAGAGCCACATATCACACCCTGGTACACGATTCCAAAGGGAGTTCAACTTCTGGGTCTATATTTTAAAAATCTGGGCCTTTGGGGTTCAGTCCTAATGTCCAAGCATGGCACTGCTCAAGGCCTTCATGATCTGATTCACTCTCCCTCTCCAGTCCCTCCCTGAGTCCTCCTCTTTTCAACGTTCACACAGCAGGCTCCACAGCTCCAAGTCTGAAAATCATTAATTCTTCTAAAACTATTCCTTCAGATATTTAGGAACACAAAGAGCCTTCCATCTGTGAGCCAGGCCCTATGCTGGGCCCTTTGCACTCTGGCCTCTAATCCCCACAGTTCTGTCAGTTACTCCACATGATAAAATGGAGGTGCATATGGGTGGAGCCACTTGCCAAAGGCCACGTTAATTAGTACAGATTGAAGACAGGATCCAAACCCTCCTGCAGCTCACTGCCACACCCCTCAGAGTTATATGATATAGACTCTGCTCACTGGAAGTTCCAGGACCGGAGTCTCACAGGCTCTGGGACTTAAAACTGAAGTGAGCAAGAGTCTGGATTCAGGTCCACAGCTGGCCTGCCCAGCATTGAGGGCCCCCTTACGTTCTTCACTGCTCTCAGGAAGGCTGCCCCTCAGACTGACCCTTCCATCTAGACTTGGGGTCCTGGGCCCTGGGTGACCTGAAATCCACTTCAGAACCCCGCCCCCCAGTTCAGTGCACTTTCCCACTCATGGCCTTAGTGTCCTCCTGTGTAAAATGAAGATACTCATTGTTGATCATGACAGGGCAGGACGTGGCAGGCCATGGCTGGGGAGGGGCTGTGGGCACTGAATCGTGACTCAGTGCCCAGCTTCCTTCAGCATTCAGACTTCTCCCCTCTGGGCTTGACCACCCTGCCCCGCCCATCTTGGATTCCCACAGCCTGTGCAGGGATGAACAGGGATGAGGCCAGCAGGGGCTGAGGCGTAGGGTACAGGTGGGGCTGCAGTGATGAACACAGTGTCATGCCTGCTCAGCTCCCAGACCAACACCCTGCTCCGCTGCCCCTGGGTGGAGAAGCTGAGCCAATATGACATCACTCATCTCCTCTCCCACCCTCACCCCCTGCAAGCTGCCCTGCTGAGATAAGAAAAGTCCTCACAGCCGGAGATGGACAGGGGAAATTCTGCACTCGGAGCCCCGTCTGAGGTGAAGACACCATTCCAGTCCACTTGAGCCCTGACCTCTTTTCTCTCCTGGGGCTAGGAGGCTGAGAGAACTCCTAGAATGCTAAAGGTCAGATCAGCCCAAGTTGGGGAACCTGTTCTGGAAGGTTATGAGAATCACAGTGTCTGTGATCTTGCTGGAGTGGTCCCTGGAAGGACAGTGAAGTTTCAGACAAGAGCCCCAAAGGGGAATCAGGTGGTCCTAGTCAAATGCTTGACCTCGAGGGCCACCCAGTGGCACAGTGGGAACACAATGATCTGTAATGGTGACCCACATGGGAAGTTCTGGGTTTGCACCCAGAGACCTCCCTGAACATGCCAGGTGCCTGCCGGTGTGCACGGCCCATGATATGGCTGGTTGGAGCTGGGTCATGCCGGGAAGACTCCATTGGGGGCACCTGTCTCTGTCCCTCTGTCACTTGTAGAATAAATAAATAAATAAATAAACAAATAAATAAAAGTTTAAAAACAAGGCAGGACTGGGCCAATTGGTGACATTGGTTAGGATGACTGAATCCTTGACTGGGGGAATTGGTGACATTGGTTAGGATGACTGAATCCCACATGGCCAACTGCATGGTTTGAATCCCAGACCTGGCAGGTTGAAAAACGCACCATACACATGTGTGCACGTGCCCAAAATTGGAAAAGGAGAAATGGAGAGAAGGGACTGCAGTGCGGGCATCCCCCTTGGCAGGGTGCTTTCTCACTTCCCCTTTCTGTCTGTCTCTCTCTCTCTGGCAAGTACATGTGCCTTCTAGCAATTTTTTTAAAAAAAGAAAAAAAGAAACAAAAGCTTGATTTTGAGCAAGACATTTTAACTGTCTCAACCTCAGTTTCATTTTCTACAAAATGGGAATGAAAGTCGCCCCTCCCCCACGGCTGGTACATGGAACTACATGCCTCCTCCATGGACCTCTGGCTCCCTCCCTCCCTGGCCCGGCCTGGCTGTCGTGGCGCTCACCAACACGAGTGGGAAACACGTCCTCGTCGTTGATGAGGCCCTCGATCCAGTCCATGAGCAACGCCATGTAGCGCGGCGCCGAGAGCTTGGCCGGCCGCCGGTACTGGCGCTCGTCCTGCCAGCGGTACTCATAGCGCGGCCCGCCGGCCATGACCGGGCAGCTGGTCTCGTTGCAGTGCTCGGCCATGGTGCCGTAGATGAGGTTGATGCGGTTGAAGAAGTCCACCACATGCACTGCGATCCAGTCGTCGATGTTCTCCCCAGGGGGCAGCCTTACCACACTGCGCAGGTCCAGCCCTGACTTGAGCGATGCCTGCGCCTTCTTGTAGAGCTCGAAGCGCTGTGTGCCTGGCTCGAAGCGCTTCCTGGGACGGAACGTTTTGTCCTTGGAGAATACCTGCTTCAGGCACAGTGCCATGGCCAGGCAAGGCAGGGGTGGGCGTCTAGAGGCACAGACCTGGAGATGCCCTGCCAGGGACAGAATGGGGCAGTAGGTGGTGGGGGCCTTGACTTCCAGCATACCCTTTCCCTCTCATCTCCCAGCCTTGGGTGAGCCTGTGCTCCCTTTGCCTAGACTCTCAGTCCCCATCTCCTAGGTCCACACCTTCCCAGGCTACTTAGCCATCCTCCCCCTGCCAAGCCCCCACCGCACTCCCATCTTGTTCTGTTTCCTCTCTGCTTTCTTCTGTCTCACAGAGGCCTGGGCTCCCAACAGGTGCTCAGCCTTGCTGTTGACCATCAGGTCACAGAGGCTCCTGCGAGGCCTACCAGGAGGCAGGAGCCTGGAAGGGACTACGTCTGGGAGACCCACAGGCCAGCTGGTGCCACATGGGAAAGTCTAGTGCATTGTGCTGGGGGCAGGAGGGCCCCCCGCCTTCAGTTTCCTCTGAGATATCCCATAGTTCTTCCGGCCACCGGGGATTCCCAGGGAGCAGGAGGGACTTTTCTACCAAAAATGTCCTTTCCTTTTACCCTGAAAGAGGAAAGGGCCCTCACTTGGCCAGCTGGGAGGCCTGAGTGTGACTGCAGGCGCTGGAGGAAGGGGGAGGGAGGCAAGCCTCAAGAGCACTGCTTCCTCTCACAAGGGCTGGAGATCCTTCCTCCAAGTCACCTCGCCAGTCCCAAATCTAAACAGGCCACTGACTCCTCCTCCTGCACCTGACACTCAGGAGACATTCCTAAAGCACCTGCTATGTGCCTGGCACGGGGTCGGGGGGTAGGAGAAGACAGTCAGGTCCGCCTGCTGGGCCCAGCTAGAGTTCATATGCATTTGCTTTGCCTCTTAGAACTCAAGGATCCCAGATTCAGAACAGACTTGGGGGACAGTGACTACAGTTCCAGACTCAGAGGTCTTAGGGCTAGTCCCAGCTCCACCACTGGCTTTCTGGGTGACCTGTAGCACCATGGATAGTGACCCATACTAATCCTGGGTCACAGCTGGGTTTCTGAGACTCTCAGGGTGGTCATCCCATCTCCCCTGTGAGCTCTTGGGAAATGCAGACCCAGCTGGGACTGGAATGGAGCCACTAACCCTGACCCCAGGCTGAGCACCTAGGCTATGTACAGGCCAAGCACTGAGCTCTGCCTCCAGGTTGAACTCTTACCTGGTTTTCACCCAGGTCAGTCTGAGCCCTGACTTTAGCCTACACTGAGGCACAACCACAGACAAAGCCTGCCTGGCCTTGACCTTGGACTGACTAGCTGACACTGGACCAAGCTGCTTTCTTACATCTCCAGTAATGCCAAAATGGGATTAGGGAAGGGAAGGTGGAAACCAGGTGACAATTTGATGAGACCAAAGGCATGGGGAGGAGTCAGCGTGTGGGGGGAGGTATTACTTCTGGCAAGAAGCCAAACCAGCTGGACGAGGCATTTGGAACAAGGGTCCTTCCTTGTATCCACAACAGGCAGGCTGGGATAGGGACAGTCAAGTAAGATAAGAGCAGTTTGGAGAGTAGGGACTGCCGTCTCTGCTGCAGGATTTTGTCCTGTCAGAAAGAACTCAAAGATGTGGAAGGTCATCCCATCCATTGTGGACTCCTCAACTTTCCACCCAGAAATCCCTAGGGTGGGACCTGAGCTTCCTGGCCAAAGAGGAGATTTCTTTTTTTCTTTTGGAGAGGTTTTTGCTATAGGGCGTATGCGTTTGCCAGAAAGGCAGAGACAGACAGAGAGACAGAAAGAGAGAAATCACCCCTCAGGGGGGTCAGCCACACTGCAATCCCTTCTTCATTCTCCTCTTGAGATCTTAGGCATGCACGCACATGCGCCCGGCATGAGTTCAATCCCTTCTCCTCCATTCTCCTCTTGGGATTTTGGACATGCACACACTTGTGCCTGGTGTGAATTTTAAGCCACCGGGTCTGGGACTTGAACCACAGTTGACTATGTGGGAGTTCAGCGAAGTAACTATTACACCCTCCCATGTGTTCTCTTACACTTGCCCTTCCACCTGACCACACATGGTCAGAGTGAATGTTACCTCCCCTGCAGCCTTCTCTACTGAACCAGACCTCCTTGTCCTCAGGTAGAGGCTGCTGTGTGGCCACTGCTGTGGCCACCCCACTCTCAGCTTAAGATAGGGCCTGGCACAAAGCTGTAAGGAAACCTTAGACCCAAGCATTTTAGAAATAGTCCTGAGAAATCAACTGGCCCAACTCACTCGTAAGATGGGGAAACCAAGGCCTAGTAAGGGGGTGTGAGGAGCCTGCATTCAAAGAGGGTGTTAGAGACAGAACTGGAAACTGGTGCCCGATGTCATGGGTTCAGTCCACGACAAGGAGTAAAAGGACCATTTCCTGCACTGACTGGTCACTGGTCTGGTGGAGATGAGAGGAGGGGAGAGAGGGGCAGCATCTTCTCCATCAAACAGACAACCTGTTTCCCACCCCCCACATGCTGACCTGTGAGCTAGAGTCCCACCCTCCTGCTGCTTCAAGGCCTAGGGGGAGGGGGTCTTCCTAGGAAACTGTAAGGACAGGAGTTGGGGGGCTGGGGGTTGGGCAGGTGTAGGCCAGGTGCCCTGCTGTCTATGCTACCTCTCGGCCTTCACTCCCCACCCTCATGCCCTCACTGAGCTGCAGTTTCTCACAGAACCTCTGTCCCCACTCTGACTGCTGCTTTTCTCTCTTAGCACCTGTTCCTAAGGTTGGATGTCCTTTTACTTCTAGAGTGGCCAGGGGCTTGCTCACTCCCTGGTGGGACCACTTGTTTCTGACGCTCAGCTAGCTGCCAAGCCACACCTGCCAGTCCCTGGGCCTGGTCCGGATCTCACCCGAGAACGGCTCTAGTTTGAATCCAGAAATCAGCTTGGGCCGCTCTGTATGGCGAAGATCCAAGAGAAAAGTAGAGGCGAGGACTCTTCGCTCTCCCCGCGGGGCTCAGTCTCCTGCGGCTCCCCATGCCCACCCAGGCCTCCTAGAGGATCCCTTACACCTCCTACCCCCACCCCCCCTGCAGCTGTCAGGGCCAAGAAGGTCATAGGACCCGGAGGAGCCGGCCTGACATTTCCGCTCCCCCAGACACGCCCCCCTCTGCCTCCGCCACCCCCAACCCCGACTTTCACAGCTCTGAGCCCAGCTAGGACTCCGGACAGGGCTGTGGCCAGCCTTCGGGTCATCTCCGGGCGGTGCCACGCTGGGACATCGAAGAAATGAAAGTGGAAACAGGCTGGGCCGTGCGCGCGGCGGGGGCGCGGCCGCTCCCTCC
>NW_006203445.1:869399-883690 GCF_000334495.1 Tupaia belangeri chinensis
GCTGGGCTACCGCCGCCTTCCAGCCCCCGAGGCGACGCCAGCTCCGCCCCGACCCCGCCACGGTGCGGCCACGGGGCTGGAGAGGGCGGGGAAAAGGGACTCCCCCACCCCCGCCCCAATACACTGGCGCGCGGACTCCCGCCTCTCCGGGAAGTCCTTATCTGGCTCGGCTTGTCCTGCGAAAGCACTAGCTGAGCAGCTCTGCCGTCTCCTCCGGCGAATACCGAGGAAAGGACTTCGGAACCCTAGACTGGAAAATGGGGATAAGCTCAGCTTCCGTCTGAGTAGAAACAAAAACGATGTATTTACATGATGGTTTCCCCGCCCTCCTCCAGGCATCTGCATCTCCCTTGTCTGTGAACTGGTTAAGGGATCTGGGCTATCCCTTCCATGTCACTTCCATGTCCTGGGTCCCTGGCATGGTGCTGGCACTCAAAACCCAGCTGAAAAAATGAATGCCTTGGTAGTCATGCGCTGTCTCTCGCCCTGGAAGGACTAGCCCCAGTGCTCCAATCTCAGACTTCACCTTTTCCATCAAGGCCAGGGACCTTGCTCAGGTCTGGCTAACTCTCTTCACTTGGGACCCAGTCACCCCATTGCCCACCCCAGTCCTTGTCCCAGTTGTTCACACTGTGAAATAGCTTCCTCCCCTCCTTCCAACCAGAGCCAAACCCTTCCATAGCTGACCCATCTCTCTACTTTTCCTCTTTTCTTTTAAAGTTTATTTCTTCCTTGAGCAAGAAAGACAGAGTGAGGTCCTCCAGCAGGGTCTTGACACAGTGGTCTACACCACACCCTCAGGCTCATGGATATGTGCGTGTCCCTCTGTCTGGCAGAGTGTGGCATTTTACTTCTGTGCCACTGTCCGGCCCCCTCACTCTCCCTACTTCTTTACCTGGGTCCCTCTCTTGAGATCAGACAGTTGTTCCCACACCAGACCTATGGCCCACCAGACCTATGGCCCACAGGCCAGGGACCAGCGACTGGCTCTGCTGGGATGGGAGGGAAGGTCAATCAGAGGCTTCCTAGACTAGGTGGACCAAGGAAGACAGCTGGGCCACACAAGTCACCCTGGAGGGTGCTGGAGCTGAGCACTTGTGGGTAGGGGGTAGCTGGAGGCCAGAGAGGGCGTTTACCATGGCTTGGATGTCTCTCTATGCTCCTCTTGTGTCTAGACCTTCTGCTAGCTCTATGACATGAAAACACCGAATCCTTAAGAATCTCAGCTCATAGAATTGAGTATCCATTTTTTTTGCACCATACTAAGGTTCTCTCTTTTTTCCAGGTTTTTGCCATAGGGTATGTGCACTTGGGAGAGAGACACCTAGGGGAGAAGTGAAAAATTACCCCCGGGGGGCTTGGTCATGCTGTAATCCCTTCTCCTCTATTCTCCGCTTGGGATGTTGGGCAGGCGTGTGCACATTCCTGGTGTGATTTTTCAAGTCACAGGGTCCAGGACTTGAACTGTGATCAGCCACATGGGAATCCAGTGCCTTAACCACCATTCCACCTGTTGGCCCTTAAAGTTTGCTGTATTTTTCTGTCTGAGTCATAATCTGCACAGAATCTCCTATTAAACAAACATTTGCATGTGGAGAGAATTCAGATCAACTCCTTCATTTCAGTTGCTCTCTCAGTTAACACCTTCTGTTGAGCGTGACTGTGTGCGCTGGGAGCAGGGGCCTGGATGATGAGACTGACCCAGTCGCTGATCTCTGGTACTGACAGGTTACCTTGCCCAAGGTTGGAGGACAGGTCAGAGCTCAGTCACCCAGAAGGGAGAATGTGGCTATGGACTGATGGCCGAGCACTTTGTGAGCGTGGCAGTATCTGCAGGAAGTGTGTAGAACACCCAAACTGGTTTGCTTGTTTTTTTTTTTTTTCAAACATTAGCTTTTAAAAAGAAATTCAGTTTTCCTTCTGTATTCATTATAGAATGTGTATGTGCCCATGTGTGTGAGAAGGAGAAAGAAAAGTGTCCTCCACAGGGTCTGGGCATGCCTCAATACCCTTCCTCCAGTCCTAGTACCTGAGCCCGGCATGCTTCAGGTTGACTGGGCCGGGCATTTGAACCATGGTGTCATGGGTTCCTGCTTATCTTGACTAGTGCATTAGTACTGTTCCACAGAGCTGATCCAGGTTCATTTTCTAATACTTATTTCATAAGAGAGAGATGTGAAAGGCACCCTTGACATGATCTTGTCACACCACAATCCCCTTCTCCTAGCCCTCCAGTTAGTCTTGACCTTGGATATGCATCTTGCATGCTTTGGGTCAACATAAGACCTGATCTTGTGGTTGACTCCATGCCTCTTAGCACTGCAGATCAGTAAGCTACCACCACTGGGGCTGGGCCCAAATGGGGCATTTTTGGTGAGTTTAATGAAGGCATACTTGCAGGCGTAGTCTGGGTGTGGGGAAATCACACAGATAGCATATCACCAAAGGGCTAGCAAGAGCAGCAGGTGGCCATACCCCCTAGGCTGAAGGAGTGCTGAGAGGGAGTGGAAGAAGAGGTATGAGATGCAGACAGAGACTGTGGCCTGACGTCCAGGGGCATTCCCAGCTCACAGCTACCACACAGGGAAGGACTGGGGATAAGCAGGAGGCCTCACTCTCCTCCCTCCCTCCAGTCTCTACCAGGTGTCCCCAGTGGCTGAAACCTACCAGAAAGCAAGACAAAGAACCTGAGGCTGCAGCCTACAGAGGTTGGCCTCCTGGGGCAGAGAGCTGGGTGGAGGGTCACCTGGGGGCCGGGGCTGACTTCAGAGCAAATGACTTAGAAATTGCTGTGCTGTCCTTATCACTTAGTTCTAAATATTCCAGACATTTCATTGTAATTTTCTAACTCTTGGATGGGTTAGAAGTGTGCCTTTTAGTTCCCCAGCCTATGGGAGGTTTGTGTTTTTCTGGCCGACTTCTAATTATATTGCACCGTGGCCAGAGAGCATGGTCTGTAGGGTTCTCTGGAATTTGATGCAATTTCCTCTGTGGCTGTGTACGTGGTTATTTTCTGTACCCCTGAGCTGAGTATTATAGGATGAGCAGGACAAGAAAGACAGAGTGAGGTCCTCCAGCAGGGTCTTGACACAGTGGTCTACACCACACCCTCAGGCTCATGGATATGTGCGTGTCCCTCTGTCTGGCAGAGCGTGGCATTTTACTTCTGTGTCTCTCTCCCAAGTGTACATACCCTGTGGCAAAGACCTGGAAAAAAGAGAGAGAACTTTAGTATGGTGCAAAAAAATGGATACTCAATTCTATGAGTTGAGATTCTTAAGGATTCGGTGTTTTCATGTTATAGAGCTAGCAGAAGGGTTAGACACAAGAGGAGCATAGAGAGACATCTAAGCCGTGGTAAACGCCTTCTCTGGCTTCCAGCTACCCCTACCCACAAGTGCTCAGCTCCATCACCCTCCAGGGTGACTTGTGTGGCCCAGCTGTCTTCCTTGGTCCACCTAGTCTAGGAAGCCTCTGATTGACCTTCCCTCCCATCCCAGCAGAGCCAGTCGCTGGTCCCTGGCCTGTGGGCCATAGTGTGCTTCACTCTTCATCTGGTGAAGAGTGAAAAGCACAGAATCTTACTGACCAATGTTGAAGGAAACTCAGAAGGTCCCAGCTCATCCACAGAGTCCCTGGTGTCTACAGGATGGGAGATGGGTGGAAGTTTGGGGAAACCAGAGATAGACCAGAGCCTTCAAACTCCCACACCCTTTTCCTGTCACCCTCAGTCTGGGCTAGGGAGAGTGTTCTTCCAGGGGCATCTTCTGGGGCTGAGGAGATCCAGGCCTCAGAGAACAAGGTCCTGGCTTGACTGTGTAGTTGCTGTGTGGACTTGGCTTAGTCCCACCTTCTCGGATGGCATGTTGTACTCCATAGCACTGCACACCCACTGGACAGGTGCTGTTCTGTTCCGCTTGCCCTGAGTATGTAAGCAGTTCTGAACAAGGCCCATCTCTGATGCTTGGCAGGAGCCAGTAAGGACCCAGGAGAGTATGTGCCCTCTCCCCCTGCACAGCCCTGGCACGTGCCTCCCCGAGGGGAGCTCCAAGTGGCAGTGGGTCACCTTCAGGGCCAGGAGACCTGGGCTCCAGCCCTGGCTCTGCCACTGTTCTGCTGTGTATGTTTGGAAAAGCTCTTCCCCCTTTTAGGCCACAATTTCCTCCTCCGCACTGTAAAATCACCCTCTGTATACTACGTACCATTCCAAGTGCCTTATTGGAACCAGCTTCCTGCCGTTCCCCTCTCTGGGTCAGTACCCAGTGACCCCACTGATACAGTATGACTTCTCCCTGAGGACTCCCCAGCCCCTCCTATGCCAGCAAAGGACCCCTATCCTCCCATCCTTCTGGAATGAACTATTGCACCCTCAGTTTACCTCACCAGGCATCTGGCAGCTACCATGGCCTCAAAGGGCCTGCCCTCCCCTAACTCCCCAAAGAGTGAATTTCACAGCCTGGCCCCCTCCTGCTGGGAAGACAGGATCTCTCCTCCTGGAGCTTCTCTCCTGGCCCAGTGGAGACCAAGCTGCAAACATCGGCATGGCCGCAAGAGGAATTGAGCTGAGATTTCCTTCAGCTGAAGCACACAAGATTCCAGGGACTATGACAGGGAAGAAAAAGTCGACAGGAACCAGCAGATGGTGTAATGGTTACATTGCTGGACTCTGACACAGTCAACAGCAGTATGAGTCCCAGACCTGGGGGCTAGGTGTGTGTGTGTGCATGCCCAAATCCCTAGAGGAGAATGGAGGAGAAGGGATTGTGGCATGGCCATCCCCACTATGGGGGTGATTTCTTACTTTCTGTCTCTCTATCTTTCTCGGTCTCTCCGGTGAGTGCATGTACCCTACAGCAAAAATCTTTTTTTTAAAAAAGAAAAGGTTGACAAGGATGTGCATTAAAACCCTGTGTGACCTTGGACAAGGCATTTGGCCCTCTGAGGCCGTTTTCCCTTTCTCTAACGTGGAAACAGCATCACCTGTCCCATGATGAGTGGGGAGGACCATAGCCCTTGCAGACATTAGACGGGCCAGTCTGTTCCAGCGCTGCTGGCTTTAGGCACCCAGTGGGCACTGTGAAGAGGAATGGAGCTTATTCCAGGGCCCTGGGCAGAGACCTGGCACAGCAGGAGCAGGTACTTGGTATGTCAGAAACTCCCAGCCATGCAGCTTGGCCAATGGTACTCACTCCCCAAGAGGGATGTATGCAACCAAAAGGGGCACAGCTCCTGTGACATGAGTCTCTGAAGCCTAGGAGCACCCTCTTCCCTCTGGAAGCTCAGACTCCAGTGTTGTCTGGTCTGGGTCCTCCTCTCTCCCAGCTCCCACCTGCCTGAGGCATTGCCTTCTTTGTCCAGGAGCAGGGTTTCCCATCCTGGGAAGGGGACTCTGGAGGCTGTGGTGGAAGCCTGGCGTGCATAACTACCTTACAACTATCTCACAGTCCCCAGGCCTGGCCCTCAACATGGTTGTGTTGGTTCTATTTCCTCCAACCACTGCGGTTAGTTCCCAGCCCAGGGGTACCCTGGGAGTGGAGGTGATAAATTGGGGAGAGAGTGTTCCAGATTCAGCCTTCCAGGAACCCAGGAAGTTCTGGCCAATTTGCCCCTTCTGCTGCCACTGTGGTGTCTCAGTTTCAGCCTCTCGGCCTGCCTGCCTGGACCACGCATTATCCCTCCCCCAATTCAAAGCCTTTCTCTTATAGGAAGCCTCCTCACACTGCCCTAGTCCCCATGGCACTTCCTTCCTCAATTGAATCCTCTCTTCAAGTGTGTGCAGTGGGGTCACAGCAGATGGAGTCCCTTAAATCCCCAGAGGGCTAGGGTAATATCTTTTAGTAGTCAAGTAGTAGTCTTAACATCTTAGAGAGATCATGGTACGGTGCAAACAGCATCGCGTTTCTACCCCAACTCTATTTCTTTTGTTTGCTTATTTGTTCATTCCCTGATTTATTCATTCCATGAGGATTTATTGAGGGCCCATTAGGTGCTGGACACTGAATGTGAGCCAGGTGCAGACCTCCTCTATCCTTTTTGGGTGAAGATAAAGTGCTCAGTTTTCTAAGGAGCACTTTCTCAGGTGTTCCACTTCATAGGTCAGAAGACTGAGGCTACAGAGACTCATTAGCAATCCACAGGTCAGGGGCGGGGGCTCTTAAAAGGGAGGGTTCTTGTATATCGTTTATTCTAATCTCCTTGAAGTGTGTAGGAAAAATGAGGCACAGAGAGAGAATGGAATCAGCCCAATGATAAGTCACGATAAAAGCCATTCAGCGGACACTCTATATACCTGTGCTTGAGATGCAGGGCCTCCTCCTCCTCTCAGCAGGCCTGGGTGGGAGGAAGGTTTGCTTTCCTAGAGCTTTTAAGTTGTCCTTCCCTTAAGAGCGATGGAAGGTGGGAAAGAAAGACAGTTTTATTATTTTAGTCCATATTTTTTTCCTTTTGCAAAAAACGGAATACACAAATTGGGCAATTCATAAAGAATGGGAGTTTATCTAACCTACGGCTTTGGAGGTCCAAGGTCAAGGGACCACTCTGGTGAGGGTCTTCTTGCTGGTGGGGGCTCTTTGCAGAGTCGTGAGGTGGCACAGAGCACCATGTGGGGAGTGAGTGTGGCATGTCTGTGACCATGTCTGTGTGTAAACTCTGGTCTCTCTCTGGCTTCTTATAAAGCCACCAGAATTCGATCACAGGGCCCCACCCTGAGGACTTTATCTAATCCTAATCATCTCTCTGAAGCTCCACCTCTATTTTTTTTTTTTTTAATTTTTGCCACAGGGTGCACACATTCCCCAGAGAGAGGAAAAGTGAGAACTCATTCCCCCCCCACCCCCCGGGGTGGGGGCAATGGTCAAGCTGCAATCCCTTCTTCTCCATTCTCCACTCAGGATTTTGGGCATGCTCGCATAGGTATCTGGCATGTTTTTCAATCCACTGGGTCCAGGACTTGAACTGCTTGGTCAGCCATGTGTGATATAGCTGCCTTAAACACTATGCCACTAGCTGGCCCCTCACCTCTGAATACCATGGTTGGATTAAGTTTCTACCCTCTTAACACTGTTACAATAATAGTTAAGTTTCCAACACATGAACTTTTGGGGGGTGTATTCAAACCATGCATTCTTCTCACTTCCACCAAGTGAAGAGAAGGGATAGGCCATGTTAGGATAATGTTCCAAACTCTGTCCTGAACTTCTCTCTGGACCCCATCTTGGCTTCATTTCCAGGAGATGGGAAGAGTGTGCCTGCTCTTGCTGGGAAGCTGCAATACAGCAGTGGGTGGGGCTCACTTGGTGGAGGTTCACTGTGCCCCGCGGGGTCTGGATTTCATGCAAACACAACTTGTGGCTTCCTGCAGTTGTTAGGCTTTTTCAAGAAGCAGCTGCCTGAGCTCTACTTTGCTCAAGGCTGCATGGACTAAGGGTGTGCTCTTGAGGATTTCTTCCTGAATTACACCAGCTGCCTGAAACCAACCCTCCTCCAGGGGGAGCACTTGACACAAAAAGTGCTCATTGCTTTGCAGATGTTCTCCTTTTGGAAACCCACAGAGATTGTGTCTTCCCTTTTGGACACGGGGCTCCTCTCACAGGACCTTGAAGCTATAACTGACAGTTGTAAGGAACTTTCTGGTTACAAAGTGCTTTCACCTCTCTGGGCATTTCTGAGTCCTATGACCACCTTAGGAGGCAAGTATTGGCTCCAAACGGTGAAATGACTAGGTTGAGAAGCACAGCCTGAACGGCAGAGCTGGGACTCAAACCCAGGTCTCCTAACTCATTGCAGTCACACAGGGCCCACCCTTCTGCCCCACACTGCCTGGCTGCTCTGCAAATGGACTGTTTGAGGGTATTCTTGTATGACCCCAGTAAGCTAGAGAAAGCAGAACTAAGCAGTTTGAAAAGGGGCTAGACATTTTTCTGAAGACGTTCTCCTAGCAAAGTAGCTGATAACTCAGACATTTGTGCCTGGATCCATGCTAAAGCAATTACCAGCATTGAGTACATCGACAATGGTCAGTAAGCTTGACACCACCCTGCATTTCTCACTCAAGCTTTTGATACTTTTGCAAAATCTGCTGGGGCAGGTCATTCCATATATTATATATTATACTAGATGGCTTTCAAGGGAGAAAGCCATCTAGTATGAACTCAGGATAGAAAAAGAGAAAGAGCTAGGAAGGAGGCCAAGTACAGAGAGGGAAGGGGTTCAGGAAAGAGAAGGCTGCCCGAGGGCCACTTGGTTTCTAGAGAGGAGGCTCCTCTGCCTCGGAGAAGGATGAGGTAGACCACCACTGGGAGATCCAGCACTTCCCTGACCTTGAGAGCAGTTCCCCCTCTGCAGGGGCACCCGGAGGACACAGTGCAGGCTGCTAGCTCTGAGACAAACTGAGAAGGGCGAGAAAGTTCCAGCCAATCAATCCCAGCTCCAATGGGGTGTGAGTCTCCCGGCCGAGCTCTGTAGTTGAGTTCTCATCAATCCCCTTTCCCTCCACCACCGCCTGACCGGCTTTTTCCATAGATCATCTCCCTCTGCTTGCTCGCCACAGGCGAGAACAAATGGCCACGGGTGGATGGAGAGCTTCAGCCTGCACAGGCGACACACAATTCTCTGCGCGGCTGCAGGGTCAGGCACAGAAAAGGCAGAACCTATAATCCAGCATTTGGCTCCAGGGGTTGTGAACCTGGGGAATTCTTGGCTCTCACACTCAGACAAGGAAAACATCTGGGCTCCTGGAGTCTGGGATGACCTCTGCTTTCCTCTCTTGCCCACTGAGGTCCTCAGCAAAGGGATGCTGGGCACAGCTAGTTCCATCCTGAAATCTCTCTTAGGGGTAGACAGTGATCAAATCCTTGTTTTGTTTTGTTTTGCTTTGTTTTGTTTTCCCTCAGATATTTTCCAGGTTGTCTGAGTCTGAAGAGCTAAGCGAATTTGGAACAAATCTGTAGAAGGAATGCTGTTAGCAACCACGATATGACCTTGGGGGAGCCCCTTCGCCTCGTTTAGGGCCTTTTTCCTCAGCTGTAAATAAAAAAAGTAAAATCATTAACTTATGTTGGGGGGGTCCCAAATCAGGCTTTTTTTCAGACTTACCTGGAGAGCTAAAAATCTGTTTCCCAGGCCCCACCCCTGACCACTATCACTCCTATCTCATTGGCGTGGTGGCCTAAGAACTGGCAGCATTGACAAGGTCCTCAGGCGTTTCTGAAGTCCAGCCAGGTAGGAAAGTTACAAGGTTAGATAGGATTGATCTCTTTGAACTGTCAACAGTTGTATTTAATGAGTTAACAAGGAATTAAATAAATAGAGGTCAATAACTAAGAAAAACTGAGATAAGCCATCCACAAATAATCAGGCAGGCCTGCGCCGTGGCCCAGAATCCAGGTGTCACTTGGCTCCTGACCCAGGTGTCAGCTCCCAGGCTCTGGGTTTGCCTACGCAGAGGTGCCTGTCACCTCTCCCCCTACACTATCACCCTGGCTTTGTCACCACCCAGGCCCAGGTGTGGGCACAGGATTCAGCAAGCTAGTGTTTATTGACTGATGAATGGTGCTTCCTCTAAACTGTCTGATCTGGTCGGGGCTTAACTTGGTGTTCCCTTCCTTGTTCCTAGCCGCCAGCTTGTGAATCCTGCCTTAAGACTCCCAAATACCTAATGCCTGCCTAAGCCTACTGCTCAAGCATCTCTAAATTCCCAGAAGAAACTTTCTTTCTGAAAATAGCATCATGGTGCAGGAAAAATAGCACAATAGAAACATGTCTTAGAAGCAGCAGACTATGTTCTAGAACTTATCTTCTAGAATCCAAGATCTCATCTCTTCTATAGAAATCTGTATCTTGGAAAGGTAAAGTACTGGGACCAGTAGGTTGTGTGGTGGTGTAAGGCACTGGACTCCCACATGACTGTTTGCAGTTCGAGTTTCAGACCTGGGAGCTTGAAACTCATGCTGGGCACATGTGCGTGCATGCCCAAAATCCCCCGTGGGGGGAAGGAGTTCTCACGTTCCCTCTCACTGTCTCTCTCAAGAGTGCAAATGCCCTATAGCAAAATCCTTAAAAAAATAAAAAAGAGGGGCCAGCAGTTAGTGTAATGGCTATATCATTGGACTCCCATATAGTTGACTGCGGTTTGAGTCCTGGACCCGGTGGCTTAAACTCACGCTGGGCATGTGTGCATGCGTGCCCAAGATCATGAGAAGAGAATGGAGGAGAAGAGATTGCAGCATGGCCATCCCCCCAGGGGGTGATTTCTCGCTGTCTCTCTGTCTCTGTCTTTCTGGGGCGCGCATGTGCCCTATAGCAAAAACCTCTCAAAAAAAAAAAAAAAGAAGAAGAAAAGAAAAGAAATAAAAAAGAAAGATAAAGTACCTATTTTAACAGCTACTATAGGTTTTCAGAAAGTCATGATGCATTTTTGCATAGAAAAATATACCATGACTTTCCGAAAACCTAATATTTTATACTTTTATTATATGTGAAGCATAGCACTAAGCACTCTAGTTCCCTATGCCATCCAATCCTTTGAGATAAAACTATTATTTGATTTATTTTTAAAAAAATTTTGTCCGAGGGCATAGACATTTGCTGGTGGTGGAGAGACAGAAAGTGAGAAAGTACCCTCATGGGGTACAGTCACACTGTGATCCTTTCTCCTCCATCTCTCCTTCATTTTGAGATTTGGGGCACACATGCACATGTCTGGTGTGTTTTTCAAGCTGCCAGGCCTAGGACTTGAACTGTAGTTAGTCATGTGAGGTTCAGTTGCCTTAACCACCACTCCACCAGCTGGCCCAACAGAGTACTATTATTTTATTTATAGACAAGAACACAAAGACTCAGAAGGATTGAGTAAATTGTCCACGACTACTTAATCTTTTCATTAAGATATATGTTTCATTGCCTTGTTTCAACAAATTAATATGATTTTTTAAAAGTTAATTTCTTTCTTCCATAAGAGAGAGAGACACAAAAAGAGAGACCGAGACCAAGACAGAGAGACAGGCACCCTTAACAGTGTCTTCATACCACAATCCACCCCAGTCTCAGCTGACCCAGATCATGCAGGGAGGTCTCAGGACACAAACCCAGCACCTGTCCCATGTGTGTCTAGTCGAGTATCACTGTGCAGCCTCCTGGCCTCTAAGATTTTAATTCAGACCTGAGTCTTAATATCTATGATGCTGTCTCCCTAGTGTCCTTACCTGTACAATGAGAATAATACTAACTTCATAGTATTCAGGGTAAGAGCAAGTGAGAGAAACTGAGGTAGAGGAAACAAACATCTCAGAGAACCTACTGGGAGTCAGGCACCAAGTGAGATTGAGCAAAACACCTCTGCTCCCTCTGTCCCCCTGCAAAATCAGTGTCAAATTAGGATCTACCTGCTAGCTCCCACCTGACCAAAGGCAAGGTCAAAATGGGAGTATGAATATAGGTTAAAGAAATGAGAATGCTAAGGTGGGGATTCATTTTAAACCACACATGTAAGAACAGTAACTACAAAAATGATCTGCAATCACAGTGGACCCCAAGTCAAGCATGATCCAGGCAGTGAGGTTTCAAAGGATGGCAAGAATTGTTTTTGGTAAGGGAAGAGCTTGAGAGATACTGCTTACTTGTGACTACTGCAATGGCAGATGCAAAGAGGACCAAGGAAAAGTAATATCACATCTGTTGGGAGGGACACAGGTTCTGGCCAACAGAGTAAAGATTAAGTCAAAGTGTGATGGAAAAACTGGTCTGAAACCAGTCAGGTAAAGCAGAGACATGTGTAGAGGCTCCAAAGCCAAAAGTTCCAGGCAGGCAGGAAAAGCCATGTTTGACAGCAGATCGTGAGAAGACAGCTAAGGGTGGGGTGGGGACAAGGGTGGAGAAAGGGCAGGTAGTCAGTGAGAAGACATCAGTGAAAAGCAGTGGACAGGAAAGTCACTTCCAGGCTGGCCATGCTGATTCCCAAGGGAATGCTATCCTGAGTCCACTCTGGCCACCTCATAAGGCCCTTGTGGGCTCAACTGCAGGTTCCAATTTTGGGGCAGAAACTGGTGAACCAGAGAGTCAGGGATTGGGGTTTTGAGTCATATAAAGACAGAAAGGCAACTTGAGAGCTACGGCCGTACATCAGCAGAGAGGCTGTTGGGTAGAAAAGTGAAGACTTTTCTGGGAGGCTCCAGAAGGAAGGCAGAAGGAAGCCCAGTGACGGGAGAGGAGAGGCTTGAATTTAGCTAGGGTTGGGGAAGAACGTGCTGTCATTGAGCACCAACTCAGCATGGTGCAGGGAGGGGGCTCCCAGTTTCTGGAAGTTTTTAAACAGTTGTGCAGTGGCCTGGGCATGCTGTGGAGATGGAAGGTTAGACTAGACCAGGGCTTTTTTTCAATCTTCCTTGGAAATTTTCTTCAAATGATGGCTTACGGGGAGTCCAGTAAGTAAAACAGTGGTTCTTTGGTTGAGTTGGGATAAGGAGCAGACTCCTAGGTCTCCACCTCTATTGGGACTTCTTTAAGCACGGTTTGAAAGCTAGCAACTAGACCGTCTCCAAGGCTCATGGTCAGGCTTGGTAAGCCAAGACAAGAGCTTGAAGGTGCTCTTTAAAATAACTTTAATTTCAAAGGTTCACTTACCATTATTTTAGCTCTTACAGTTCACAATCCCTAGGCCTGGCCACCTCCTCTGATGGCCCTTGGCTTTGTTGTCCACATGTAGCTTCAACAAGAGCAAGAAAAATGGTCACTGCCTTAGACTGGGGCAGAACCATAATGTGTTTTTCAGGGCTGGATCTCACTGGGCGAGGGATGCTTGGAGACTCAGGTGGTCCGAGTTTAGTGGTCACCCAGGAGGAATTTAGTCAGCTGCCAAACGGTATTTTGAATGTACCAAGATGCAAACAGGACACTGGGACTACGATGTCCAGTAAGATAGATCCCTGGGTGTCCAATCTAGTGGAAGCAAGCAGTTTTGTAAAGGCTAAGCCCAAAATGCTGAGAAGCCCAGAAGAGCACATGATCCAGATGGGGGGAGTGTGGAGGGAGGGAAGTCTCTGAAAAGTCTCTGACAGAGATGCTTCCATGGAGCTTTGAAAGACAGTAAGAATGAACCTGATGAGTTCCAGCAAATCAAACTGCAGTGCATGTCTGGATGCCCAGGTTGGCCTGACAACATACCCAGGATATATGCATGAGCCCAGGATCCTGAGGAGCTAGAGGGCCGAGTAAGGAGATTGCGGCATGTCATGATCCCCATAAGGGTGCTTTTTTCCCCTCTCTCTCTTTCATGCACACACACACACTTTCTATCATAAAGCCCATAAAATTAAAGGTTAAAAAAAGAAAGACTTAACTTGATGAAAAAGGAATGGACATTGGAAGCAGGAAAAAGTCTTTGAAAAGAGCAGAACATAAAGCACATAAAATTAAAGGTTATAAAAAGAAAGACTTAACTTGATGAAAAAGGAATGGACATTGGAAGCAGGAAGAAGCCTTTGAAAAGAGCAGAACAGAGGGAGCAAGTCACCCAGAACAGCTGGAGCTAAGGGTGGGTGGGGGTCTAGCAGGAGATGGGCATGGAAAAGTCACCAGGCACCAGATCTGAAGCTCTTGTGAGCTGATCCAAAGGCATTCTGTCCTGAAAGGTCCAGGGAGCCTGGAAGGATCAAATTTTCTTATAGATATTCCCCTTCCTGAGGCCTGAAGTACTCAGAAGTAGTCCTGAGTGGATGGGGAATGAGCCTGTTCAGAGGACATCACATGCTCCCATTAAGTCTGGAGCATGGCCAGGCATCGTCTATTTCTGGCTTGGTTCCAGCTGCTGGCAGCAACTGGCAAGTTCTCTCTTCCCTTTCCATGGCCCAAGACTCTCCTTTAGCAGGACAGGGATAGACACTGCCACCAACCTGTCACATGGGAAGGACTGACAGAACCTAAGTGCTCCATGCAGTACAAAATAGCACAGACAATCCTGTGTTAGAACATGATGTCTTTCAAAAACAGCCAACAGGAATCAGAAATGTATAACACGTGTATTTGTTTTCTGTGGTTATTAGCAGGAAAACTGGTAAACCATCTCTTAGGGCTGATTGCAGAGCCATCTGCAGCTTTTTTTTTTTTTTTTAAAGAGATTTTTGCCATTGGGCACATATGCTTGTGAGAGAGAGAGAGACAGATAGACAGACAGACAGACAGAGGCAGTAAGAGGGAAAGTGAGGAATCACCCCCCAGGGGGATGGCTATGTTGCAGTTCCTTCTCCTCCATTCTCCTCCCGAGATCTTGGGCATGCATGCACATGTGCCCAGCGTGA